>NC_142028.1:34680605-34985980 GCF_982192425.1 Myodes glareolus
AACTTCACATTCAGTAAGAGACTCTAGCTCAAAATATAGAGTAGAATATAATGAAGAAGGGTGTCCAAAATCAACCTCTAGGTTTTGCATGCACTCATGTTATTAAGTGCACACACACACACAAACACATAGACAAGAAATAAAAGATCACTTAACATGGTAGAAAAGATTTCATTATTTCACTCCAATGATGATTCTGATTCATTCTTCCTCCTAATTCCTATATAAGGAAGATAAATATTTTCCCATAAATGATAAAGACTTTGGTTGTGAGCCTTTGTCTCTGACCACCTGGAATCCATCACACATCTCAGACCTCCCTTTCTGACTTGGAAAAAGCAAATATTCTTGTTCTTATTATCAGAACTGTAGAGAAACTGGATGGAAGAAAAACACTGCTGCCATTTACATCAAGTAAATGACATGAGGCTCCACTTATGCTGAGGCCAAACCTCTGCCACAAGCAGCTCACAACACTCACAATGAGGACACACCCCTGCCACAAAGCAGCTCACAATAATCAGAACTCAGACTTCTGATATTTTGACTCTCAGAAAAAAATCAACACATTGGTCTGGACATCTAAATCATGTGTAAATAAATAAATGTTCATAATTTTCAAGAGATAAAGTCAACATGTGCAGTACATATGCCAGTTCATCTTCTCCAATCAATTAACAGTCTAAGAACTGGATGAAATTAAATTTATACATCAGTTGAAATATTTTGGGGTGACTACATCAGAAAATAAGAACTCACAATCCTCATTTGTTCTCTGAAAATTGAGAAGTGAGTTCATCTGTGATTCCCAAAAACTTCTGTTTGTCTCCAGTGCCCCACACCTCCCTTGTATGCTCCAGCATCAGAAAGCAGCCCTGCTGTTTGGAACATGGTCCAGTCAGGGCACAGGGCAAGAGAGTCCTCACTCTGTATGGAATACGTAGATATTTTCTACCTAGATAGTATTTTTCTTAAGTACTTTCCACAGCACTGAATTTGCTACTCCCATTACCATCACCACCACTGCCAACCAAAACGTACATATTCCCAGATTGAGAAGATACCTAAACCAGCAGGAGCAGAAATGAAAGGAATATGAATTTGCCCCAACATATATTCAGCACTGGACTCTCTCTTGATACTAATCAGAGTCCACCAGGTCCAGTGGGCGGCACCAAGAGACACTAAGTATCATTAGTAGATGGAACAAAGCCATCCACAGCCCTGTGTCACTCTAGGATCCCTCATGATTGGTAATTTAGCATGGTTGTGAAGGGAATACCACTCAATTAATAGCAATAATAATAGTCAATTTGCATAATATTTTATTATATCTAATAATAAATAATGATTAGTAAGCATAATGACTGCTCCTTCATTGTATACAGAAATAGAATATGAGCTTCCGAATGTTGTCATGAAAATATTTTAAAGTGTAGCACATATAATACCCAAATTTATTAATTTCCAAGTTGTATCATATTGTTAAGACTTGAAAACTGAGATGGAGACCAAAAAGAAAACACAAACTAATGTGGGATTCCCCTCTGTATTCTGTGAATGTGTTCTATTGTCATTGGTTAATAAAGAAACTTCCTTCAGCCAATAGCTTAACAGAGTAAAGCCAGTTGGAAAATCTGAACAGAAATGTAGAGAGAGAGTAGGCAAAGTCAGGGAGACGAATGTAGCTTCCAAAAGAGACAGACACCCCGTAACCCTACCAGTAAACCACACACCTGTGGTAACAAATAAAATGATAGAAATTTGTTAATTTAAGATGTAAGAGTTAATTAATAAGAAGCCTAGGTTATTGGTCAAACAGTGTTAATTAATACAGTTTCTGGGGGACTATTTTGGGTCTGGGTGGCTGAGAAATGAAAAAGCAGTCTGACTACAAAATGGTTTCTAACATGGGGCAACTACATCCACATAAAACCTGAACGAGCTTAAAAAGAAATTCTGGACACAAAAGAACAGAGTTTAGCACAGCTTTTTGGTAGCTGCATTTTTCTTCCAGATGGGCACTGTTTGCTGGCTGCGAGCAGGGGTGCCACAGCTCCTTTAAGAGAGCTCTTCCTGACTCAGATTGGCAGCAAAGGCTGCAGGGCTTCTTTAGGGGAGGGCTTCCTGGTTTGAGCCAGTTGCATGAACAACTCTGACTCTCTCAGGAGGCCGAGCACATAAATGGGGTGTGTGAGTAGCGTGTTACAAATTGCTTAACGGTGGCATTAACCTGCTGCTATCTTGGAGTTGGGGTGGTGTGTATGATCTCAGAATCAATGAGCATGCCTCCATCATGTTGGACTGGGCAGAGCCAACAGACAGGGCCATGAGTTTATCCTAGTTATGCCCGTGTAGCAATTAAAAGAAAGAACAAAAACAATAGCACTCCTGGTTAGAAAATAATTACAGATGCACATACAATAAAGAAAGATTCATTTACAAAAGACCTCTAAATGGGTCACAGTGTTGAATAAACCTGCATAGACTTGGGAGAGTGAGGAAAAGGTATGTAAATAGTTATAATATAAAAGAGTATAGAAGTCATAGATTTAAAGTGTAAAAATAATAAAATAATTATTAAACATGTAAAAAATAATTAAATAAACAAGAAATAAGCCATGTAAAGATAAAATATACACAGAGAGTCTGGATTATGTATATTATTGTGTTTTCTTTAAATTTAAGAATGTGAGACAGTCCTTCAGGGTTCCTGTTTCATGAAAGAGTCTGCCAGACATTCTGCAGTATACAGAAGAAAGTGACTGACAAACTGCCAATATAGGCAAAACTATTTTTAAAATTTCCTGTTTCATGGAAAAGTCTGCCAGATATTATGTGCCTATAGACTGAAGATGGATGCCCCAAAGTTACAGAAAAACTTTGAATGAGTGTCCAGGCAGCAGGATGTCTCTGTCAATTCTAGAGTTTTGAAACTTGCTTACAGTGCACTTCCCTTTAACTTAGGTAATATTATATCCTTCTGGAGTCTTTGATAGAGTTAAAAAATAAATAGTTGTAATTATCTTAGTTATAAAAAATAAAATAGTTATAAAATTCTAATATAATTCTTCCTTGATAACTGTTTTGTTGTATGTAATCTTGGTATGTTAAAGTTAAAACCTCCCTTTTTAATTAGACAGCAACAGGAAGGTGATGTGGAATCCCCTTCCATATGCTGTGAATATGTTTTATTGCCATTGGTTAATAAAGAATCTGCTTTTGTCCAATGGCTTAACAGAGTAAAGCCAGGTAGAAAATGTAGAAAAAGAGTATGTGGAGTCAGTGAGATGCCATGTGGCTGCCGAAGGAGACAGGCAGCCCTTAACCTTACTGGTAAACTGAAAGCCTCATGGTAAAATATAAAATAATTAAAAAATGGGTTAATTTAAGATGTAAGAGTTTAATTTAAGTTAATTTAATTTAAGTTAATTTAAGATGTAAGCTATTGGTCAAGCAGTGTTCCAGTTAATACAGTTTCTGTGTCATTATTTCAAGTCTGGGTAGCCAGGATATGAAAAAGCATTCTCTGCCTACAACAAACCAAGAGAATTCTGGAAATGTAAAATCTGGGGAAATGAGTGGGGACTACAAATGAAGAGTAACCAACACAATACAAGAGATAGAAGAGAGAATCTCTTGTGTTGAAGGTACTACAGAAATAGATTCATCAGTCAAAGAAAATGTTAAAACGAACACATTTTTAACACAAACATCCAGGAAATCTAGGACACCATGAAAAGACTAAACCTAAGAATGATAGAGATAGAAGAAGGAGAAGAACTCCAGCTCAAAGGCACAAAAAAACATATTCAACAAAATCATAGAAGAAAACTTTTCCAACCTAAAGAAAGATATTGATATGAAGGTACAAGAACCTTAAAGAACACCAAATACTCTGGGCCAAAATGGAAAAAAAAACCCTTACAATATAATAATCAAAATGCAAATAATACAGACTAAAAAAGAATATTAAGAGTGGATAAAGGAAAAATGCCTAGTAACATATAAAGCCAGACCTATCATAATTACACCTGACATCTCAATTAAACCATGAAAGCCTGAAGATCCTGAAATGTGCTGTAGACAGTACGAGACCACAGATGCAAGACCTGACTACTATATTCAGCAAAGCTTTTAATCACAATCAATGGAGGAAACAGGATATTCCATGAAAAAAAACAGATTTTAAACAATACATATTCACAAATCTAGCCCTTACAGAAAGTATTAAAGAAAAACTCCAACAAAAGAAAGCTAAATGCACCCACAAAAACACAGGCAACAGATAAACTATCACAAACAAATCCCAAAGACGGGAAACACACACACATTACCACCAAAAAATAACAGGAACTGACAAACACTGGTCATTAATATCGCTAATATCAATGGACTCAGTTCACCTACAAAAAGACACAGGCCAAGAGAATGGATATAAAAGCAGAATTCATCCTTCTGCTGTATACAAGAAACACAACTCAACCTCAAACACAGACAGTACCTCGGAGAAAAGGTGGGGAAAATTTTTCCAATCAAATGGACCTAAGAAACAAATGGATGTAGGTATCCTAATATCTAACAAAATAGACTTCAAACTAAAATCAATCATAAGAGATGGAGAAGGACACTTCATATTCATCACAGGAAAAATTCCATCAAGATAAAGTTTCAATCCTGAACATCTATGCCCCAAATACAAGAACACCCACATATGTAAAAGGGATATTATTAAAGCTTAAATTGCATATCAAACCCCACACCCAATAATAGACAATTTCAACACCCACTCTCAGCAATGAACAGGTCAACCAGACAGAAACTTAACAGAGAAATAAGAGAACTAACAGATGTCATGATTCAAACATACTTAACAAACATCTATAGAACATTCCACCCAAACAAAAAAGAATATACCTTCTTCTCATCACCTCATGGAACCTTCTCTAAAACTGACCACATAAATTGGAATAACCCCTGGTATCTTTTCAGCTCACCATGGTTTAAAGTTAGAACTCAACAAAAACACTACTTACAGAAAGGATACAAACTCATGGAAATTGAACAGTGAACTATTGAACCACCTCTGGGTCAAGGAAGAAATAACGCAAGAAATTAGAATTCAATGAAAATGAAGGCAAAACTTACCCAAACCCTTGAGACACTATGAAAACAGTGCTAAAAGGAAAGTTCATAGCACTAAGTGCCTACATAAAGTGGAGAAATCTCACACTAGCAACCTAACAGCACACCTGAAAGTTCTAGAATAAAAAGAAGCAGACTCACCCAGGAGGAGTAGATGACAGGAAATAAATCAAAATGAGGACTGAAATCAATAAAATAGAAACTAAGGAAACAATACAAAGAATCAATGAAACAAAGAGCTGGCTCTTTGAGAAAATCAACAGGATAGACAAACCCTTATCCAAATAATCAAAAGGCAGAGAAAGAATAAACAAACTGATAAATCAGAAATGAAAAGGGGGACATAACAACATAGACACTAAGAAAATCCAGATAATCATTAGGTCATAAGTAAAAACCTATATCCACAAATTAAAAAACTGTAAAAGAAATGGATAATTTTCCAGATAGATACCACATACCAATATTAAATAAAGACTAGGTGAACAATTTAAATAAATAGACCTATAACATCCAAGGAAATAGAAGCAGTCATCTAAAGCCTCCAGACAAAAAAAAAATATAAAAACCCAAGGCCAGAAGGTTTCAATGAATACTCCTACCAGAACTTCAAAGAAGAGCTAATACCTATACATACTCCTCAAAGTGTTACACATAATAGAAACAGAAGGAACATTGTCAGACTCTTTTTATGAAGTCACAGTTACCCTGTTACCAGAACCACACAAAACTCCACCAAGAAAGAGAATTATAGACCAATCCCCCCCATAAATATTGATGCAAAAATACTCAACAAAATACTAGCAAACTGAATCCAAGAAAACATTTTAAAAAATCTATCATAATCAAGTTGACTTCATCCAAAAGAGGCAGGGATGATTCAACATATGAAAATCTATCAATGCAATCCACCAATCCACCAGATAAATAAACCAAAAGAAAAAGCATATATTTATCTAATTAGATGATGGAAAACCATTCAACAAAATCCAATACCCCTTTTTGATAAAGGTCTTAGAGATATCAGGGCTACAAGGAACAATAGTAAACATAATGAAAGCGATAAATAGCAAGCCGACAGTCAACATCAAATTAAATGGAGAGAAACTCAAATTGATTCCACTTAATTCAGGAACACAAGGCTGTCCACCCTATCCATATGTATTCAACATTGTTCTTGAAGTTCTGGCTGTATCAATAAGAAAACAAAAGGAGATCAAGGGGATTCAAATTGGAAAAAAAGAAGTCAAAGTTTTGTTACTTGCAGATGACATGATAGAACATATAAGTGATCCCAAAACTCTACCAGGGAACTCCAACAGCTGACAGATGCCTTCACTAATGTGGAAGGTTACAAGTCAATGAAAAAAAAATAGTAGTCCTCCTATATAAAAATGATAAAGAAGCTGAGAAAGAAATCAGGGAAACATCACCTTTCACAATAGCCACAAATAACATAAAATATCTTGGGGTAACACCAAAGAAGTGAAAAACCTGTTTGACAAGAACTTTAAATCTTTGAAGAAAGAAATGGAAGAAGATGCCAGAAAATGAAAAGATCTTCCATGTTCTTGGATAGGTAGGATCGACATAAAGAAATGCAATCCTACCAAAAACAATCTATAAATTCAAAGCTATCCCCATCAAAATTCCAACACGATTGGAATAATCAATATTCAACTTCATAAGAAAAAAGGAAAAAACCCGGGATTCCAAAACAATCCTGTATAATAAAATAAATAAAAAAAACTATTGGAGGTATTGCCATCCCTGACATCAAGCTCTATTACAGGGATACAGTAATGAAAACAACTTCGTATTGGTATAAAAATAGACAGGTTGACCAAGGGAATTGAATCAATGACCCGGATATTAATCCTCACACCTATGAACACCTTATTTTTGATGAAGAAGCTAAAATTATGCAATGGAAAAAAGAAAGCATCTTCATTAAATGGTGCTGACATAAGTGGATGTCAACATGTAAAAGGGTACAACTAGATCCACTTCTATGCACAAAACTCAAGTCGACACAGATTAATAAACCTCAATATATAAATCCAACCACGCTGAACCTGATAGAAGAGAAAATGGGAAGTAGTCTTCAATGCTTGGGCACAGGAGACCACTTCCTAAATATAGCCCCGGTAGCACAGACACTGAGAGCAACAATAAATAAATGAGACCTTCTGAAACTGAGAAGCTTCTGCAAAAGAAAAGACACAATCCACAAGACAAAAAGGCTGCCTGCTGAATGGGAAAAAAATTCTTCAGCAGTCCCACATCAGACAACGGACTGATCTCCAAAATATATAAAGAACTCAAGAAATTAGACATTAAAATACCAAATAACTCAATTAAAAATTGAGTACTGAACTAAACAGAGAATTTTCAACAGAAGAATTTCAAATGGCAGAAAGGCACTTAAGTAAATGTCCAACATCCTTAGCCATTGGGGAAATACAAATCAAAATGACTCTGAGATACTATCTTATACCTGTCAGAATGGCTAAGATAAAAAACACCAATGATAGCTTATGTTAGAGAGGATTCAGAGCAAGGGGGATACTCCTCCTTTGCTGGTGGGATGCAAACTTGTACAACTACTCTGGAAAACAGTATGGCAATTTCTCAGAAAACTGGCAATTAACCTACATCAGGACTCAGCCATGCCACCCTTGGGAATACATCCAAAGGATGCTCAATCATAGTACAAGGACATCTTTTCAACTATGTTCATAGCAGCATTATTTATAATATCCAGAACCTGAAAATAACCTAGATGCCACTTAACCAAAGAATGAATAAAGCAAATGTACTACATGTACACAATGGAATACTACTCAGCGGGTAAAAAAAATTTACATCTTGAAATTTGCATGCAAATGGATTGAACTAGAAAAGAAATCCTGAGTGAGTTAACACAGAACCACAAAGATGAGGATGGTATGTTCTCACTCTAAGTGGATCCTAACTGTAAAGCAAAGGATAGCAAGCCTATAGTCTACAACTCCAGAGAAGCTAAGTAACAAGGAGAAACTTAAGAATAACATATATAGATCCCCCTGGGAAGGGGAAATATACAAGATCTCCTGAGAAAATTAGGAACATGGGTGTATGGGGAGAAGGGAAAGCAGAAGGGAAAGAGCAGGGCAGAAGATGGGAGGAGAACCTGAGAGAACTGGACAGCCAAGATTGGAGGAGGTCAGAGACAGAGAGCAAGGAAAGAGATATCTTGATTGAAAGAGTCATTATGTGGCTAGCAAGAAACCAGGCGTCAGAGAAAATCCCAGGAATCCGCAAGGATGACCCCAGCTAAGACCCTAATCAATGGGGAAGATGGTGTCCAAACTGGCCTTACCCTGTAGTCAAACTGATAAATATCTTAAATATCACCATAGAACCTTCATCCAGCTACTGATGGAAGCAAGCCAGAGAACCAGAGCAGAGCACTGGACTCAGCTCCCAAAGTACGGTCTAATTGTGGGATGATGCTGGCCACGGCTGCTCTTTCATTCTCTGTTTCCCAGACCTGAAAGAGTCACACAGAAACTATTTTATCTGCAATACTGTTTGGCCAATAGCTTAATCGTATTAATAGCTAGCTCTTATATCTTAAATTATCCCATTTCTATTAATCTGTGTATCTCCATGTTTTTGTAATCTACTGATAAGATTCCTTCTGGCATTTGTCTCCTGCATTTGTCTCCTGCTTTGGCTCCATGGCTTCTTCTTGGCTCCACCTACTCTTTCCTCCTCTGTTTGTTTGGAATTCCCACCTTGCCCTATTCTGCTAAGCCACCGGCTGAAGCAGCTTTATTCATTAACCAATAAAAGCAACAAATAGACAAAAGGACTTCCCACACAAGGAAGAGTAAGAAAATGAGCAAAGAGATCAAAACCATGATGAGATTATTCACTGAAACAGCCTACCTGATCTAATGGGAGCTCACCATATCTGGCCAGACAGGAAAGGAACCAGCATGGAACCAAACTAGGCCTTTGAAATGTGGATGATAGTTGTATGGCTAGAGTGATGTTTTACAAGTTCTAAAGAACCATAGATGCAAAGTCAAACTGCTATACCCAGCTATCAGTCATCATCAAAGAAGAAAGACAAAGTTTCCATGATAAAAACAGATTTAAGGAATTTATGTCCATATAACCAGACCTACAGTAGATACTAGAGGGAATACTTTGGGCTGAAGAGAAGTTAAAATTTAATATCCAGGAAAGCACAAGGAATACAAAATCCCAAAACAGCTAGCCAAAAGCAATCTAAGAAACAACAACACCACAACATACAACAGGAATTAATGCCCATTACTCAATAATGCTCAGTGCCAATGTTCTCAATTCCCCAATAAAAAGACATGGACTAATGGATTGAATTTAGAAGACAAAATCAACTGTTTTCTTTGCCTCTAAGATACACACCCCACTATCAATAGATATCACCTTAGGGTAAAAGGATGGAGATGTTTGAAGTAAATATTTAAAATCACAAATATAAATTTGGGATACAAATAACAAATAGACAAAAATTATATCTGTACTGTATTTCTTCTGTTGGTTTGGAAGTTTATCTTTCAAAGGCATAGTTCTATTTCATCTTGGTTATTAAACTTTCTAGCATGAAGATATTTATACTATTACTTTATTGTTCTTGCAATCCCTGCAGGACATGTGGAGTACCAACCCTACATTCTTCACATAGAAACCTTGCCTGGTCCACCTTGTCCCTCTCACTCTTATTCTGATTGGACTTAATTAGTGATTTTAAATATTCTATGATTTACTTCAAAGAATGAAGCTCTGCTTTGTTTATTTTTACTTTGTCTCCATCCAGATTCTTTGATTGACTTAATACATATCTCTTGCAAGCATACTCAAATATCTTCCATTTTATTCAAAATATGATTTACCCTTTAAAATTAGGTGCTTACACAATTAATTTTATATTTCTTTCAAATAATAGCATTTTAAGACTGTATTGCATGAGGTTTGATAAGATCTACTATTTTATTTTATTTTATTTTTCTGCAAAATGCCTTCAAATTTTGTTAGCAATATTTTCTATTAACAAATCAATATTTAAAATGAGTTCTTTACAGCTACATGTTAAACTTTTTTGATAATTTATTGGTTCTTTTGTTATTTATTTCTCATTTACTCTGTGACTGAAGAACATTACCTATATTTCCCTGTTTGTAAAAAATTTTGAGATTGAGTTTACTCTCCAGAAGAATTTCTATCATGACAAATTCCCCATGTGCACAAGAAAGCAGTGTGCATCCCACAAGTGCAAAATGGAAAAGCTTGCAACAATTAGTCAGGCCCAATTTGTTCATGAATGGACTTATGTAAATCTGAACTTACTGCTATTCTTCCATTAATCACTGAGACAATGATGGTAGAACTTACAACCATGGTTGTGTTCCTTCATTATCTTTTTGTTGATTGCATGTTTTCCTACATTTTAAAACTACCATAGTTCCTACACACACATATACTTACTGTGCCTTCATTTATTAGTCTACTTGTATTATTCAATATCATTAGCTTTTTTTGAAATTTTATAGTTTTGAACTTAAGGCTGTCTCTATGTCCCTAAATTTTATGATACAATTAATCATAGCTGAAGGCTCTTTAAAAAAAGTTTTATAATTTAATAAACTTTGAAAAAAATTAAATTTTAAGATGTAGGTTAATAAATATTGATTATGAAATTGTGCTTAGTTTAGAAATATAGAGAGTTCTACGGTTTTGGTGTGATGATTTTGCTATTTTAATCTTCAATAAAAATTAGAAAATTATGCTTACTAACTTTGGGAATGTAATATTCAAGGGAAAATGTTTATTGAAGGACAGGCCAGGGCGAAGTCAGGGAATTTGAATGTGGAAGACAGGATGATGAGCTGAATCAGGCAGAGAAGGAAAGGCAGAAAACTAAATTATTTAGAACATGATTTGAGCCTAAAGAAAAAAAAAGATGTAACTATTATGGGTAAATAAGAATCTTTTTAGAGAGAAAAGTAGAATACAAACTTATATTGTTAGTTATGAGTGGAAATCAAGGACACAGTTGTTAGGAAGTTACTAATATTTCCAGTTTGTCCAGTAAAGGTGGGCCAGACTCTATCATCTTTTCAAAATGATATCTTTCTTGTTTTATTCCTCACCTTCTAATCATGCACAGTGAAATAGTCTCAGGACTAAACTGATTTTTGAATCTGTTATTACTCTCTTGAAAGCATTCTCCTTTATTCTGTCCAGATAATGCCAGCTTGCTGTTTAAAACCCAAGTCAAACTTTGTCTCCAATAAACCATCCGTTCTCTATGGCAGAGTGTTTGAGTGCTATCCTAAAATTAGGAATTATCATATTGACTTTGAATAATTTGATTCTAATAAGTTGCATTCCACAACTCATGAGAGTGAGTAGGCAAAGGCCTTGTTTGCTTACCTTCTAAAATCCCAGCAGCCAATGTGTGAAGTGGTTGTAAGTTATTGGGATAACTCAAGAAAACAAACTTGAGGAAACACCTAAAGCATGTCCTAATGCTGCAACACTTCAATACAGTTCCTCGTGTTATGGTGACCCTCAAACATAAAATTATTTTCATTGCTACTGCAAAACTGTAATTTTGCTACTTTTGTGAATAGTAATGTAAATTTTAATGTATTTATCCATGTTTTTCCACTGATCTGTGATGTGATGTAGGATGTCCTTCTGTATATGTGTTTCTTTTGTTTGCTAATGAATAAAACTGTTTCAGCCAATGGCTTAGCAGAGTAAAGCCAGGTGGAAAATCTGAACAGAGATATATAGAGAGAGTAGGAGAGTCAAGGAGACACCATGTAGCTGCCAAAGGAAAAAAATGCTCAGAACATTATCTGGTTAGCCTCAGCCTCGAGGTGATACACAAATTCATAGAAATGGGTTAATTAAAGAC
Organism: Myodes glareolus; assembly: GCF_982192425.1. Taxonomy (NCBI): domain Eukaryota; kingdom Metazoa; phylum Chordata; class Mammalia; order Rodentia; family Cricetidae; genus Myodes; species Myodes glareolus. The sequence goes on from NC_142028.1 coordinate 34,692,706, forward strand.
ATAAGAGCTAACTAGGAATATGCTAGAGTCATTGGTTCAACATTGTTGAAGTTAATATAGTTTCTGTGTGATTATTTGGGTCTGAGTAGTCAGGAAACAAACAAACAGTCTCCATTTACAGAGACGACCTTGAATGAAAGGGTCATTTGACCCCTCAGGGAGTTACAACCTACATCTTGTGAACCACTAGCCTAAAAGATGTAAGCACATCATCCTTTCTTCTATCATTAGCTTTGTCCAGGTCTGGATATAATACTTCTTCAGATACATTGATCTTGCTTTGGATGATGCATTATGATTTGTAATATAGATGACAATGTTTGCAAAAATTATTTCAATGCCCTTGACAAATTTATGTCCTGCATTAAAAAATTTAAGGAATAAGATTCCTCAGGATGGAAATACATAAAAGAACAATAAATGGACGTGTGTGTGTGTGTGTGTGTGTATAATAACATATACAATATAAGTATACATATATAAATTTATACATACACAAGTATACACATGTATATCTGTATAAAACATACAGTTCTACTCCTATCTAATAAAGCATTTAATATGATCTCTAAAAAAAAAAAGTTTGGTTTTAATCTACTTAAACTTTGTCATTATTGTAAACTTGATTTTATCTCTGTGGTCTCAATATTTCTTTCAATTGGTCCTTTCTATAATTTCTTCTACTGAGGGTCAGTTTGACAACAAAACTATTCAGAACAAGAGTGTTTTCCTCCATTGTTACATATTCAACTCGTCTCATGACTCATGATTGACCAACAGATTCGTTTCACTTTAATGCTAAGATGGAGGCCTGACCCTGTCCATAAATTCATCTCAAGACCCTTATCACCACAGTTAGACTTCTTTGTCCTCAGAAGTAATTTCTCCTGGACTGTTTGCATTTCCCAACATGGGAACCCACATAACAACTCCACTCTGCTTCATATTCATAGCTCCTCTGGCCCTTTGTTGGTTCTTCAGTTCTGGGGTTCAGACTGGAATCAGCCTGGCAAGTGAATGAAAGCAATGGGGACTTTGGATTTCAGTGCTTTTCATCATGGTGAAAACTGGAGATGTAACAATGTCAGCTTATAGATAAACGTTCTTCATGGGAAACATTGCAGTGAGTGGTGTTAAGTAATTTATTACTAGCATGACAATTACTGTTAAGGCATCATTTAAATTTTGGTATGACAATCACTTATACCTATTGTTGAATACATTTTATATTCTTAGTACTCATGAGTTTACTTCTCTCCTCTCAATTCTATCTTCATAGACTTTCTTTATTTCTTCATGACTACAAAAGATATGTGAAACCCTAGCTTCCCAGACCCAACATATATTAAATAGCTGCATGAATAATTTGGGACATTTTGTTGAAAATGTAGCATATCCATAACATGTATGAGGCTTTGGTTTTAATTGCCGCCTAAGCTGATGCAGAAATTTTCATCACAGGGTTATTAAAACCTTCAGATGGAATCGCTGGATAAGTCATCCATAGTTTTAATATCAAACAAGAATTTGAAAAAATAATATACCGGATTTCTATAAAACATTTATATAAAAATGAAGTTAGACTAAGTCAAGAGGAAAGTGCATTCTTGCCATGATATCTGTGCAGCTTGACCCTGGACAGTGCATCCCTGAAAGCCTGGTGGACCTGCTTGTTGCGCAGGGTGTAGATGACAGGGTTCAGAAGCGGTGTCACTACCGTGTTCACAAGAGCAGCCTCTCTGTTGGTGTCCAGCCTGCTTGACTGCTTTGGCTTAATGTATATAAATATACAGCTGCCAAACATCAGCGAGAGGACGATGAGATGAGAGGAACAGGTGGAAAAAGCCCTCTGCCGCTCCCTGGCTGAGGGCAGACGCACTATTGTGACTACTATATTGCTGTATGCAAAGACGGCTATAAGAAGGGACGCAAAAAGCACAATTAAAGCAAAGTTAAAGAACAGCATTTTGATAGACCTGGTTTCAGAACAGGAGAGACTTGCCAGTGGTCCAAAGTCACAGAAGAAGTGAGGAATGACATTGGGGCCACAGTAAAATGACCGGGAAAGCATTACAACTGGAATGGCCATGAGGAGGAATCCCAGAACTAAACAGACAGTAACGAGAAAGATGCACATCCTTGGGTTCATGATGGTGTGGTAATGCAGAGGTTTGCAGATGGCCAGATACCGGTCCAGAGACAATACAGCAAGAAGAAAGAAAACAGTTGCCCCTAAGAAAAGAAAGACAAAGGCTTGGGTGAAGCAGGCTCCAAAGGAAATCTTTTGCTTCCCTGAAAGAAAGATGGTCAGCAGCTGAGGAATAACAGTAGTTATAAAACAGCACTCGACAAAGGAGAAGGTGCTGAGGAAGAAGTACATGGGTGTGTGTAAGCGATGGTCCTCGCAGGTCATGGTGATTATGAGCATGTTGCCCACAAGGGAAGCCAAGTAGGCCAGCAAGTGCACTAGAAATAGGAGGATCCCCAGGTGCTCAGCTGCAGGGAACCCCTCGAGGATAAACTCCTGGATGGCTGTCCCATTCCTGGTGACCTCTGTCATCAGCATGTCCACTTCTTCAGTCTGTCACTGAGGGGTTTGCAGAACTGTGACTGAAAGGTGGAGAACTGTGTGTTACTAAAACTGTGAGTGACACAGGAAGGCAATCGGGCTTGTAGTCAGTACATTCAATATGCCATTTTATCCATTGCTAAATAAAATTAAAAAAAATTAGACTATGACTGTCTTTACATTGTGTGTACCCTAAAATACTGACTGTAGAAAACTTACATGTGCCACACGCCTCCATTAGGGAAAATGTCATTCATCAGTGTTGATGATTTAACCATGTGGCTCACTATTTAATCATTATACATATTTCTGATAAAATAGCTTTCAAGCCATACAGACAACATTGCAAAATGAAAACAACAACTTGAAAATCATCCTGGATCTGGGAGTATCACTCAGAGGTAGAATGCCTCTCTAATATGTTCAAATCTATGTTTTTGGTTCCCATCTTTGCAAATTAAAAGAAAACAGAATAAACCAGAGAAACCAAAAGTTAACTCATAGATACTAGAGAGTTGGCTCAGCAGGTAAAGGTATTTGCTGTTTATACAGAAGTCCTGGGATCAGTTTCCAGAACCCACATGGCAACCCATAATCATCTGTACCTCCATTTCCAGGGAACCCAATGCCCTCTTCTGACCTCCCAGGGCACCAGGCACATGGATTGTATACATATACTCATGAAAGCAAAACACTCAATACACGATGAATAAAAACTAATCTTCAAAAGTATTAACTGTCAGAAGGGATTCATCCCACAAAATATATTCCTTCATCATACCTTAGCATTTATGTCCATGTTTGGCCATGTTATTATCAGCAAAACATCCTGGAGTCCCGGAGCCCCATCTGCAGTCCTATGAAGTGAGTTAGATCAGAAGAGTCACATAAGCAACTCTAGTTGGATTGTCGTAGGTTCATGTCTGGCTGCTCTCATCTAGACCCCCAGATAGACAGTAAAGAGAAGTATTTCCCCTCCATCCTGCGCTTGATGGTCAGTCCAGGGAGAAATTCTATCAATTGATCTTCTTAGTCAAGATATTTAAAAAAGTCAGGATGCTGGGGAAGTGGGTCAGCAGGCAACTTGCTACCCAAGTGTGAGTTCAGATCCCAGCCCCTGTAAAAGGCCAGAGTGGTGAAGTACATCTGTAATTCCAGCGCTGGACATGGGGGAGACAGGCAGATCCCAGGGGCCCACTGGCTCAGCAAGCCAGTCAGTTGGAACAATGAGCTTCAAGAGACTCTAGCTCATAAAATAGGATAGAAAGTAATGGCAGAACGTATCCAAAATCTACCTCTGACTTCTACATGCACATATATAGTTAAACTAACACACACATATGCATATTCACAAGCACAGACACATACACATATACCCAGAAATATAACACACACACACTTGTATGCATACATACAAATGAAGAAAAGAATGAAAGACTAAAGAATACTCAGGTTTGAGAGATATCTCAGTCTACAATGTGAGTTTGGTTCCCTATAACCTAAACTGAAGAAGTAGGAAGAAGGCAAGAAGAGCACAGTAGCATGCTCTGTGATGGTGAGCTGATGCAGATGATGGATTGTTGGCTTTTCTTGCCAGCCAGCCTAGTCTCTTTTGCAAGTTATAGAGCAACGAGGACTTAGTTTCAAAATTAAAAGTGGACAGTGCCTGAGAAATACACATCTGGACACCACATACATGCATACACACACACACACACACCATGCACAGATCTATATACACAGAAAAGAATGCTTAACAGAGTAGAAAAGACTTCCTGACTTAACTCCAGTGATGATTCTGATTCATTCCTATGTTAGTAGAGTAAGTATTCATTCCTCCTACATTGATAAGGTCTTTGTATGTAAGCCTTTGTCTCTGTGCAACTGGAATCCATCTCAGATCTCATATCTCCCTGTCAAACATGGAACAAGCAAATACTCTCGCTCTTGTTGTGAGAGTTGTAGTGAAACCGGATGGAAGAAAAACACAGCTGCCATTTACAATAAGCAAATGGCAAGAGGCTCCACTCACACTGAGGCCACACCCCTGTCCCAAGCAGCTCACAACATCACACTGATGCCACACTCCTGCCACAAGCAGTTTAAAACACTCACAATGAGGACACACCCCTGCCACAAGCAGCTCACAATAATCAGAACTCAGCCCTCTGCTATTTTGACTCTCAGAAAAAGTCAACACATTGGTTTGGACAGCTAAAAAGTGTGCATATAAACAGATGTCCATAATTTTCAAGAGATAAACTCAATGTGTGCATTACTTCTGGCAATTCATCTTCTCCAATCAATTTACAGCCTAAGAACTGGATTAAACCAATTATTTCTCAGTGGAAATCTTTAACTCCTTGGGAAAACAAAAACTCACATCTCCTCACTGTTCTCTGAGAATTGAGAAGTGAGTTCACCTGGAATTCCCAAAAAGCTTTTGTGCGGCTCCAGTCCCCACACCAAATGCTCCCTTGTATGCTCCAGCATCAGCAAGCAGCCCTGCTGCTAGGAACATATTTCAGTCAGGGTACAAGGCAAGATGGCATACACAGATATTTTCTACAAAGATGCTATTTTTCTTAAATGCTTTCCAAGGCACTGAATCTGCTACTCCCATTACAGCCACCACCATTTCTAACCAACACGTACACATTCCCAGACTGAAAAGATACTTACACCACCAGAAGCAGAAGTAAAAGGGATATGAATTTGTCCCAACATTTATTTAACATCAGACTGTCTCTTGATACTAATCAGGGTCTATCAGGTCCAGTGGGTGGCACCAAGAGACACTAAGTATCATTAATAGATGGAACAAGGCCATCCACAGACCTGTATCACTCTAGGATCCCTCATGATTGATAATTTAACAAGGTTGTGAATGGAATATCACTCAATTAATAGCAGTAAAAATAATAGTAAATTTGTATACTGTATTATTATATCTGATGATATAAAAGATTATTACGCATAATGGCTGCTCTTTCATTGTGCACAAAATATGAGCTTGCAAATGTCTTCAAGAAAATATTTGAAAGTGGAACACATATAACCCTCCAAAGTTCATTAATTTCCAAGTTGTATAATATTTTTATTGCGGGATTGAAAGGTCAAATGGAGCTAGCTAACATTCATGGCACATGCCTGTAATCCATGCATTCATGTGGCTAAGGCTAGAGGATTAGTGTGAACTTGAGGCCGTCCTGAGATTCACAATGAATACCAGACAGGACTAGAAAACTACATAGCATGTCTTGATCAATTTTTTTAAAAGTCACATAGAGAACTTAACTGCTAGGCCACTGTACAAGTCAGGTTTTTCCAGAGAAAGAGTAATAACAGAATAAACACTCATTACAGAGATAATTCACTAAATTGGTGTAGGCAGAGACTGCTCATTCATTTCCCCCCTGCTCAGACCCAAATAATCACACAGAAACTACGTTAATTACAACACTGTTTGACAAATTAATCAGGTATATTTCTAGCTAGCTCTTACATCTTGAATTAACCCATTTCTATTAATTTGTGTATCTGTGGCTTACTGGTAAGGATCCAGTGTCTGTCTCCTTCAACACTAACATGGTGTCTCCTGGATTCTGCCTATTTTTTCTTTATATCTCTGTTCAGATTTCCCACCTTGCTTTAAATGCAAGGCCATTGTCTGAAACCGTTTCTTTATTAACCAATGGTAATAAAACATATTCACAGTATACAGAGGGGAATCCCACATCATCTCCCCTTTTCTGTCTAAACAAAAAGGAAGGTTTTAGCTTTTTTAATAATAAAATTACATATGCAAAACATTTATCGAACAAGTATTGTAGTTGCAATATTTAGTCCATTTACATTTAGCAAATTAAGGAAAATACCCTATCATCTATCTTATTTTTGTGAGGCTAAAGATTTATATCTAATTTATCTTTTATCATAATTATAACTATCTGTCTTCAACTCTTCAAAGATCCCAGAGGGATATAATATTGCCTAAGTAAACAGGAAGTTCATTGTAAGCAACTTCCAAAGTTCTAGAATTGACAGAGACATCTTGCTGCCTGGACAGTCACCCAAAGTTCTTCTGTAATGGTGGGGCATCCATCTTCAGCCTACAGGCCCATATTATCTGGCAGAGATCACAAAGTTTTGGAGATGCCACTTCCAGGCAACAATTGCCAAGGGCAGAAGTAGCTGTGGAATGGAGTTGACCTGTGCCTAAGAGAAAGATGCATGTGTTGTGAATGACAGAGCTAGAGAAATGGAGGTTTTAGAAAAAATAGGATTGTCTTTGTGTACCAGACCTCAAACACTCAACCTTTTATACAGTTGAGTGTTTTATGACTTAATTTGATTGTGACATGTATGTGCAATGTTAGTTTGCTCCCTTTGACCTTTCAATCCTGCATTAACAGGATTAACTTGGAAATTAATGAACTTTGGAGTATTATATGTACTCACTTTGTGAGTTCCTCTCTCTTAAAATAATCTAGCTTTTATTTTATTGGACAGAAGGCTTGAGTTAAAAGACCTTAGAATTTTGGAGAAACTTTGAAATTTAAGTGAGACTTTGGATTTTTCCCTAATATTTATATTGTTTATTTGGGAACTTCCCATCATGAACCCCCAGCATCCTCACTTCCAGGTCATCCCATATCTAACCTCCCATCCTTGGGACCTCCGCATCCAAAAGAGGAAGAAGAAAAAAAATAAAACAAGTTCAATTTGTGCTGCCCATCTACTCGCTGGAGCATGATAGGACTCCCAGTGGCCAGGCCCTTAAAAGGAAACCGAGTTCCTCCCCAACCACATCCTCACCAGAAGCCATCAATTGTGAAGAGCTACACTGCAGCATCCTTATCACAATTCACAAGAGTTCTCTTTGATGGCTTTCTGTCTAAGCAATTGCTTTTGGGAGGGCTGTCAGGTGGGGTGAAGGGGTCAACACAGAAACCTTCCCTGTCCCTCTTTCTCAACTGAGAGTCTGCAGTCATCAATTCCATGGCAAAGGTAGCTTCCTTGCCCTTAACAGTCCGCAGAAGCACAGGTTTCTAGTGACAGTGTGGGCCACAGACATTCACATGGTCTCCAGTGTCAGAGCATGTCAAGGACCTCAACATGATCTCCAGCGGCAGTGTAGAGCGTGGACATCAACACGGCCTCTGCTACTGCACAGACCGTGGATCCCATCACAGCCCTCAGCAGCAGCACAGGCCCAAGTCACAGCCATGGTCTTAGATGGCAATGCAGGCCCCTCACACCAATATGCCTCCCCACCCAGCAGCCCCATGGCTACAGACATCAGCATGGCTTCAGGTGGCAGCTCAGGTCACAGACATTCACATGACCTTTGGTGGTAACACAGGACAGAGACATGAACACAGACCTCAACCACAATAAGACCATGGACCCAGACATGGTCCTCAGCAGCGCATGGACCAAGATATCACCATGGCCTCAGACTGAGTACAGGCCACTCGGATCATCATGGCCCCCTGGTGGTTGCAGGGCCCGTGGATATCAACATGGATTTAGATGAGACTTTGGATATTGTCGAGAAACTTTGACCTTTGACAGCAACTTGAAAGGTCTAAAGTTTTAAAGTTTTTTTTGAAAGACTAAGTGTTTAACTTTTAAAAAACAGTGGGACTCATAAAAGTAGGAATGCTTTATATTGTAATTTTATCTTAGTATTTTAACCTTTTATTGAAAATAAATTATTTTCTCATACAGTATATCCTGATTGCCATTTTTCCTCCCTTTATTCCTCCCAGTTTTTCCCAACTTCCCCTAGCATCTGGATCCACTCCCTTTCAGTCTCTCATTAAGAAAAAAAAAGACCTCTAAGAGATAAAAACAAAACATAACAAAACAAAATATAGTAAGAAAGAACAAAAGCCATCACATCATAGTTGAACAAGGCTACATAATTGTAATATTAGTGCTAATATGTCATCTTGGGGACAATGAGAAAGGAAAGGCCCTAGTTGAGTACTGATGTGATTGAGCATCAAGGTGACAAGGGGCCAATTGTGCTGGCTCATTTATTTCCACATGACACAAAGTTATCTGAGAAGAGGGAACCACAGCTGAGAAAATGCTCCCAAAAATTGGCCTATAGGTGATCAGTGAGACAATTTTCCTAATCAGAGATGGGGGAGGATCCATCCCATTGTAGATGGTATCATTTCTTGGCAGGTGGACCAGGGCTGTATAAGATCAGCAAGCCATGGAGAGAATGCTGCTATGAAACATCGCTCCATGGCCTCTGCTGCAATTCCTGTCTCCAGGCTCTCAACTTAGTTCCTGCCCTGAAGTCCCTCTAAAAGCTGAAATAATCCTTTTCCTCCTCAAGCTGCTTTTGGTCACAGTCATGGTATGTCATCACAGCAACAGAAACCACACCTAATACACACATCCTGGGCATATACCTAAGGCCTCTATATCCTACCGCAAAGATACTTTCTCACTAGTGGTCATTGCTGCTCTTTCACAATAACCAATAAGAAGCAATATAGATGACCACTGACTGGTGAGTGGATAATGAAAGAGTGGTACATCTGCTCTACAGAATGCTATTCAGTTGGTTAAAATTTAAAGTTCTGAAATTTACCAGTGAATGGATAGAGCTGGAGGGAATCATCCTGAGTGAGGTCACCCAGACCCAGAAAATAAACATCGCATATTTTATCTCTTTGTGTATACAAGTTTTGAAAGTTTAGATATGTGCATTTGGTTTGGAATACCTATGGAAATTAGGGATGTAGAAAGGGTAATGGGAAAAGGAGATATTGGTTTAAACAGTTAAAGAGGAATAATGAAACAGGAAAGAAGAGATGGCATGGGAGATGGGAGGAAAGAGTAAAGAAGAGAATATAGGAAAGGATACTGGAAGCCTTTTAAAAAGTCATATGGAAATCTACTGCTGTAGAAGTTTCCTAAAATATATACATATATTAGTAAGGAGGCCGCTAGTTTGTTCCGGATTGCTCAGCCCCGAAATAATCACACAGAACAGAAACTTTATTATTTTAAATGCTGCTTGTCCCGTTAGCTCTAGCTTCTTATTGGTTAACTCTTCCATCTTAATTGAACCCATTTCTATTAATCTGTCTATCGTGACATAGCTGTGGCTTACTGGCAAGATCCCAGCATGTCTGCTTCTGGCAGCAACTACATGGTGTCTCACAACTCTGCCTTCCTCTTCCCAGCATTCAGTTTAGTTTTCCCCATGTAGTTCTATTCTTTTCCCCTATCACAAGCCAAGACAGTTTCTTTATTAACCAATAGTATTCACAGCATAAAGAAGGGAATCCCACATCACTTGATTATTCTAACTTTAAATTACCTTCAAAATCTGATTATTTTTCTTTTGGAATTTAGTCTTGTGTTGTGTCATCTTTTGCTATTTTGTATCCAGGAGAGACAGAATTTATGAATATTATAACAAATGGATCTAATTTCTGTAAAAAAAAAACCTGTAATTTAACAAATTGTATTAACTCTACCACAAATCCCAATGCTTTCCTTACTGTGGATCAGCTGTCATATGTTGCTGCTACCAGTTAATCTTTCCCTGCCCGGGTATGAAGATTCTGCTTTATTAGCATTAGAATGGTTTGCTAACTCTCTCTCAGGACAAAAAAGATTCATGGCTATATTCATTCTTGGCATTATTGTTTTAATAGCCATCGAGTGGTCAGCACTGCCTTGGTTCAGCAGCTGCACACAGCTAATGATGTGGACTCTTAATCCTGAAATGTTTCATTGACATTAATTTCTCAGGAAGAGATTGATCAGGGGCTGGCAGATAAAATGCTTTAGAAGAAATTATTCTTTACATGGGGACTAGGGTTCAAACTGTTAAGACATATTTAAGCACAGCACGTCCTACTAACTATAAATGGATTTTTGTTGCTCCTCTGCGTTTCAATAGGTCAGAGATTTCCTGGGATCAAATACTGACACCTAAGAGTTGTTTGGAATAGTTCCCAGCTTGCTGTCAATATGAACACGCTTCATTTCTCAGATTAGTGACATTAGTCATTCGAGGCTACACACCTCCTCTGCAGAAGAGGTCGCTTGGTCCTTCACCAATTCAGTCAACAACTTGGTTCAAAAATTATTCTTTATGGAGTTTTCTTATTGATTTGGGAATCGAAAGAGGATTCTATTCTCTTTTTACTTCTATTCCTTCCAGTCATCTTCAGACACAGACTCACAGTATGCTCTGCTCAAAGAGAGTTGCACACACTTCATTTAATAAACAAACAGGGAAGAGATGCCAGTGGTCTTGTCAGAGGAACAGCAGGTGGCAATTGAAGTTTGAGGTGTCCCTCCACCAGAAGGTGAATCCCTGATGGGTGAATCTTGCATAAACAAGGCTCCAAGACTCCAGACTCCAGAATGATTTTTTTCTTCTGCTGTGCCTTTGCTTGTTTGCTCCTGCCATCTCTCTCTGGCATCTGACATGGTATAAATGGGTCTGGGGAGAGCCCCACTGCCCATAATGTAGTGTGTTTATCTCATGGAAACATTCCTTTTATCGGACATTTTACCTGTGGAGTAATATAAAGATGATTTCTTCTTAAATTGCAACATCTAATTGATAAAGAATAATATTAGTTTAAATAGAGTCTTGATTATTAAAAATAAATATTAGGTAGTGTTACAAACCTAGGGCCTATGAGTTTCACCTATGGAGCTGCATAGATCATAGTTCAAGTTAACGATTTTAAAAAAAAAAAACAAAGGAGTCCCAGGAGCCAGGCTTACTTGAATTCTTTTAACTTTAATGTTGAAAGACACTTGTACTTACTAAGTGGTTTTTAAACATAAAGCAAAGAAAACCAGCCCACAAATCACAATCCCGTAGATCCCGTAACAATGAGGACCCTAAGAGAGACATACATAGATCTAATCTACATGGGAAGTAGAAAAAGACACAATCTCCTGAGTAAATTGGGAGCGTGGATACCTTGTGGGAGGACTGAAGGGGAGGGGAGAGAGAGGGAAGGGAGCAGAGAAAAACGTAGAGCTCAATAAAAATCAGTTTAAAAAAGGATGCAGTCCTAGGTTTTGGTGTGCATCATAGCTGAGACAAAGCCTTAGAATAACTTCAGGTTAGATCAATTGGTTTGATAATAGCTTTGAGATGAGAACCCTAGAACACAATCTAAAGTTCACAAGGACACATAGCTGATTTATAGATTCATTAGGTTAGGATCAAAAACACAAAGCAGTTCAATTGTTTCTAGGGAATGTACTTTCCTTGCTAGGATCAGTTGGTAATCGAAGATAATGATTAATTCCTTGTACCTATTTTTGGTCTCAATTTCATGATATAAAAAAATTATTGATGAGTTAGTGCGCACCCTGAAGATTTTAATCAGAGCTGCCTCATTTTTTTTCATGTATAAAAGTTTGGGTTTGTGATTCCTTTAAGATGTCTTAAAATACTACCTTTCAAGATGAATAATAAAGTGATTGAGTCTTTCTTTGTAACTGCAATATGCAGCCTGCTGATAAAAGAAGTGGCTGAGAAAATATGGTGTGCTTGTTCATAGCCTGTTAATCTATAACAAGTTACTTAGATATAAACGTATGTGGGATGACCTTGTTTTAATCATGTGAGAGATGGTAAACATGTTTTTAACTTTATTCATTATACTCATTCACTTGAAAAATAGAGTGTAGCCACATTGCAATTCCTATATTGCCTGAAAGATTTTATTGGGTTATATAAGCTGTAGAGACAGAATACAAAATAGAAGAATACAGAGAAACAGTAAAGAAAGAAACCACCAAGAGAGTGTATGAGTGTCTTTTCCCTTTATCTGCTCTGATAAAAATGTCATGGTATGTGGACTCTGTAGATTTCCTTTCAGCCATGCACTGCTAGAAGCTGGTCCCCAGGCAGTGAAAGGAAAGCATTTAATTGGAGCTGCTTACAGATTCAGAGAATCAGTCCCTGTGGCACCCAGGCAAACATGGTGCTGAAGAGGAAGCTGAGAGTTCTACATCCAGATCCACAACCAACAGAAAGAGAGAAACACTGGTCCTGCCTTGAGCTTCTGAGACATCAAAGACCACCCTCAGTGACTTACTTCCTCTGACAAGGCCACACCTACTCCAACAAGGCCACACCTCCTAACAGTGCCTCTCCTTGGTGACCAAGCACTCAAACCCATGAGCCTATGGAGCCATTCTTATTCAAATACCCATTCCCATATATCAGTGCATCTCTGAACCCTCAACTTCTTCTTGCAATAGACAGCAATGAACACACAGAACTGGTCATCATGCATAGAAGAACTACAGGGTGCTCAACAACAAATGGGATATCTATATCAAACCCCTCCTCTGAAGGTTCAGGGATCATCATGGAGGAGGGTTTGGAAAGAGTGTGTGAGCCAAGGGTGGAAGGATGGTGGATGTCTACAAGGAAAATGTTTTCTGGACATAGCAGGGAAATCGTCCATAAGAACTCACAGCGGCTGTGACCTACACATGCTCAAATAAGACAAAATCCCAGCCAGGAGAGGGGGTAAGATTGAAGTGCCATCCCTAGTTGAGAAGATATCAGAGGAGGGAGTGAGAGCTTTGTATAAAAATGTGATACATGGTAAACCAGCTGTGCTCCATGGCAGGCTCCACACCCAAGAGTATTAGGACAGCACCAGTCATACTCATGCAAGCTCCAGGAGGTGAGGATTGTGATGTCTGGACAATGCATTCCAAGTAATAGCACAAATGAAAGCATAAAACAAGACCCTTTTGTTCTACTTCTCCTTTGAGTTCTGAGGACTGACTGGTCTCCGCTGGAGGTTCAGGTGGTTTCTGCTAGGATTTCTCACAAGGCTGTGATCAACAAACACTGGAGCTGGACTGGAAGTATTAAAAACCTTCCTCATGGCCAGGCAGTGATGGTGCACACCTTTAGTTCCAGCACTTGGAAGTCAGAGGCCGGTGGAACTCTATGAATTTGAGGACAGCCTGGCCTACAAGAGCGATTTCCATTCCTAGTGTTTCTTTGCACAACTGTATTCCTTTGGAAACCCATTCTGTGTACAGTTAGTTTGTGGGAAGGGATGGGTGATAGAAGAGAGCCTTTGCCTTCTGCATCTGAAAGAGGTCCATGTGGTATGTTGGATTATTGTTCCTTCCCTGTAACAATTACAGAGCCATACACATTATTCTTTCAAAATGGAAAAATTTTATTGAATGATTTAAATAAATATCACATGTACTAGACTTACACAGGTTTATTTTTCTTTTTGTGATTTTCTAATTATACATGTTTTTTACATAATATAACCATGAAAGAGGAATTCTACCACCCAGAAGTCTACTTTACAAATTAAGGATTAAATATAACCAAATATACAATAAACTTGAATGAAAATATCATCATGAAGCTGATAATTAGTACAACTAATACACACTAACACAAAACCATGCAGCAATAATAGAGAGAGTTTTTACAAACATTTTTCACATTATGCATGTTCTCCAGCGTCACACATAAATTAATTCATATTTGATTAATAGAGTACATTCATTTCCAGTGGTCATTTTCAGATGACTTTGAAAGTGTTTTTCATGACCACCTTTCCTGTAACTTTGTTATTCAACTTTTGTAAGGGTGAGACAAAGTGTGAATTTTCACACCTGACTTACAGTTGAATAAATAAAATGTATTCTTTTACGGTTCTTCAATAAACTGGAGGAATAAAGTAGTTCCACAGCGTTTACACTTAGACTTTCTCCATAATGTACCATCTTATATGTTCTGGAAAGTTGTAAAATAAATAAAAACTTCGTCACATTGTACATTTGAAAGATTTATTTCCTGAATTTCACACAGATTTTAATGAATGGTACAATAGTTACTTTTCTCATTGGTGTAATGAATATTTGAGAAAAGAAACTTATAGAATGCTGGGTTTATTTTGGCTCGCAGTACAGTACCAGGGTATAGTCCATCATGGCATTAAAGGCAGGAAGGCAGGAGCATGAGGCAGCTGGTCACATTGCATCTGCATTCAAGAAAGATGGATGCTTATGTTCAGCTCACTTTCTCCTGACCCTTTGCATAGGTTCAGAGGCAGAAGGTTGGTAATTCTAACCTGCTAAAGTCATGAGGCATTCACACCCTCATAATGGGCATGCAAGACCCAGGGACTGGGCTTTCCTTGTTTGTTTATCTGTCTGATTTCCAGTGCTAGAGATCAAATCCTGAACCTTCAAATCTGTCTTAGAGCTATTGAGTTCTAAGACTCTCCACTTGGATCGTGAATGCAACATGGACCAGGGTAAGGGATCACTGCAATCTGGGATTGTCTACACACCATGCTTATAGAGAGTTTACTCCCTGTACATAGAGACCCATAGCCTGTGTCCTCCATCCAAACTTGCTGGGTATGAAAGTAGCTTGTACTAGTCAACCAACCTGTTTCCTATCACACCAAGATGCTAAATTGGGACCAGAAACATTGAGAGAATAAGGACCTGTGATTGATGGATGCTTCAAAGAAATGATGTGCTTACCTGGACTGATTTGTATTATCAAGGACAGAAACAAGAAATGGTTGAAATGTAAAATGTGTCACTTCCTCTCTGTGGCTCCTCATGTTGGGTGTCAGGACTACTTTTAATGGATAACACTGCATCAAAAGAAAAAATGGTTCTCTCATACCTATGGGAAATTATTACTGGTTTTTATAAAGGGATCCACAAAAGGAGAAAGACTTACTTGTTATGTTGGAGGAAACAGACAAATAATGTCCCTGTAATACAAGGAAAGAAGATGGAGGCATTGCCCCAGACAGCTACAGAGAGAGGCTTAAGCAACGAGATAAAGTGGAGGTCAAAATAGTGTTCAAATGGGCGAGGAGGACAAAGTGAACTTTGCACTAATGGGCCCATTGGAATTTGCATTCAGGAAAAACATGTCCAAACTAAAAGATGATAACGGGGTCTGGGAAGGACTCAGATTAAGAGAAGGCTGACAATTGATATCTCCAGGCAACTCTCCCTTTTGGCCACTTTTGGGGAAAATATGGTGATATTCAACACACTACAAATTACTGAGATGCTCAAGATTCACCTGTGGCATCAGCACCTCTGGAATAAGGTCTCCATCTACCCATCCCATTGCTCCACTACCCTGGGTCATTTCAGGGAGCTAACGGTGGTCTCCTGTAACCACACCCCCTTAGTCCAGCCATCAATAGTCAGCTGCAGTCAGAGGGTGTAATATTCAGGTTTCCGCAGCTGCTCTGTCCTCAGTGAGCACTCAGTAAGAATGATGTTTTATTACACACAACACTTGACATCATATTTTGTCAGTAATTTCACTCAATCTCTAGGTTGACTTTTGCCTTTGTTATGCTTAGAGGGAAACTGAGTTCAAATTCATTTAGTGCTTCTGCCAATCAATACCAAGGCTTTGCCACATTCTCACTTCCTCTCTGAACTTAGATGACAACATTGCTTGGCACTTGAGATGCAGCATTGCCTTTATGCCTGCGTTTGTTTTGTTAAATAACTGATTAATTGGGATACTCATTCCCTATGTATCACTTGAAATTTTTGGTCAACTTTCTATATGTTAATGTTTATTTACACTCTCAATATTTGTCTACACATTCCTTTAAAATCCACAATAAAAATAGAGATCGGAAAAATTGTTAGAAACCAAGGTAGAAAAATAACTGCTCTTCATGGCATGCTGAAAATCTCTTAGTATTATATTGAGTCTTCAATAGCTATTTACAAAGTCATGTTCACTGAGAAGTTTTGGAGATCACTGGATGTCTTAAAATATTATTAGGATGTCATAATTTCATTGTGGAGCCTAGATATAGTTCATGAGAATCTACATATAAAGGTCATAGTCAACTACAAGTCAGTCACTTCTCAAACTGAATGTCAAAATCAATTTGCTTCTGATGAAGGATAAAGAGAATATGGATGAAGACATAAAGACAGGTCATCACTCCTAAATCAAATGTCAAATTCTAGACATTTCTAGAATCATTTCTTAGATTCCATATAACTTAGCAAACAATACATGGTTATTTATTCCCAGAGATATAGCTAAATATTCACATTTTTGTTATCATCATGACAAAGAGAATGGAATTTTCCACAAGAGTTTCTAACATTAACAGATTCAGGATCTCTGCAATAAAAACTTCACACAGTGCTTTTCTTATAGAAACTCATCTCAGTTGTGCTTAGTTCAAAACAATGAACTGGGTCAGACCCTCAGAATTCAAAGTCCAAGATATGGGATAAGAAGCCCTGGGTATTTTGTTAAGTGCAGAAACCACATTATTATGGTTTTTGCAGGTAAGGCCTAAGAGAGAATCTAAACATTTGTTTCACCTTCGGTCTAACATAAGTGAAGGGAAAAGCAGAAACAAGCGTTCACATTAGCATCAAAATCATCTTTGAGGCTTAAAGGGCTCCCACAGGAAGAGTTGAAGGAAGATAGGAAGAAATTTCCTGGGGACCAGAGGTCACCTGAAGCAATTCTCCAGCCATGCAATCCTCAGAATGCTATGTGGTCTACACTTAGCACTCAGATTCTAAGTGTGTTCTCCCCATGCATGCTGTGACTGCAAAGAAAAGAAGAGCATTTTCATACAGCCAAGCTCAGGGCCTGCCTTTTCTGTCCTCTTATAAGGTTTTGTTTCTCTGACAACAAAGTACTGTATCACCTTGGGTCCAGGGCCAGACACCCCATTTCTCAGGCTCAGAGTTGTGTGAGCTCACAGTCAACCACACTTTCCATTAATCAGTGTCAGGTCACCAGAACTCTGAAGTCATCAACACATTGCACTTGGTGGATAAGGTTAGCTTACTTACCTTCAGTGCACAAACAAGTTTATTAAGTGCCCACCGGAAACCAACCCACAATGAAATTCCAGTTCCAAGAGAAGAGCTTCAAGGATCACATTTTAATTTTTGAGAAAAGGGAAAAGTTTCCTGAGAGCTGCTTTGACCTCCTTGTTTCTCAAAGTATAGATCAGAGGGTTGAGTGTAGGACTCAACATGGTGTACAAAACACCAGCCAATTTGCTCTTCTCTGGGTTGTAGCTAGAGACAGGGCTTATGTAGGCATAGAAGACAGCGGTGTAATACATGCACACCACAATGAGATGCGAAGAGCAGGTTGAGAAGGCTTTCTTCTTCCCTTCTGAAGTCCGCATCTTCAGGATGCTGGAAA
The DNA here is from genome assembly GCF_982192425.1 of Myodes glareolus. Lineage (NCBI taxonomy): Eukaryota > Metazoa > Chordata > Mammalia > Rodentia > Cricetidae > Myodes > Myodes glareolus. The sequence goes on from NC_142028.1 coordinate 34,710,510, forward strand.
TGATGAAGCCGTAGGACACAATGGTCATCAGGAAGTTCAGTATGCCGTAAAAAGCGTCAGCCAAGACAATCATGACACTGTTCACGTAGGTGGAGCTGCAGGAGAGAAGGAGTAGAGGTGGTACCTCACAGAAGAAATGTGTGATGACGTTGGGGCCACAGAAATTCAAGCGTGTCATCAGGCCGGTGTGAATAGCGGTGTTGACAGCACAGAGCGCCCACACCCCAGCAGCCAACACACTGCAAAAGGCTTTGCTCATCATGGTGCCATAATGCAGAGGATGGCAGATGGCTGCATAGCGGTCATAGGCCATGACCGTGAGGAGTAGCAACTCCGAGGATGCAGACCACGTGAGGAAATAGAGCTGGGCCATGCAGCCACCATAGGAGATGGGGTTCCTCTCTGAAACCAGCCCCTTTAGAGCCTTAGGCATGATGGAGGAGGTACAGATGATATCCATGTTAGCCAAATTGAACAAAAAAAAGTACATGGGAGTGTGGAGCCCAGGGTTGCAGGTGATGGCCAAGATGATAAGAACATTACCTATGACAGCCACAGAATAGAGGGAGAGAAAACAGATAAACAAGAGCAGCCAGTACTGCGGGTGCTCAGAGAAGCCCTGGAGGATGAACTCTGTCACCAGTGTCTGGTTTCTCATTGTCCTTGACTGAAGAGGATATCAGAGACTCTCAGGTGATTATCAACCCATGGTTTCATAAGATTTCAGGGCTAGAAAAAGAGGTGAAAAGCTTCTTAAGAAAGGTCTTGCTGAGTATCATTCATTCCTGACACCATGGAATGACAGCATTATTGCAATACTCTTAAGTCAAACACCCTACTGCTACATAAACAGAGAATGTGATCATTTGGTTTATAAAAGATAAGTGCAAGTCATCAATTAAAATCATTAATTCTTAATCAACCTCAATCAAAGAGAAGCACATTAAATCATAGATCTTCTCTGTCATCCACAACTTGACCAATTTAGGAAGCTGACTGACTTAGTATTCATATGACCTCAAAAAACAGGGAGGATTTGGATTGAAGAATAGTGTTCAAAGTTGTCTTCTGGTCGTCTTAAGTATTTGGACACAGTAATATGAGTATCTGCACACACAAATGCACCAGAACACATAAGAAACACACGTACACACACACACACACACACAGAGAGAGAGAGAGAGAGAGAGAGAGAGAGAGAGAGAGAGAGAGAGCTTTCCATTTGAGCAACACTTTCCTTTCTGGAAATTTTTCTTGTGTAAATAATATTAAAAAAAATCTTCTCAGAGCAAAATAAATTAAGACTAAAATTTACAACTCTCTAAGCTGAATTTCCAGTTGTGGTGCTGGAGGCTTATCAACACGATACACTAACAACCTCCTACTAATACCTTTTAAATACAATGGAAAATTTAAAAATATTATGCACAGTCATCAAAGCATAAAAATTAATAATAGCTTTCCTGAAATGCAGGTGTATCACAAAATGTCTTTCTAAAAATTCTGCAACTCTTCACAGCTGACAGAGCAAATACTCCATACAGTACAGAAGAAGTGGCCTCCTCTGCAGACTTCTTATCTGTCTTAACCCTCAAAGTCAGAGACACAGCCATGGCGTTGTCACAGTCATGGTCACGGCCACAGCCATGGGCACAGACACAGCAACAACCATGGCCACAGACACACATATGACCACAATTATGGCCACAGCCACAGCCACAACCGCCTCTGCAAATGCACAAAGTTACATCAGGATTTTTTGGACAGTTCCCAAAACCTCCCCAGCCAAGAGGCCCCTCCTACTCCAAAGCCAAATGGATCATCTGCTCCTCTTTCCAAACATCCTGTCCCCGGGGAGGAAGGGCCACTCCCTGTTTTAGGAACCCTCAAGATTCCCTACTGACCTTCGCTCTAGGATTCATTGCGGGAGCTGGTGACCTGTTACAAAGCTGATTCCATGTGTGTGTCGGCACAAGTTCTAGGTCTGAGATCCAACTCTGGTTGTTATCTCAGTGCTACAGAACATCTAGTCCAAGCAACAGCAAGCACATTTTTACTCTTCAGGCAGTGTGCACCGTGGCTAGAGAGACAACCAGCACGTGTGCCACCACATCTGTGCTTTCCTTCTTCTCATGCCCATGGACATTAAAAGGTTAAGAATACATTCACTTTAACTAAGAATTCCCATTTATGGCCGAACTTTCAGAGTATAAATGCTTATGAAAAGTGTCTAAGCACCAGCTACAGTTTAAGTCATGTCACTCTTCTGTAAGATGACAAGTGTCCTTTGAACAGAAGAGCACAGCATCGCAATGCTATAAGGCAACAGGCTAACTTAGGAAAGAACTTGAGCTGGTGGGCATGCTGGGCCTTTAGCTCGGTATCTTCCTGGGATCTGAGGATCAGGACACCCCAATTGTTTGGATGAATGAAATAAGCACAATGTGTGTGTTTCATTTCTTTCATTCTTGTTTGCGAGAAGAACACTGAATAGTATTTTTTCTCAACTTATGATTTGAATCATGAGAAATAAAGGTGACATTATGTGTTCCTCACTATGGACCAGGGGGTGAGCTGTTCATCACATGCAGGAGAGACAGAAAAGCTGAGGCTGAGAAAACAGTCAGAATGAAAAGGAGCATTGGCTTTGATGGTCTAGGTGTCTGCAGTCTCCACTAGAATTTTACACACTGACACCCCCAGCCATCATGGTACCTCTTCTGCATACACTACAGGTTGAGTATAGCACCACTGATCTAGAGACACCCAAAGGAGACAAGTGCCTCCAAATCCTACACTCCCAGAGCAGTAGAGCCCTTCATCTGCACACATGTTACTGGGCACCACGAAAACCCACTACTAGGTAAAGTTTGAACCTGATTCGTTTCCCCCAGGTCCAGAGTGAGGATAGGAAAAACTAAAGAAGCCTCCAACATGAATGAAGGACCATTACAGGGATAGAGTCCTTCTAACAAACCCTTTTAGACTACAGAAAGAGATTCCCCTCCAGAAAACTGCTCACTTCAAGGGATTTTCAGGCAAGGTGGATGGTCTCCTTGTCCAGCTAGTCAACAGGGAGGCAAGGAATCAGAGTGTCCTTGAGAATACCATGAGATCTCCTCTTTCCCTGCAAAGAACAAAGCTGAGTCTCCTGTGAGAATTCTAGGATGTTCAGTTCTCATCATGATTCACAAAATTATCACTAAGGATATGTTGAATGAAATAGAATGAAAAGAGCAGGACCTCAGATATCAGCCACCCATTTTAAACTCCTGCTACATCCAGACAGCACAATGATCACCCACTGGATATTTAATCAAGGGTTTTCTTACCCACATGCTGAATCCTCTAGTGGGTAAGCCTCCTAGAAAATAAGCACACATTGTGGATTTCATCACTCCACAAACACACCTGTACTCAAAACCCCTGAAGTTAAAATTTTAGTTTCAATTTTTCTTGAAGGGTGGGTTGAATTTCATATGAAACTTAATTTATTTTAATGAAATTTTATTTTGCTTCCAGCTCAAGGTTCATCATTTCACAAATAAAATGCTAATGTTTTATGATAATAAAGAATGAAGAATTTACTATATCCTCATTTTCAAATCTCTATAGGAGTTCAGGATTTTCAGAAACACTATATAGCTTTTTCATGTACTTTAATTATATATGAAGAAACATAGTCCTACTTTAAGTGTATTCCAAGAACAGAAAACTGAAAATCAGAACACGCTAAAATTTCAAGTATTTAGGTTTAAATCAAAATGACTATGTCCTGTCTATCTATAAAGTCACTCTAAATGGCTTGCCCTAATCCTGAGCATTAGTAAACAAGGCTAGTATTCATCCCAAGCTTTTAGATTCTGGTCCAGAATTCTTTGTTATGTAACACCAAGCATGAAGCCTAGCAAATGTTAAATAGGGTCAAAAAAGTAATCACCCACCAACACCTAGCATGGACGTTTTATGGCTGTGTTGTGACATGCAAACCTTCAACTCTTAGCCACATTTGATATTTCATTACATCATTGTCACATTCATGGATCAAACAGTAATAATACCTAGGAAAAAATATTTTCATGTTGCTGGTGCTGCATAACTAAACACATTTGGTTAAATAAACATGGGCTGTTTTATGTCACTATTAAATCAATATTAAACAGGCAGGATTACAATTAAACTTTCCCCACTGTTTTATGTCACCCCATGGAACAAACAATCCTTGAGATATTCATAATTACCTTGATAAAATTTCACCTTTGTGCAGCTAACACAGTGTGTGTATGACTTTCTCACTGTCAGCTACAGAACGTTGGGAACACTGTGTAAATGAGTTCCTGTACAGACAGATGAAACTTTTTGTCACCTGATTTATGATAATATTGCCAAAATTTTCAGGCTCATCTTTAGTAGAGTCTGTCCCTGTCCATAGAAGACACTTGGGAGGGATGTTCACAAACATTTCTTTAAATGGACCCAGAAGGAGCAATTAAAATAATTCCTGTTTGTTGGGGACTTGGCTGTCATTGGTGGACACGTGCATGCTAGTTTGGGCTTCAAGCCAAATGTGTGGAACTCAGTATCAACCCCAGTGGGAGATGGCAGGACATTGGCACTGTTCCAGTCCGGAAGAGGCCAGGGAAGACCCAGGCTCAGGAGCTCATCTAGAAAATGTGATGTTTTCCTTTCTCAATCAATATTTGTTCAGTATAAGGATGGCCACTTATATCCATTTTCCTGCAAATTGAATAATTTTGTTTATCTTAATGACTGAATAAAACTTGATTGTTTATATATGCCTTCAATAATATATCCAGGAATGTTATGGATGGTTCATATGATAGAGTTTTTAAAGGAATTTCCATATTGTTTCCCATAGTCTTTGGACTAATATACATTTCCACCAACGGTGGATGAGAGTTTCACCTTTTCCTATTTCTTCTCCTTCATTTGTTGCTAATTATGCCCTTAATATTGGCCATTCTGACTACACTAAGACTGATTATCAATGTAGTTTTAATTCGCACTTATCTGGTAGCTAAGGAAGTCTAGTATTTTTTCATGTTTATTGATCCCTTGTATGTCATCTTTGGAGAATGTTCATTAGCCCATTTATTTATTGAATTGTTTGGTTTGTAGTATTTACTATTTTGAGACTTCTATATTTCCTAGATATTAATTTTTGTCAGAGATAAATAGTTCATAAAATATTTTCTCCCATTGCATAGATTATCTCTTCACTTACTATTTCCTTTGCCACATAGCTGCTGTTCTCGTTGTTAGTTCCCTCAGTGTCACACTTGTCAGTTCCTGGCTTTATTTTCTGAGCCATATGGTGTCCTTTTCCAAAAGCCATTGCTTCTGCCTACTTCTTCTTCTTCAAGTTTTCCATTAACAGTTTCAGAATTTTAGGTACATTGAGAGTTTTTTCATATGCTAATGTTCATTGTTCCAAAAATGTACAGCTTTTTAAATTGTTTTTATTGAGCAGTATATTTTTTTCTGCTCCCCTCCCTTCTTCCCCCTTCCCCTTCTAACCTATTACATGATCTCCATGCTCCCAATTTACTCAGGAGATCTTGTCTTTTTCTATTTCCCATATAGATTAGATCCTCCATGTGTCTCTCTTAGAGTCTTTATTGTTGTCTAGGTTCTCTGTGATTGTGATTTTTAAGCTGGTTTTCTTTGGTTTAGGTTTAAAAACCTCTTATGAGTGAGTACATATGATATTTATATTTCTGGGTCTGGATTACCTCACTCAATATGAAGTTTTATAGATCCATCCATTTGCCCACAAAGTTCAAGATGTCATTATTTTCCACTGTATAGTACTCCATTGTGTAAATGTACCACATCTTCTTTATTCATTCTTTGGTCAAGGGGCATTTAGGTTGTTTCCAGGTTCTGCTATGACAAATAATGCTCCTATGAACATACTTGAACACATGTCCTTGTGGTATGATTTAGCATCCTTTGTGTATATACCCAAAAGTGTTATTGCTGGGTTTTCATGTAGCTTGTTTCCTAATTTTCTGAGAAATCGTCATGCTGATTTCCAAAGCATCTATACCAGTTTGCAATCCCACCAGCAATGGAGGAGTGTTCATTTTATGCCACATCCTCTCCAGAATAAGTTGTCATCATTTTTTTTTTATCCTGGTCATTCTTGGAGGCGTAAGATGGAATCTCAGAGTTGTTTTGTGTAAAGCACTCCCCCGGCTCTAAGCTCTATGTGCTCCACAGTACAGTTCACAAGCCAGGCAAGGGTCTAGAGACTGAAACACACAAAGAGACAGAGACATGGATCATCTTGAAATAAGAATGCCAGCTTTAATCAAGAATACCCACTTTATTGTATTCCAGGGCAGCATATATAGTGCCTTCTCTAACCAGTGGCCATGCCCTAGCTCTTAGATTTTTAGTTGCAAGCCACCAGAAACCACTCCTCCATCTGCTGCTCAGAGAAGCTGCAAGCACAAGAAAATAGGTTGTTTTTCCCAGAGCAGCTGCAAGAATGGAAAACAAGCTGTTTACAGGAAATTCACTTCCCAAAAGCTTAGATTTGCTTTTCTCTGATGGCTAAGGACATTGAACATTTCCTTAAGTGTCTTCCATTCATTTTAAATTCATCTGTTGAGAGTTCTCTGTTTAGATCTGTACCCCATTTTTTATTGGATTATTTGTTCTTTTGATGACCAGTTTCTTGAGATGTGGTGTGGGATGTCCTTCTGTCTATGTATTGCATTTATTGGTTAATGAATAAAGGAACTGCGTTGGGCCTATAGTAGAGCTATAGGGTAACAGAGCTAGGCAGGGAAAACAAGATAGAATGCTAGGAGGAAGAAGGCAGAGTCAGGGAGATGCCATAGAACCGCCACCAAAGATAGATGTTCTGAAACTTTGCTGGTAGGATACGACTTTGTGGTGATATACAGATTAATAGATATGGGTTAAATTAATATGTAAGAGTTAGCCAATAAGAAACTATAGCTAATAGGCCAAGCAGTGGTTTAATTAATACAATTTCTGTGTGATTATTACAGACCTAAATTAGCCAGGTGGCCTGCTCACTACAGAGTTCTTTGTATATTTTGGAGATCAGACCTCTGACTGATGTAGGGTTAGTGAAGATTTTTTCCCATTTTGTAGGCTGCCATTTTGTCTTGTTGACTGTGTCCTTTGCTTTACAGAAGCTTTTCAGTTTCAGGAGGTCCTACTTATTAATTGTTTCTCTGTGTCTGTGCTGCTGGGATTCTATTTAGGAAGTGGTCTCCTGTGCCAACGCATTTAAGTGTACTTCCTACTTTCTCTTCTATGAGGTTCAGTGTGTCTGGCTTTATGCTGAGGTCTTTGATCCATTTGGACTTGAATTTTGTGCATGGTGAGAGATATGGATCTATTGTCATTCTTCTACATGTTGATATCCAGTTAACTGATAAACAGTTAAATATGTTTTATTTTTCATTTAATATTATTTGCTTCTTTATCAAAAATCAGATGTTCAAAGGTGTGTGAATTAATATCTGGGTCTTCTATTCAGTTCCATTGGTCCTCCTTTCTGTTCTTATACCAATACCAGGCTGTTTTTAGTACTGTAGCTCTGTATTAGAGTTTGAAGCCAGGGATTGTGATGCCTTCAGAAGCTCTTTTATTGTATAGGATCCTGGGGTTTTTGCTTTTTCCATATAAAGTTAAGTGCCATTCTTTCGAGTTCTTTGAAGAATTTTGCTGGAATTTTGATGGTCATTGCATTGAATCTGTAGATCGCTTTTGGTAAGATTGCCATTTTAGGTAATTCTACCTGAAAATAGAGCATGGGAGATCTTTCCACTTTCTGGTGTCTTCTTCAATTTCTTTCTTCAAAGATTTAAAATTCTTGTCATACAAGTCTTCCACTTGTTTGGCTAGAGTTACTCTGAGATATTTTTTGCTATTTGTGTCTATTGTGAAAGGTGATGCTTCTCTTATTTCTTTCTCAGCCCATTTATCATTTGTGTACAGAGGGGCTACTAATTTTTTTGAGTTAATCTTGTATCCTGCCACATTATTGAAAGTGTTTATGAGTTGTAGAAGTTCCTTGGTAGAATTTTTGGGGTCACTAATGTAAACCATCATATCATCAGCAAATAGTGAGAGTTTGACTTCTTCTTTTTCAATTTGTATCCCCTTGATCTCCTTTTGTTGTCTTATTGCTCTAGTTAAAACTTCAAGTACTATATTGAATAGATATGGAGAGAGTGGGCAACCTTGTCTTGTTGCTGATTTCAGTGGGATCACTTTAAGTTTCTCTCCATTTAATTTTATGTTGGGTGTTGACTTGCTGTATGTTGCCTTTATTTTGTTTAGGTATGTTCCTTGCATCCAAGATCTTTATCATGAAGGGATGTTGTATTTTGTTGAAGGATTTTATAGCATCTAATTAGATGATCATGTTTTTGGATTTTTTTATTTTGTTTATATAGTGGATTACATAGATTGTTGTCCGTTGAGCCATTCCTGCATCTCTGGGATGCAGTCTGCTTTGGATGACTTTCCTGATGTATTCTTGGATTCAGTTTGTTGGTATTTTATTGAGTATTTTTGCATCAATGTTCATGGGTGATAATGGTCTGTAATTCTCTTTCTTAGTAGTGTCTTTGTGTGGTTTGGGTATCAGGGTAATTGTAGCCTCATGAAAAGAGTTTGACAATGTTCTGTTTCTATTGTGAAAAACAATTTGAGGAGTATTGGTATCAGCTCTTCTTTGAAAATCTTGTAGAATTCTACACTGAAGCCCTCTGGTCCTGGATTTGTTTTATTTTGTTTTTTGGTTGGATGACTTTTGATGACTATTTCTATTTCTTTAGCAGTTATAGGTCTATTTAAGTTGTTTATCTAGCCTTGATTTAATTTTGGTAAGTGATATTTATCCAGAAAATTATTCATTTCCTTTCATCAAGGAGTCCCTATGTAAGTTGCTCTGGAATACAATGAAGTTGGCATTCTTGATTGAAGTGGGCATTCTAGGCATTATTGTTTCAAGGATGATCCGTGTGTCTGTGTGTGGGTCAATCACCAGGCCCTTGCCCGACTCTCAAATCATACCATAGCACATAGAACAGGTATAGAGCACTACCTCAGTGAGAATAAATATGCTGATTTGCAAAGACAGTCTGGATTTGATTATCATACCTTGGTGCAATATCATACCGCAGTTTTAAATGCTTAGGACTTGGTTGAAGAATTAGTAAAGAGGACTAGGTCATTTACTAAAGTTACACAAGGCCCAAAAGAAACCTTCACTGATTTTTACAAAGATTGACTTCAGCTGTAAATAGAATGATATCAGATACAGAAGTTAGACAAATATTAATTGAATCTTTGACTCTTGAGAATGCTAATTCAGAATGCAAAAGGGTAATTATGCCTTGAAAGACAAGATTGGCACCAATAGATGAATGGATTAGAAATATGGCTGATACTGAATTGCATATTTATGATGTTGCTTTGATAGAAGTAATTATTTATAGAAATTTTAAGAAAGATAAAACTATAAGATGTTTTAATTGTGGTAAATAAGGTCATTTGAAAAGGGATTGCAGAGCCAGTGACCTCAACCAGAGCAGAGCTGAGCCAGTGACTTCTGTGGACCAGGCCTGAGCCATTGACCTCCCGCAGAGCAGGACCAAACCAGCAGCCTCCACAAGACTAGGCCCAGACCAGCAAACTCCACACAAGCAGGCTCGAGTCACCTCCACCAGAGCAGGCCCGAGCCAACCACCTCTGCAGGACCACACCTGAGTCAGTAACCTCTGCAGGACCACACTTGAGTCAGTGACCTCTGCAGGAGCAGGCCCAAGTAAGCGACCTCCATTGGAGCTGGCCCAAACTACCTCCAGGATTGCAGAGCGACCTCCAGAAGCACTGTGCAACCTCCAGGAACCCCGAGTGACCTCCAGGGTGACTGGAACTGTGGCCGCAACTCCACCACAAGGAGCAACCATCTGAGCCTTGGAGCCACCGGCACCTGGAAGTGTAATCACCAGAGACATGGACCCAGCTATACCAATAGGAGGAAAAGATGAGTAGGCAAGGTAACAACACATTCAACACCACAAAGAGCAACACAACACAAACAAAAACTAGTGACTCTACAACAGCAAGATATGAACATCCCAATACATATGAAACAGAAGAAAATGACCTGAAAAATAATTTTAGGAGAATATTTGAAGCCCTTAAAGAGAAAATGAAAAATTCTCTCAAAGAAATAAAGAAAAACCAACAAAAAATGGAAAAAATCAACAAATCTCTTATAGAAAGCCAAGAAAAAGGAATCAAACAGGTAAAAGAAATTATTTAAGACTTGAAAACTGAAATAGAGACAATAATAAACACAAAATGAGGGAATTCTGGAAATGGAAAATATGGGGAAATGATCAGGAACCACAAATGCAGACATAAATAGTAGAACACACACAAGAGATGAAAGAAAGAATCTCAAGTGTTGAAGAAGTTAGTCACAAGTTGTTATTGGTAATGCTCAGGGAAAAAACTAAGCAAAGAAAATTAGATTTAGTGATCTCCTTCTGAAAAGGAAAAGGGGGATACAGAAATGATAGGATAAAAGGTAGATTATTGTAATGTTTAAGAGTTTTTTGTTTTACTGTATATTTGTTTCTACTTTTGTTTAAGATATTTTTGTATATTTATACAAATTTAAGATTATTTTTAGTATATTGTATTATATGTTTCTATTTCTTGTTTAAGGTATGTGCCTCTGCAGCTCATCTTAAGATGTAATATAAAGTTCTAGGCCTTAAAAGCTATTTAGGATATTAAGAAATGCAGGCTAGTAGTTAGTCATCTATAACAATCAAACTAATAATCATATTAGGTATGTTTTCAAGGTCAATCAGAGACATATTTAAATAGATAGGTGATCTTTAAATAGAGACCTACAGAATATGGCATTTTAATGTTTTATTAACTTAAGATTTTCTAGACAGTGAGACACGTCTGCTCCTGGCAGTACCAATTTACTTAGAAAGAGGATGGCAACCTCTTCCCCGTTCCCCCTGCGGCCACAAGATCTCCCCAGAGCTGCTCCCTTGCACACTGGGCCTGGGCTGTGGGCTCAGCCCGGCAGGGGCAGTTCCTGTGCTTTGATAGCCTCCCTGAGGACAGACAGGCGCTGAATCAGCTCAGCCACATTCCTGGCCAGCAAGAGACAGTGAACTTCTAGCAGACATTCATTGGAGGAGGGGTGAGTTTGCTCCTGGCCCGAGGGCTTCAGCTAGGAGGAATTCAGACTTTTCCTGCCCCCCTCGACATTCTGGTCACCCTGCAGTGGTGGCTCCACCCTGCTGAGGTGAGTGTCCAGACAGACTGGATCCCCAAACTCCAGTATATGCAGAGGAAACAAGTCCCAGTGTCATTGTCAATGGCTTTTCAGAAAGACTCCGGGCCAGCCACATTCAGAGAATCCGGCCACATTCAGAGAATCTGGTTGGATCGCGTCCTCATTCAGTCCCAGTCCAACTGGCCTTTGTAAACTCTCATTAGATCAGTCCCCTTGTATCAGTGGGTGATCGCATCCCTCGCAGTCCTGATTTACTTTTTCATGTTATTCATCCTTCTGCTCCTCATTTGGACCTTGGTGGGCTCAGTCCGGTGCTTCAATGTGGGTCTCCGTCTGTATCGCCATCCATCGTGGGATGAAGGTTCCCTCTCGTCTTGCCTTCTTTGCTCACGTTCTCTTTCCTTTTGCTTCTCGTTTGGACCTAGGGAGTTAAGTCCTGTGTTCCGATGTGGGTCTCTGTCTCTATTTCCATCCATCGCCAGTTGAAGGTTCTATGGTGATAAGCAAAATATTCATCAGTATGGTTATGGGCCAAGGCCGTTTCAGGCACCCTCTCTTCTGTCCAGAGAACAATCTAAGGATCTCTCCTTGGACCTGGGATCCCATTTATAATCAAGTCTCCTGTAAACCCTAAAATGACTCCCTTAGTTGAAATATATTCTTCCCTGATCCCATATCCATCCTTCCTCCCTCCCCCCCGATCCCAGTCCACCAAGCTTTCCCCATTCCTCCCCTACTCCCTTCTCTATAACCCTCTCCCCTTCCAACAACACTCCAACGCCCCCATGCACCCAAGGTTACCTGGAACTCTTGTCTATTTCCAATCTCCAGGCGGATATCTACATGATTTTCAACAGGTTCACCTTATTATTTAGCTTCTCTAGGATCACGAATAATAGGCTCAAAGACCTTTAATTGTGATTAGAATCCACATATGAGTGAGTACGTACCATATTCCTCTTTTTGGGTCTGGCTTACCTCACTCAGTAAAGCGTTTTTATTTTTCCATCCATTTGCATGCAAAATTCAAGATGTCATTGTTTTTTACTGCTGAGTAAAACTCTAATGTGTATATGTTCCACACATATTTCAACCATTCTTCTATTGAGGGGCACCTAGGTTGTTTCCAGGTTCTGGCTATTACAAATAGTGCTGCTATGAACATAATTGAACAAATGCTTTTGTAGTATGTTAGGGCATCTCTTGGGTATATTCCCAAGAGTGGAATTGCTGGGTCCTGAGGGAGGTTGACTCCCAGTTTCCTGAGAAACCGCCACACTGATTTCCACAGTGGCTGCACAAGTTTGCATTCCCACCAACAATGGATGAGTGTTCCCCTCACCCCACATCCTCTCCAGCATAGGCTATCATTGGTGTTTTTGACTTTAGCTATTCTGACAGGTGTAAGATGGTATCTCAAAGTGGTTTTGATTTGCATTTCCCTGATCGCTAAGGAGGTTGAGCATGACCTTAAGTGTCTTCTGGCCATTCGAAGTTCATCTGTTGTGAATTCTCTGTTCAGTTCAGTACCCCATTTTAAAAATGGGTTAATTAGAGGTTTAGTGTCTAGTTTCTTGAGTTCTTTGTATATTTTGGAGATCAGACCTTTGTCTGATGAGGGGTTGGTGAAGATCTTCTCCCAGTCAGAAGGTAGCCTTTTTGTCTTACTGACAGTGTCCTTTGCTTTACAGAAGCTTCTCAGTTTTAGGAGGTCCCATTTATTCATTGATTCTCTTATTGTCTGTGCTACTGGGGTTCTGTTTAGGAAGTGGTCTCCTGTGCCTATATCTTGTAGACTACTTCCCACTTTCTCTTCTATCAGGTTCAAAGTGGACGGATTAATGTTGATGTCTTTAATCCATTTGGACCTGAGTTTTGTGCATGGTGATAGATATGGATCTATTTTCATTCTTCTACAGGTTGACATCCAGTTATGCCAGCACCATTTGTTAAAGATGCTTTCCTTCTTCCATTGTATACCTTTAGCTCCCTTGTCAAATATCAAGTGTTCAAACATTTGTGGGTTAATACCCGGGTCTTCTATTCGATTCCATAGGTCGACTTCTCTGTTGTTATGCCAATACCAAGCTGTTTACAATACTGTTGCTCTGTAGTAGAGTTTGAAGTCAGGGATGGTAATGTCTCCAGAAATTCCTTTATTGAATAAGATTGTTTTGGCTATCCTGGGTTTTTTGTTTTGCCCTATAAACTTGATTATTGTTCTCTCAAGGTCTGTGAAGAAGCTTGGTGGGATTTTGATGGGAATTGCATTGAATCTATAGATTGCTTTTGGTAGAATTTCCATTTTTACTATGTTGATTCTCCCAATCCAAGAGCAGGGGAGGTGATGAAGGAGGGTTATCTGTCTATTGTGTTATTTTCATTGGTCAATAAAGAGACTGCCTTGGCCCCTTGATAGGACAGAAAATTAGGTAGGCGGAGTAAACAGAACAAAATGCTGGGAAGAGGGCTATGAGGCAGAAGCCATGGAGCCAGCCACCAGGTCAGACATGCTGAATCTTTTCCGGTAAGCCACCACCTCGTGGTGCTACAGATTATTAGAAATGGGTTAATATCAAGATATGAGAGTTAGTCAGTAACTAACTCTCTAGAGATAATGGGCCAGGCAGTGCTTAAATGAATACAATTTGTGTGTTGTTATTTCTGGGACTAAGCTAGTCGTGCGGGAGCCGGGTGAGGCGAAAAGCAGGCCTGCCCGCAGCCCCACAACTACAGATGGCGCCCACGTGGATAACTGCATCCACAAAAAGCCTGAAAAAGATTGGGAAAAAATGGAGTAAAGCATGTTTTCTTGGTGGCAGCAATTTCTCGGGTCTACTCTGCTTGCTAGAGGCAAGCAAGGCTTTCATCTAAGAGAGGCTTCCTGACTCAGCTTTAGCTCCAAAACTTTGTGGCTCTTTTAAGAGGTCCTGCCACAAAACACTTAAACGTTGATGAAAAGCCAAACGTACGCTTTTCGGTTTTCAGCCATAGCAGGAAAAAAACTGTGCTGTTTTAAAATGCCGGCTTTCTGGGCAGTCCTGCCAGGGCAAACTCTGACTCTTTCAGGCCGGCAGTCTGACTGAGTGTGGTCTGTGAGCAGAATGCTGCAGCTTGCTTGCTGACAAGGACCTTGAAACGCCATAGAGTTGTGGCAGTGAACACAGCTCTGGCTGGTACCTCTACCATGAGTCTGGAAAGCTAAGAAATGGACTGGGTCTAGCCATCAAAGCCACGGTTTTAGACTCATGTGGTCATAAAAAGAGAGATATACAGTAAAGAGAGATTCAAAGAGGAAAAAGACCTCTAAATATTTTACAGTGTGTTAAAAATATATATGCAGGCTAAAAGTTAAAGTTCTTAATGTAAAAAAAGGAAGAAAGAGAGTAGTTGGATGTGGTGGTACACACCTTTAATTCCAATGCCTGGGAGGCAGAGGCATATTGACCTCTGTGACTTCAAGGGGCAGAGGTAGATTGACCTCTGTGACCTCAAGGTGTGGTAGTACACGCCTTTAATCCCAATGCCTGGGAGGCAGAGACAGATCTCTGTGAGTTCAAAGTGTGGTAGCACACACCTTTAATCCCAGTGCTGGGGAGGCTGAGACAGTGGGATCTCTGAGTTCAAGGACAGCCTGGTCTACAGAGTTATTCCAGGACAAAGATATACAGAGAACCAGTCTCAAAAAGTAAAAGTAAAAATAAAAGAAATAGAGGTTAAAATAAAGATGGAAAATACACAGAGAATCTTGATACTGTATGCTATTATGCTCTCTTTGAATTGTTTGAATGCTGAGGAAGGAGCAACAGCTGCTAAAAGATATTTGTTTATAAATGCTGCTGAACTAATCCAAGATAGATATGTTAAAAATACCTTGACTTCTGAATTTGGATCTAAGGATATGATACTTTGGAAAGGAGGTTCTTCTTTTGTTTTCACAGAGGATGAGACCCTGTGGATTGCTTCTATCCCAATATGGTATGATAGACCACGCCCTCCTGAAAGGTTTCTGTGAACACCCTCAAAAAATTACTTCACTCAACTGCCGACTGAGATGAACCTGGCAGACAGGTTATACCATGAAATACCTGATTAACTGCGCCCCTATACAGCAGGAAGAAGTTTGGAGAGAAATAACTACGTCCATATTCCCAAATATTGTTTATAAATGTTCTTTTACATTTAAAGGGGGATATCATATAGATATGAATAATTTCATTGGTATGGATTTTAAGGTCAATTTTGTTATATGTATATATATTTCTGATCTTGATTGATGTATTGTGATTGTATAGTTCATTTAAAAATGCAATGTATAATTAAAAATATAGGTTGTTAATGGATAATCATCGATAATAGTCAAGCTTGTAGTAATGTTAGTTTGATTTTGTAGATGTGCATAGATATATTTCAGAGAGACATTCTTCATATCTTTCAAAGACTACAGAACATAGCATTTAATGTTTTAATAACTTAGGACTTTTCATGACAATGAGACACGTCTGCTCCTGGCAGCACCAATCTACTTCAAGAGGAAGATGGGCATTGAAGAGGCTCCTTATGGAGTTGGTTAGCCATTTGGGCAAGAAACTGCTCTTGCCTAGACTGTTATATAAACTGGACACAGAGAACCCGCAGAGAGAGGACTGCTGAACTTGCCTAAAGGTGAAATGATCTTTCAGGGTTCCTAATTCATGAAAGAGTCTGTGAGACATTCTGCAGGACACAGCAGATAGTGACTGAACTGCCTTTGAAATTTCCTGCTTCATGGAAATGTCTCTGGATATTATGGGCCTGAAGGCCAAAGATGGATGCCCCAACGATACAGAGGAACTTTGGGTGACTGTCCAGGCAGCGAGATGTCTGTCATTTCTAGAGTTTTGGAAGTTGCTTACTTCTTGTTTACTTAGGTAATATTATATCCTTCTGGAGTCTTTGATGGAGTTGAAGAATGGATAGTCATAGTTATAGTTTTCCATTATTATGACAAAATAGATATAAATATTGTGACTGTAATTCTTGCTTGATAACTGTTTTGTTATGTGTAATTTTACTATGTTAAAATGAAAGCCTTTCTTTTTTGTTTAAACAGAAAAAGGGGAAATGATGAAGGAGGGTTATCTGTCTATTGTGTTATTTTCATTGGTCAATAAAGAGACTGTCTTGGCCCCTTGATAGGACAGAAAATTAGGTAGGCGGAGTAAACAGAACAAAATGCTGGGAAGAGGGCTATGAGGCAGAAGCCATGGAGCCAGCCACCAGGTCAGACATGCTGAATCTTTTCCGGTAAGCCACTACCTCGTGGTGCTACAGATTATTAGAAATGGGTTAATATCAAGATATGAGAGTTAGTCAGTAACTAACTCTCTAGAGATAATGGGCCAGGCAGTGCTTAAATGAATAAAATTTGTGTGTTGTTATTTCTGGGACTAAGCTAGTCGTGCGGGAGCCGGGTGAGGCGAAAAGCAGGCCTGCCCGCAGCCCCACAACTACAGGGAGGTCTTTCCATTTTCTGGTATCCTCCTCAATTTCTTTCTTCAAGGACTTAAAGTTCTTGTTAAATAGGTCTTTCACTTCCTTGGTTTGAGTTACCCCAAGATATTTTATGCTATTTGTGGCTATCATGAAAGGTGATGTTTCTCTGATTTCCCTCTCTGCTTCTTTATCCTTTGTATATAGGAGGGCAACCGATTTTTTGGAGTTGATCTTGTATCCTGCCACATTACTAAAGGTGTTTATCAACTGTGGGAGTTCTTTGGTAGAGTTTTTGGGGTCGCTTATGTACACTATCATATTGTCTGCAAATAACGAAAGTTTAACTTCATCCTTTCCAATTCGAATCCCCTTGATCTCCTTATGTTGTCTTATTGCTATTGCTAGAACTTCAAGCACTATATTGAAGAGGTATGGAGAGAGTGGACAGCCTTGTCGTGTTCCTGATTTTAGTGGAATGGCTTTGAGTTTCTCTCCGTTCAATTTGATGTTAGCTGTTGGCTTGCTATATATTGCTTTTATTATATTTAGGTATGATCCTCATATAGCCAATCTCTCCAACACCTTTATCACAAATGGGTGTTGAATTTTGTCAAATGCTTTTTCGGCATCCAATGAAATGATCATATGGTTTTTTTCTTTCAGTTTATTTATATGATGGATTACATTGATAGATTTGCGCATGTTGAACCAGCCCTGCATCTCTGGGATGAAGCCCACTTGATCATAATGGATAATTTTTCTAATGTATTCTTGAATTCGGTTTGCCAGTATTTTATTGAGTATTTTTGTGTCAATGTTCATGAGTGAGATTGGTCTGTAATTCTCTTTCTTGGTTGTGTCTTTGTGTGGTTTTGGTATCAGGGTAACTGTAGCTTCATAAAAAGAGTTTGGCAATGATTCTTCTGTTTCTAAATTGTGAAATACGTTAAGGAGTATAGGTACTAGCTCTTCCTGGAAGTTCTGGTAGAATTCTGCATTGAAACCATCTGGTCCTGGGCTTTTTTGGTAGGGAGATTTTTGATAACAGCTTCTAATTCTTCACGACTGACAGGTCTATTTAGATTGTTCACCTGGCCTTGGTTCAACTTTGGTATGTGGTACTTATCTAAAAAAAATGTCCATTTCTTTAACATTTTCCAACTTTGTGGCATATAAACTTTCGTAGTAAGTTCTAATGATTCTCTGAATTTCCTCTGTGTCTGTGGTTATGTCCCCCTTTTCATTTCTGATCTTATTAATTTGCATGTTCTCTCTCTGCCGTTTGATTAGTTTGGATAGGGGTTTGTCGATCTTGTTGATTTTCTCCAAGAACCAGTTTTTTGATTCATTGATTCTTTGGATTGTTTTCTGCGTTTCTATTTTGTTGATTTCAGCCCTCAGTTTGATTATTTCCAGTCTTCTAGACCTCCTGGGTGAATCAGCTTCTTTTTTTTCTAGGGCTTTCAAGTGTGCTGTTAAGACTCCAATGTGTGCTTTCTCCGTTTTCTTTAATTGGGCCCTTAGTGCTATGAATTTTCCTCTTAGCACTGCTTTCATAGTGTCCCATAGGTTTGAGCATGTTGTGTCTTTATTTTCATTAAATTCAAGGAAGACTTTAATTTCTTTCTTTATTTCTTCCTTGACCCAGGGGTGATTCAGTAGTTGACTGTTCAACTTCCCTGAGTTTGTTGGCTTCCTGGGGGTAGCACTGTTGTTGAATTCTAACTTTAATCCATGGTGGTCTGACAAGACACAGGTGGTTACTAATATTTTTTTGTATCTGTGGAAGTTTGCTTTGTTACCCAGTATGTGGTCAATTTTCGAGAAGGTTCCATGAGCTGCAGAGAAGAAGGTATATTCTTTCCTATTTGGGTGGAATGTTCTATAGATGTCTGTTAAGTCCATTTGATTCAATACCTCCAATAATTCTCTTATTTCTCTGTTAGGTTTCTGTCTGATTGACCTGTCCATTGGTGAGAGAGGAGTGTTGAAGTCTCCTACTATTAGTGTCTGTGGTTTGATGACTGCCTTGAGTTCTAGAAGTGTTTCTTTTACATAAGTAGGAGGCTTTATATTAGGGGCATAGATATTAAGGATTGAGACTTCCTCCTGATGAATTGTTCCTGTTATGAGTATAAAATGTCCATCTCCATCTCTTCTGATTGATTTAGTTTGAAGCCAATTTTGTTGGAAATTAGAATGGCCACACCTGCTTGTTTCTTAGGTCCGTTTGCTTGAAAAACCTTTTCCCAACCCTTTACTCTGAGTAGATGTCTGTCTTTGTAGTTGAGGTGTGTTTCTTGTAAACAGCAGAATGCTGGATCCTGTTTTCGTATCCAATCTCTTAGTCTGTGCCTTTTTATAGGTGAATTGAGTCCATTAATATTAAGTGATATTAATGACCAGTGGTTGTTGACTCTGGTTATTATTATTTTTTGTTTGTTTGTTTAATAGAGTTTGTATGTGTCCCTTCTTTGAGTTAAGCTCATGAAGGGTCGCTAGATGTCTGAGTTATTGTAGGCAGTGTTGGCAATGTTGGATTTCTTTGGTTGCGATTTTCCGTCTATTACTCTCTGTAAGGCTGGGTTTGTGGCTTCGAAGTATTTAAATTTGTTCTTATCCTGGAATATTTTGTTTTCTCCATTGATAGTGAATGATAGCTTGGCTGGGTATAGTAGTCTGGGTTTGCATCCATGGTCTCTTAGTTTCTGCAGTACCTCTATCCAGGACCTTCTGGCTTTCATGGTTTCCATAGAGAAGTCCGGTGTAAGTCTGATAGGTTTACCTTTATAAGTTACTTGACCTTTTTCCTTTGCAGCTCTTAATATTCTTTCTTTAATCTGTATGTTTTGTGTTTTGATTATTATATGGCGAGGGGTTTGTTTTTTTTTTTTTTGATCAAGTCTATTCGGTGTTCTGTATGCTTCTTGAACCTTCATAGGAATATCATTCTTTAGGTTGGGAAAGTTTTCTTCTATAATTTTGTTGAATATATTTTCTGGGCCTTTGATCTGCAGTTCTTCCCCTTCTTCAATCCCTATTATTCTTAGATTTGGTTTTTTTATTGTGTCCCAGATTTCTTGAATGTTTTGTGATGAGAATTTGTTGGGTTTGCTGTTCTTTAATCTGAGCATTTATTTTCTCTATGGTATCTTCAGACTCTGAGATTCGTTCTTCCATCTCTTGTATCCTATTGGTTATGCTTGATTCTGTAGTCTCTGTACGTTTGTCTAGATTTTCCATATCCAGCCGGCCCTCGTTTTGTGTTTCTTCATTGCCTCCATTTCAGTTTTCAATTCTTGAACTGTTTCCATTACCTATTTGATTGATTTTTCTTGGTTTCCCAGTATATCATTCACGGATTTACTCATTTCTTCGAACTTTTTGTTTTACTTCTCATCCATTTCTTTACTCATTTCTTCAATCTTTTTGTTGTATTTCTCATCCAGTTCTTTAAGGGAGTTATTCATATCCTTTTTAAGGGACTCTATTGCTTTCATAATGTCACTTTTTCCCACTTCTTCTGGATTAAGAGATTCAGGTCCTTCTATTGTAGGGTTGTTGGGATCTGGTGATTTCATGTTGTTTTTTAGATTGTTGGAGGAGTTCTTTCCTTGGCGTCTGCCCATCTCTTTCTTCAAGTGCTCTATATTGGATCTTCTGGTACCAGGTCAGGTTCCCTTGTTGGGCAGGGACTTCACTGATAGAAGGTCTACCTTTCCTCAGGCAGTCTATTGAAACACAGGCACTCCCTCCTGCCGGGTTGCACTCACAGTCCAGGCCCAGCGTGCAAGGGAGCTGCTCTGGGGAGATCTTGTGACCCCAGGGGGAAGGGAGGAAGAAAGGAAGGTGTGCCTGGATGAAGGCTGGGATGGGATTCGGGAGAGTTCCGCAGGGTGGAGCCACCACTGCAGGGTGACCAGAAAGTCGAGGGGGGCAGGGAAAGTCTGAATTCCTCCTAGCTGAAGCCCTCGGGCCAGGAGCAAACTCACCCCTCCTCCAATGAATGTCTGCTAGAAGTTCACTGTCTCTTGCTGGCCAGGAATGTGGTTGAGCTGACACAGGGCCTGCCTGTGCTCAGGCAGGCTATCAAAGCACAGGAACTGTCCCTGCCGGGCTGAGCCCACAGCCCAGGCTCAGCGTGCAAGGGAACAGCTCTGGGGAGATCTTGTGACCCCAGGGGAAAGGGGGGAAGAGAGGAAGGTGTGCCTGGATGAAGGCTGGGATGGGATTCAGGGAGAGCTCCGCAGGGTGGAACCACCACTGTAGGGTGACCAGAAAGTCGAGGGGGGCGGGGAAAGTCTGAATTCCTCCTAGCCGAGGCCCTCGGGCCAGGAGCAAACTCATCCCTCCTCCAATGGATGTCTGCTAGATGTTCACTGTCTCTTGCTGGCCAGGAATGTGGCTGAGCTGACACAGGGCCTGCCTGTGCTCAGGCAGGCTCTCAAAGCACAGGAACTGCCCCTGCCAGGCTGAGCCCACAGCCCAGGCTCAGCGTGCAAGGGAGCAGCTCTGGGGAGATCTTGTTACCCCAGGGGGAAGGGGGGAAGAGAGCAAGAAGTAAAGATTTTGTCTCACTAGAGATTACAAATTGCTCCTAAAAAATACAAAGACAAGATTCTATTAATGATTTATGATATAAAATAGGTCTACAATTTTCCACAAAAGGTACAAATCAAGAGAGATTGAAAGTGGACTCTTAATAACTTTCAAAAATTGCTAGGAGACATTGCCAATCTATGGCTCACTAGTGGGATAAAAAAATGATGAACTAAGTAATTTGTTACAAACCTTAAAAGGTGACAAGAACTTAAATAGTCCCAGAAAATTATCAGCAGAAATTGGGAGAGGGTTTGGCTTTGGTGAAAAAAAAATGCAGAGTGCACATATGGGTTGTGTGAATCCGAAGCTTGTCTACATTCTGGTTATATTACCCTCAACACAGTCCCTACACAGATTTTAATGAAGAGGGAAGATAGTATTTTGGAATGGATATTTTTACCATTAGAGTAAGAAATTAAAAACAAATATGAAAAAAAGTTTCTGATTTGATTCTTAAAGGAAAATTAATACTTTGTCAATTGACAGAAATGGACCCAGAAGAAATTATAGTACCTTTTACTAATAAGGAAATTTCCTCTTTATGGACAGAAAATAAATATTGCACAGGGAACACCAATCTCTGGAGCCCCTATGCTCTATACTGATAAAAATAAATCAGGAAAGGCAGGTTACAAATCAGAAAACTTAAGCAAAGTAGTTCAAAGCCCTTCTGACTATGGACAAAAGTCAGAATTATCTATCATTCTCATGGTACCAGTAGATTTTACAGAACTTGCCAATATCATTACTGACTCTCAATGTGCAGAAAAAGTTATTTTACATATTGAAACCACTGAATTTATTCCTGATGTTTCAGAATTAACTTAGCTTTTTATACAATTACAGAAAATAGTCAAAAATAAAAATTATCCCATATATATGTGTGTGTGTGTGTGTGTCTGTGTGTGTGTGTGTGTGTGTGTATTTCACATATCAGACCCATATGAGTCTGCCAGGTCCTCTAGCACAAGGTAATGATGAAATTAATCAGTTGTTAATAGGAAATGTGCTGGAGACCTCAAAATTTCATTAAAAAAGGCATGTCAAGAGCAAAGGTTTGAAAAGGGATTTTTCCATAACTTGTCAACTGGCAAAGGAATTGTAAATACAAAGTCCTACTATTCCTTTTATAATAAAACTCCATTACCTATAGGAAGTAACCCTAAAGGCATGTAAAGATATGAAATTTGCAAATGGATGTGCTTCGTTTTCCAGAATTTGGAAATTAAACTATGTATACTATACAATCAGTACATTTTCAGGATTTCAATGGACAATAACTGAGTTTTGAAAAGACTGGTTCTATAATTAAATATCTATTAGAATTCATGACCATCACAGGAATACCTGTACAAATTAAGACTAACAATGCTCCAGCATATATCTCAAGTAAAATAAAGCAGTATTTTCATTTTATAATAAAAAGAATATTACAGGTATGTTACACAATCCACAGGACAAGCAGTTGTAGTAGCTGCTTGATTTCTCCAGGTTTTATAACTCAAGTAGATTTTCAGCAACAGGGTCTTACAATCAACTTCTATACTGTAATCAAGAGCAATGGCAAAATCTGATAAAAATATTTGTAGTTTATGGGACCCTACTGGCAAATAACTCAAATAGGGACAATCATTCTTGGTATCCAGATATTTTATTCATTAGCATGGTATCTAACAGGAGTGTTGCCCCACACACACATATATACACCCTTTCACTATAAGGTATTACAGGTTAAACACTTGTATTTTAGGATGCTTCTACAGTAATAGGATTCCATATCTCTTCTTAAAAGATTTTTGGCATCCTTCCCCAATTCTCTTCTTTACTCTTTCCTCCCACCTCCACGCCATTTATTCTTTCCTGTTTAGTGTTTCCTCTTTAACCTTTTAAACCACTCTTTCCCTTTCCTATTGCCTAATTTCTATAGGTATTCCAAGCAAAACACACATATCTAAACTTTCAAGACTAATACACACAGAGAGAAAAGAATATTTATTTTCTAGGTCTGGGTGACCTCACTCAGGATGATTGTTTCCAGCTCTATCCATTTACTTGTGGATTTTAGAACTTTAATTTTAAACAACTGAATAGTATTCTGTAGTGTAGATGTACCAGTTTTTCATCATCCATTCACCAGTCAGTGGTCATCTATATCACTCTCTACTGGCTATTGAGAAAGAACAGCAATGATCATGAATGAGAAAGTATCTTTGTAGCAGGATATAGAGGCCTTTAAGTATATGGCCAAGATTTGTGGATTAAGTATGGTTTCTATTGCTGCGATGAAACACAATGACTGCAAACAAAAGCAACTTGAGGAGAAAAAGGTTTATTTCAGCTTACAACTGAGGAAATCAGGGCAGAAACTAAGGTAAGAATCTGGAGGCGGGAACTGCAGCAGAGGCCATAGAGGGATGTTGCTTAAAAGCATTCTCTTCATGGCTTACTCAGTCTGCCTTCTAATATAGCCCTGGACTACCTGCTAAGAAATGGCACCATCCACAATGGGCTGGTCCCTTCCCCATCAATCACTGATGAGGAAAATGCCCCACAGGGTATTATATATTGCTACAGGTCAATCTTTTGAAAGCTTTTTCTCAGTTGTGGTTCCCTCTTCTCAGATAATTGTGTGCTATGTGGAAATAAGTGAGCCAGAACAACTGACCTCTTGCCACCTTGGAGCTCAATCACATCAAGATTCAACTTGAACCTTCCCTTTCCCGTTTGTCCCCAAGATGGCATGTCAACATTAATATCACAATTATATTGCCTTTTCCAACTTTGATGTGATGGGTTTTGTTCTTTCTTATTATATTTTATTTTGATATGTTTTGTTGTTATCTCTTAGAGGTTCTTTTCTAATGAGAGATAGAAAGGGAGTGGGTCCAGATGGGAGAGGAGATGGAGAAAACTGAAAGGAGTAAAGGGAGGAGAAACTGTAATCAGGGTACATTGTATGAGATAAAAAATCTAATATTGACCAGAGACCCCAGAGCAGCCTCCCTACACACACAACCATTCCCCCATCACATCTGTGACCACTGGAACCTTGACCCAGACTGCCACTGGAGAGCATCTGTGACCACTAGAGTCTTGGCCCTGACTGTCCCTGGAGAGAGCCTTGACTCCGCCTACACCTGAAGGAGCCCTAGAACCATATCAGTATCCATGAACTGCCTGCACCGGGAAGAAGAGCAAGCACCTAAGCCACAGGCTGCACCTTCACCAATTGGAGGAAGAGGAACGCCCTGAAACACAGGACCTACCTGTACTCGCTGGAGGAAGAGATGGGCAGACAGCAGTGTAAGAACACATTCAACAACATAAAGAGCAATATGGCACCACCAGAACCTAGTGGTCGTACAACAGGAAAACCTGAACATCCTAACCCAGAAGAAGCAGAAGAAAATGACCTTAATGTAACTTTATGAAGATGATAGAGACCCTCAAAAAGGAAATGAAAAATTCCTTTAAAGGAATTGAGGAACAGGCAAGCAAGAAAATGGAAGAAATCAATAAATCTCATAAAGAAACCCAAGAAAGAAAACAATCAAACAGGTGAAGCAAACAGCCCAAACAGTTCAAGACTTGAAACTTTAAGTAGAGTCAATAAGGAAAACACAAACCAAGGGAATTCTGAAAACAGAAAATCTGGGTAAGTGAACAGGAACTATAGATATAAGCATACCAACAAATTACAAGAGATGAAAAAGAAAATCCCAGGAGACGAAGATACAATAGAACAAATAGATCCATCAGTCAAAGAAAATATTAAATACAACAAATCTTAACACAAAACACCCAGGAAATTTGGGACATCACAAAATGACCAAACCTAAGAATAATAGAGAGAGAAGGAGAAGAACTCCAGCTTCAAGGCATAGAAAATATATTCAACAAAATCATAGATGAAAACTTTCCCAAACAAAAGAAGGACATGCCTATGAAGGTACAAGAAGTTTGCAGAACGTCAAATAGACTGGACTAGGGAAAGAAAGCCCCTCACCATATAATAATCAAAACATTAAACATACAGAATAAAAAATAATATTATAAGCTGCAAAAGAAAATGGCCAAGTAACATATAAAGGCAGACCCATCAGAATTACGCCCAACTTCTCAATGGAAGCTCTGAAATCCAGAAAGTCCTGGACAGATTGTTGCAGATGCTAAGAGGCCATGGCTGCAAGCATAGACTACTATATCCAACAAAGCTTTCAATCACCATATATGGAGAAAACAAGATATTCCATGGAATAACCATATTTAAATAACACTTATCCAAAAATCCAGCCTTACAGAAAGTACTAGAAGGAAAATTCCAACCATTAGTTGCATCCACAAAAACACAAGCAACAGATAACCTCACACCTCATGCCATCAAACCCCAAAAAAAGGAAACACACAAACACTACCACCAAAAAATAAAAAGAATAAATAATCACTGGTCATTAATATCTCTTAATATCAGTGGATTCAATTCACCTATCAAAAGACACAGGCTAACAGAATGGACACAAAAATAAATCCACCCTTCTGCTGCATACAAGAAACACACTTCAATCTCAAAGACAGATGTTGCCTCAGAATAAAGGGTTGAAAAAAGATTTTCCAATTAAATGGACCTAAGAAATAAGCAGGTGTAGATACCCTAACATCTAACAAAATAGACTTCAAACTAAAATCAATCAAAAGAGATGGAGAAGGACAGTTCATACTCATCACAGGAAAAATCCAAAAATATAAAGTCTCAGTTCAGAACATCTACACCACAAATGCAAGAACATCCACATGTGTAAAATAATCATTACCAAAGCTTAAATTGAACATCAAACCCCACACATTAATGGTAGAAGATTTTAACACCACACTCTCGCCAATGAACAGGTATACTAGACAGAAACTTAACAGAAAAATAAGAGAACTAACAGATATGACTGAAACAAATTTAATAGGTATCTACAGAAAATTTCACCAAAACAGTAAAGAATATACCTTCTTCTCAGTGCCTCATGAAACTGTCTCTAAAATTGATCACATACTCGATCACAAAGCAAACATCAACAGATATGAAAATTTGAAATAAGTCGCTGCATATCGAACCACCATGACTTAATGTTAAATTCAACAATAACAATAATTGCAAAAAGCCTACAAACTAATGGAAATTGAGCAATGCTCAACTGAATCACCCGTGTGTCAAAGAAGAAATAAATAAAAAAATTAAAGACTTCCTAGAATTCAACAAAAATGAATGCACAATACACCCAAACCATGTGACACTATGAAAGCAGTGCTAAGAGGAAAGTTCATAGCACAAAGTGCCTACATAAAGAAAATGGAGAAATTTCACACTAGCAACTTAACAGCACACCTGAAAGTTCTAGAACAAAAGAAGCAGACTCACCAGGAGGACTAATGATAGGAAATAATGGGGGAAAAAGGGCTGGAATCAATAAAATAGAAACAAAGAAAACAATATAAAAATCAATACAACAAAGAGATGGTTCTTCAAGAAAATAAACAAGATAAACAAGTCTGTATCTAAAATAACCACGGATGCTTGCCAGACTACAATACCCAGCAAAACTTTCAGTCACCATAAAAGGACAAAACAAGATATTCCAGACAAAACTAGATTTCACCAATACCTAGCCACAAACCCAGCCCTACACAAAATACTAGAAGGAAAACTCCAACCCAAGGAAGTTGTGATGCTTGCAGCTGGTCTGAGCATGAGACCCTCAGGAGTTCCTGATGGCAGGGGAGTGGATATCCCTATATAAACTGTCCCTGGACACAATAAAGGGGGCATTCTTGGCACATTCTGTTTTAAAGATGACCCGTGTCTCTGTCTCTGTGTGTCTTTGTGTGTTTAAAACTCCAGCCCCTTGCCAGGTTCACAGACTGTATGGTAGCGCATAGAGCGCAGACGGATGTGGTGCACTACATACTTTAAAACTTTAGTCTTTAAAAAACTTTAGTCTTTAAAACTTTAGACATTCCAAGTTGCTTTCACAGTTCAAGTTTCTCTACAATATTCAAAGTCTCACCTGAGGCCGTGGTGATGTCTGGGTCCCTGCTGCTGCTGAGGGCCATGTGTGGGTCTGTGGCCCTACTGCAGCCAGAGTTTGTGTTGATGTCCATGGCCCATGTTACCACCATGCTGATGTCCATGCTGATGTCCATGTGCATGGGACCACTGGGTGGGGAGACACATAGAAGGCTTCTACCTACCCTACCCTCACCCCTACTTCAGAAAATAACAGCCTAGATGGAAAGCCATCAAAGAGAACTCCTGCAAACTGTGATAAGTTTGTTTTAGTGTAGCTCTCCGCAACTTATGGTTTCTGGCAGGGATGAGGGTGGTGAAGGACTCAGTTTCTTTAAGTGGCCTGGTCACTGGGAGTTTGGTCATGCTCAATGAGTACATGAGCAACAAAAATTGATTTACTGTATTTGTTTGTTTTTCTTTTCCTTTCTTTTTGGATGGGGAGGACCCAAGGATGGAGGGCAGATCTATGAGGACTTGGAAGTGAGAGTGCTGGGGGTTCATGATGGGAAGCCCCCAAATAAACAGTAAAAATATTAGGGAAAAATCCAAAGTATCACAAAAACTTCAAAGTCTTTCTAAAATTCTAAAGTCTCTTAACTCAGGGCTCCTATCAAATAAAATATAAGTTAAATTATTTTAAGAGAGAAGAAACAGGGCTGAGTCACAATCAAAATAAAGCAAAATTAATGCTCAACAGTATAATAGGTTCAGTGCTTGCTGTCTGGTACACAAAGACAATCCTATGTCTTCCAAAGACTCCATTTCTTCGTCTCTGCCATTCCTGGTAATACAGCTTTCTTCTGGGCACAGGCCAACTCCGTTCCACAACTGTTTCTGCCCTTGGCAATTGTCCCATAGAAGTGGCATCTCCAAAACACTGTGGTCTCCACTGCAACTGGGCACCTTCTCCAAGAGCTTCTCTTGGGTTCTCTTCAAAAAATCCTAATTTGCCACACTGCCAAACCTCAACCGTTCTCCATGCCCTCTTCATGCCTTTAAAATCAGTATCACCTGGGTGGCTCTTATGCTGCCATTTTTTTTACTGCCTGCATGAGGTGCAAGCTTAGCCACCTCTGGAATCTGTGTGCTAACTATGAGGAAACACTTCCCAGAGAGTTTATCTTGAGAGATTCTGGTCTCTTCTTAATCAACGCTGATTGTTTATCCCAAGCTGACAAGGATCAATTGTCTCAGGAAAGCAGAGGTTTCACTTCATTAGCTCTTAATTTAACATATCAACTGCTTGATAAAGTCTTTAAGAACTC
Organism: Myodes glareolus; assembly: GCF_982192425.1. Classification (NCBI taxonomy): domain Eukaryota; kingdom Metazoa; phylum Chordata; class Mammalia; order Rodentia; family Cricetidae; genus Myodes; species Myodes glareolus. The sequence continues at coordinate 34,739,248 of NC_142028.1, forward strand.
TCAAAAGTTCTCTGTGAAAGTCACAATCCAGGCTTTCATGTTCTTCACTGCTCTCAACAAAATCGTCTATGTTCTTATAGAATACGCCACCAAGCTCTGAGAACTCACTCAGTGGTTTTTCCAACTCAAAATTCCAAAGTCCTTTCACAATTATCCCCAAAATACATAATCGTGTCTGTCACAAGAAATACCCCACCCCTGGTACCAGTTTCTGTCTTAGTTCTGGTTTTTATTGCTGTGACAAAATACCATAGCCAGTGGCAACACATGAAAGAAAATGTTTGTCTTGCCAACTTGTTTGGATCTGGAATCAACTAAGTGTACCGCTGGGTAACTCTGTGTGGATATTTTCTGTTTTAGCTGAGAGAGGAAGACCCTTCCCAAGAGTCTTTAGCATCTTCTGTTGTTATCCATTATATACAGAGGATGAAGGAAAAACAGTCCTTCGGCTTACTACTTCACTTCTTACTGTGAGTACATCAATCCTGTTGTCAAACAACGGAGTAGATGCCAGAACTCAGTTTCATCAGTCTTCCAATGTGGACCAAAGACCGGTGGTCTCAGAGATTATTCATGCTTTCTGCACCAAATTATAACTGCAAAGGCAACAGGTATGATGGACTGAGTACATACCAGGTACTCAGCCTACAGTGTGCAGCCACTCAGTGCTGGACTACTCCCCCAGATTGTGTGAGACAATCTAGTGAATTCTCTTTGTAACAATTTTTTATTCTTCATTTTTATTACTACTCTTTCTCTGGAGAAATATGACTTGTATAGTGGTCCAAAGATCCAGTTCTCTATGTGGCTTTAAAATATTAGCTCAAGGCAGGCTAGCTAGCTATCCAGTCCTGGCTGGCTTGGTATTCATTGTGAATCCCAAACTGACCTCAAGCTCACAGTAAGCCTCTTGCCTTAACCACATGAATGCTTGGATTATAGGCATGTGCCATGATGTTAGCTAGCTTCATTTGACCTTTCAATCCTGCGTTAACAATATTATACAACTTGGATATTAATGAACTTTGGGGGATTATATGTACTCCACTCTCAAATATTTTCATTAAGACATTTAGAAGCTCATACTATATTTTTGTACACAATGAAAGAGCAGACATAAGCTCTTACTAAGCATTATATATTATCAGATATAATAATACAGTATACAAATTTACTATTATTATTGAATGGTATTCTATTTACAATCATGTTAAATTACCAATCATGAGGGATCCTAGTGTGACACAGGGCTGTGGATGGCTTTGTTCCATCTACTAATGATACTTAATGTCTCTTGGTGCCGCCCGCTGGACCTGGTCGACCCTGATTAGTATCAAGAGACAGTCTGGTGTTAAATATATGTTGGGACAAATTCATATCCCTTTCATTTCTGCTCCTACTGGTTTAGGTATTGTCTCAATTTGAGAATATGTACGTGTTGGTTGGCAGTGGTGCTGGCGGTAGTAGTAATAGCAAATTCAGTGCCTTGGAAAGCATTTAAGAAAAATATTATCTATGTAGGAAATATCTACATATGCTGTTTTGAATGATGACTCTCTTGCCTTGTACCCTGACTGGAGTATGTTCCTAGCAGCAGGGCTGCTTGCTGATGCTGGAGCATGCAAGGGAGGTGTGGGGCACGGAGACACATAAAAGCTTTTTGGGAATTCCAGGTGAACTCACTTCTCAATCTCAGAGAACAATGAGCAGATGTATGTTCTTGTTTTCCCATGAAGTTACCACAAAAGACTTCCAATGAAATATAAATTTGATTTAATCCAGTTCTTAGGCTGTTAATTGATTGGGAAGAAGAACTGGTAGATGTAATACAGGTGCTGAATTTATCGCTTAAAATTATGAATGATTGTTTATTTATGCATATTTTAGCTGTCCAGGTCAATATGTTGAATTCTTTTCTAAGAGTGAAAATAGCTGAGGGAAGAGTTCTGATTGTTATGAGCTGCTTGTGGCAGGGGTATAACCTCAGTGTGAGTGTTGGCAGCTGCTTGTGGCAAGGGTATAACCTCAGTGTGAGTGTTGTGAGCTGCTTGTGGCAGAGTTCCGCCCTCAGTGTGAGTGGAGCCTCTCGCCATTTGCTTGTTGTAAATGACAGCACTATTTTTCTTCCATCTGGTTTCTCTACAGCCCTGACAACAAGAGTGAGACAATTTGGTTGTTCCAAGTCAGACAGGTAGGTCTGAGATCTGAGATGGATTCCAGTTGACCAGAGACAAAGGTTCATACACAAAGATTTTATAAATTTAGGGGAAAGAATACTTATCCTGCTAACATGAGAATTAGGAGGAAGAATGAATCAGAATCATCACTAGAGTAAAGTCAGGAAATCTTCTCTACTCTGTTAAGTGTTCTTTTTTATGTGTGGATCTGTGCATGTTTGTGTGTCTGTCTGTCTGTCTGTCTGTCTGTATGTGTGTATGTATGTATGGATGTACATGTGTGGATGTGAATGCATGTATGTCGTGTCCAGAGGACAAAAATAGGTTCATTTCTCAGGTACTATCCACTTTTATTTTTGAAACTAAGTCCTTCATTGGTCTAGAACTTGCTAAATAGGCTAGGCTGACTGGCAAGCAAACCCACGGGTCCGTCTATCTGCATCAGCTCACCATCACAGAGCAGGCTACCATGCTCTTCTTCCCTTCCCCCTTCTCCTCCAATATGGGTTATAGGGAACCACACTCACATTATAGACTGAATTATCTCTCAACTTTTGGTATTGTTTTGTCTTTCATTCTTTTCTTTGTTTTTATATAAGCATATGCATGTATGTTATATTTGTGTGTGTATGTGTTTGTGATATGTATGTGTGGTTTGTGCATGTGTGTGCTTAGGATATATTATATGTTTAGGTTATATGTATATGCGGTATATGCATATGTAAGCATTTGTGGGGGTGCTGTATGTGCCTCTGTGAGTGGAATATGCATGTGTGTACTTAACTAAAAATGTGCATGCAAAAACCAGAGATTGGTTTTGGATACCCTCCTTTATCACATTCTACCCTATATTTTGAGCTAGAGTCTCTTGCTGAGTGTGAAGTTTGTTGTTTCAACTGGACTGGCTTGCTGAGCCAGTGGGCCCCTGGGATCTGCCTGTCTTCCCCCTGTCCAGCTCTGGAGTTACAGATGTAATTCACCACTCTGGCCTCTTACAGGGGCTGGGACCTGAATTCATACTTGTATAGCAAGCATTTCACCTGCTGACCCACTTCCCCAGCATCCTGACTTTCTTAAATATCTAGCTAAGAAGATCAGTTGATAGAATTTCTTCCTGGACTGACCATCAAGTGCAGGATGGAAGGGAAATACTTCTCTTTCACTGTCTATCGGGGGCTCTAGATGAGAGCAGCCAGACATGAACCTACGACAATCCAACTAGAGTTACTTATGTGACTCTTCTGATCTAACTCACTTCATAGGACTGCAGATGGGGATCCAGGACTCCAGGATGTTTTGTTGATAATAACATGGCCAAACATTGACACAAATGCTGAGGTATGATGATGAAATATATTTTGTAGGGTAAATGTTTGTTGTGAGTTAAAACTTTTGAAGATTAGTTTTTATTCCATGTGTATTGAGTGTTTTGCTTTCATGAATATATGCATACAACCTGTGTGCCTGATGCCCTCAGAAGTCAGAAGAGGAAACTGGGTCCCCTAGAACTGGAGGTACAAATGATTAGGGGTTCAGGGAACTGAACCCAGACGCTGTGCATAAACAGCACATGAACTCAACTGCTGAGCCATCTCTCTAATACCTATGACATAATTTTTTATCTGGCTTCTTGTCTCTCATTTTGCAAGGTGAGAATTAAAACCACCAATTCACGAATGTTGAAAGGCACCTCACCTCCAAGCTACACCCCCAGATCCAGGTTGATTTTTCTACTGCTATTATCCTTTCACAATATAAAAGCGATTGTACCAGAAATGTGCATCATGACTAAAAAGATAAAAGTTCCAAGCAGGCAGTGAGCCACATGGGAAAACCATCAACACTGTTGAATGACTTTTTCCATAATGGAGGTGTGTGGAACACGCAGTTTTTCTACAGCTAGTATTTTAGGGTACACACAATGTAAAAACAGTCACAGTCTAAATTTTTTCATTTTTCCTTAGCAATGGACAAAATGGCGTATTGAATGCCCTGACTACAAGCCCGATTGCCTTCCTGTGTCATTTACAGTTTTAGTAACACAGTTCTCCACCTTTCTGTCACAGTTCTGCAAACCCCTCAGCGACAGACTGGAGAAGTGGACATGCTGATGACAGAGGTCACCAGGAATGGGACAGCCATCCAGGAGTTTATCCTCGAGGGGTTCCCTGCAGCTGAGCACCTGGGGATCCTCCTATTTCTAGTGCACTTGCTGGCCTACTTGGCTTCCCTTGTGGGCAACATGCTCATAATTACCATGACCTGTGAGGACCGCCACTTACACACACCCATGTACTTCTTCCTCAGCACCTTCTCCCTTGTCGAGTGCTGTTTTATAACTACTGTTATCCCTCAGCTGCTGGCCATCTTTCTTTTAGGGAGGCAAAAGATTTCCTTTGGAGCCTGTTTCACCCAAGCCTTTGTCTCTCTTTTCTTAGGGGCAACTGTTTTCTTTCTTCTTGCTGTGTTGTCTCTGGACCGGTATCTGGCCATCTGCAAACCTCTGCATTACCACACCATCATGAACCCAAGGATGTGCGTCTTTCTCGTTACTGTCTGTTTAGTTCTGGGATTCCTCCTCATGGCCATTCCAGTTGTAATGCTTTCCCGGTCATTTTACTGTGGCCCCAATGTCATTCCTCACTTCTTCTGTGACTTTGGACCACTGGCAAATCTCTCCTGTTCTGAAACCAGGTCTATCAAAATGCTGTTCTTTAACTTTGCTTTAATTGTGCTTTTTACATCCCTTCTAATAGCCGTCTTTGCATACAGCAATATAGTAGTCACAATAGTGCGTCTGCCCTCAGCCAGGGAGCGGCAGAGGGCTTTTTCCACCTGTTCCTCTCACCTCATCGTCCTCTCGCTGATGTTTGGCAGCTGTATATTTATATACATTAAGCCAAAGCAGTCAAGCAGGCTGGACACCAACAGAGAGGCTGCTCTTGTGAACACCGTAGTGACACCGCTTCTGAACCCTGTCATCTACACCCTGCGCAACAAGCAGGTCCACCAGGCCCTCAAGGATGCACTGCCCAGGGTCAATTTTCACAGATATCACAGGAAAAATATGCTTTGTTTTTAACTTAGTCTAACTTCATTTTTACATAAATATTCTATGTAAATCATCCAGTATGCTATTTCATTCTAATTCTGCTTGTTTGTTCTTAAAATGATGGCTGACTGATCCAGTAATTCTATCTGAAGGCTTTAATAATGCTGTGATGCTGTGGAAGCTCCTTCAGCCAATAGCCTTTAAGATACCAGCCCACTTGGGCATGGTCTCTTATACTGTAAATACAGCTGTAAATCATGTGCTTGCTCTCTTGCTTCTGGCTCTCACTTCCAGCTGTTAGATTTGGTTCCTGTTCCCCATTTGTGCAGAGGATTGTGATCTAGAACTGTGATCTGTGAGTCTCCCCTAAACAGATAACTCTTTATTATACATAATTCTGAACTAGTGTGGGTTTATTTTGTAACTTCTGTCATCATTGTGATGAAAATGTTTCTATAATAGCTTTGATGGTAATTAAAACCAAAACCTCATACATATTATGTAGGTGCTACATTTTCAATAATGCATCTCAAATTATCCATGCATTCGTGTTGAATCTGGGTAGTCATGGTTTTGCACAAACTTTTTAGTGATGGAGAGAGAAAGAAAGAGAAGCTAAGAGGATAGAGTTTGAAATAAAGAATTAAATTCATGACTACTAAGAATATAAAATATATTCAACAACAGATTTATGTGATCACCAAACCACAATTTGAATGATGCATAAACAATAACTGTCACAATATTAATAAAAAATTTAATACCACTCACTGCAATTATTTCCCATGAAGAACATTATCTATAAGCTGACATTTTTACACCTCTAGTTTTCACCATGATGAAAAGCATTGATATCCAAAGTCCCCATTGCTTTCATTCACTTGCCAGGCTGATTCCAGTCTGAACCCCAGAACTGAAGGCCCAACAAAGGGCCAGAGGTGCTATGAATGTGAAGCACAGTGCGGTTGTTTTGTTGGTTCCCATGCTGAGAAATGCAAACAGTCCAGGAGAAATTACTTCTAAGGGGAAAGAAGTCTAACTGGTGATAACCTGTTGAGATGAATTTATGTACAGGGTCAGGCCCCCATCTTAGCATTAAAGTAAAACGAATCTGTTGACCAATCATGAGTCATGAGACAAGTTAAATAGGTATCAAGGGGGGAAAACACTCTTGTCCTGGTCACTTTTGTTGTCAAACTGACCCTCAGTTGAAGAAATTGCCTCTGTCAGATGGGCTGTGGGCATGTCTGTGGGGCATTTCATTGATTGTTGGCTAATGTGGGAGAGACCAGCAAACATGGGCAATGCCATCCCTGGGCAGGTGGTCCTTGGACTGTATGGAAAGTCAACTGACCATGGCCTTGAGAATAAGCCAGTAAATCATATCCCTCTACCATTTCTGCTTCAAATTCCTGCCTTGAGTTCCTTCATTGGATTCCCTCAATGATGAACTGTGACCTGGAAGCCAAATAAATCCTTTTCCTCCACAAGTTGCTTTTGGTCATGGAGTTTATCATAGCAACAGAAAACTAAGTAGGACACCTAAATATTATAGAAAGGACAAATGAATTAAATATTGAGACCACAGAGTTAAGTCCAACTTTATAATATTGACAAAGTTTAAGTAGATTAAAACTTTATTTTTAAAAAAAGTAGATTAAAAGCTTCTGTAAGAAGCTTTTAATTATAATTGATTATGAACATAGAAACAGGCTTAAGTTCAAAACAGCAAAATTTCAAGAAGAAAGCTAATGATATTGAGATAATACAAGTAGACTGATAAATGAAGCCACAGTACATATACATGTGTGTATAGACACAGCACGCATACATGTGTGTATAGACACAGTACGCGTACATGTGTGTATAGACACAGTACGTGTACATGTGTGTATAGACAAGGGTAGTTTTAAAATGTAGAAAAATCTGCAATCATTTAGAAGATCATAAAGAACACACAACCGTGGTTGGAAGTTCTAACATCATTGTTTCAGTGATTAATAAGAAGATAACAGTAAGTTCAGATTTACTTAAACCCATTCATGAACAAATTGGGCTTGACTAATATTTGCAGGTTCTTTCATTTTGCACTTGTGGGATGCACATTGCTTTCGTGTGCACATGGGGATTTTGTCATGATAGACTTTTTTCTGAACAGTAAGCTCAATCTCAAAACTCTTTACAAGAAGGGAAATATAGAATATGTTCTTAAGTCACAGATAAATAAATTACAGAAGTAGCAACAAATTTTCCAAGAGAGCTTAACATTTAGCTGTAAAGAGCTCACTGTTAATAACAATTTGTTGACAGAAAATATTACTAACAAAATTTGAAGGTGCTTTGTCAGAAAAATAAAATAATAGATCATGTCGAATCTCCTGCAATATAGTCTAGAAAATGTGATTACTTGAAAGCAATATAAAATTAATTATGTAAGCATCAAAATTTAAAGGGTGAAACGTAATTTGAATTCCAATGGAAGATATTCAAGTATGCTTGCCAGTAATATGTATTCAGTCAATCAAAGAATCTTCAGGCAAAGTAAAAATAAGCAAAGCAGAATTTCGTTCTTTGAAGTAACTCATAAAATATTTAAAATCGTCAATTAAGAATAACCAGAAATAGAGTGAGAGGGACAGGTGGACCAGGCAAGGTTTCTATGTGAAAAATGCAGGGCTAGGACTCCACATATCCTGCAGGGATTATAAGAGCAATAGCAAAACAGTATAAATATCTTCAGCTAATAAGTTTGATAACCAAGATAAAATAGAACTATGTCTTTGAAAGATAAACTTACCAAACCTACAGAAGAAGAAATATAATGTATATATCATTTTTGTCTATTTGTTATTTGTATTCCAAATTTGTGTTTGTGATTCCAAACATTTCCTTCAAGCTTCTCCATACAAAAGGTAAAAACCCTAAGGTAATATCTACTGATAGTGGGATGTGTATCTTAGAGGCAAAGAAGAAAGAATGATCCTGTCTTCTACTTCAATCCATTAGTCTGTGTCTTTTTGTTGGGGAACTGAGAACATTGACAATGAGAGTTGTTATAGAGTAATGTATATTGATTCCCACTGTTTTGTTGTGGTATTATTTTCTTAGATTGCTTTTTAGCTAACTGTTCAGGAATTATGTATTCCTTGTGTTTTCCTGAATATTAAGTTTTATCATCTCTTCAGTCCAAAGTATCCCTTCTAGTATCTATTGTAAGGCTGATTTTATGGACATAAATTCCTTAAAACTGTTTTTATCATGGAAACTTTTTCTTTCTTCTTTGATGATGACTAGTTTTGCTGGTTATAGCAATTTGAATTGGCTTCTATGGTTCTTCAGAACTTGTAAAATATTAGTCTAGGGACTCCTGGCTTTCAAAGTTTCCATTGAAAAGTCAAATGTTCGGCGGGCCGCGCGCGGCGGCGTTTGAATGGCTGTGAGTGGGGCCCGGCTGGGGCTCCTAGGGACGCTCCGAGCTGCCGGGCGCGGTTCGTCAGCACGGTGGCTGGGCTGAGGCGCTGCGCTACCATGAGTCGCCGGCACTTAAGAGATTATGGCATCTGACACCCACCATGTTAAAAAACGGAACTTTTCTAATAGTATTGAGGATCATCCTATTGATCTTCCTAGAAAGAGGATCTCTAATTTCACTAGTAAGAACATGAAGGAGGTTAAGAAATCTCCAAAACAGTTGGCTGCTTACATAAGTCGAACAGTTGGACAAGCTGTGAAAAATCCAGATAGACTGCGGAAGGTGCTCTATCACAGAAAGTTAGTTCGTCATCCCTTTCCAGATCCTTGTTACAGAGCTAAGCAGTCCCCTAAAAGCAGGGGCTGTGACATGGCAAATAAAGAAAATGAACTGGCTTGTGCAGGCCATCTGCCCGAAAATTTACGCCATGATAGTCGAACATTTGTAGTTAACACCAGTGATCCTGGTTCTTCACAGACAGAAAGCCCGTCATCAAAGTATAGTGGCTTCTTTTCTGAGGTGTCTCAGGACCACGAGACAATGGCCCAAGTTCTGTTCAGCAGGAATTTGAGATTGAATGTAGCTTTGACTTTCTGGAGAAAGAGAAGTATAAGTGAGTTTGTAGCTTATTTAGTGAGGATAGAAGACCTTGAAGTTGTGGTAGATTGCCTTCCTGTTCTAATCAATAGTTTACAGGAAGAAAAGCAATATATCTCACTTGGCTGCTGTGTAGACTTACTGCCTTTAGTAAAGTCTTTTCTTCAAAGCAAATTTGAAGAATATGTAATAGTTGGCCTAAACTGGCTTCAAGCAGTAATAAAGTGGTGGTGGTCAGAACTCTCATCTAAATCAGAAATTATAAGTGATGGAAATATTAAAATTTTAAAGCAACAATTGAATGGATTATGGGAACAGGAAAGCCATCTTACTTTGGTTCCAGGATATACTGGTAATATAGCTAAGGATGTAGATGCTTATTTATTGCAGTTGCATTGAGAGATTTCATCTTCTAAAGAGTATTTGGCTGTTCAAACGGCGCTGGATTATATGATTTCCAAAAGTAGGTCTCTCCTGAGAACTGTGAACTGTGAAAGAAATAAAAACATTTTTTTTTCTTTTAAAAAGCCACATAATAAAGCCACTAATGAAATCCTAACAATGTACTTCACATTGAAGTGGAAATATCCGGAAGGAGCAACTTCAACTTCAATGAGGTGAAAGTGCACTATGAAGACTGTTCGCCTTGCTGCACACAGAACCATTATGGCCGTTTGGTAGGGTTGTTCAAGAACTTCTGGGTCTTAACTCATTCCTGCATAAGAATATCATTTATAGTATTCAAAACAAGACAGGACTTTTACCAGGAACTACAAAGACCAATCATTAATTTTTGTTGTGTTTTATGAAGAAACACTTAAATGTGTGCAGCTATTTCTTCTGTTGAAAAGACTTCAAAAGTTTAAAACATTATAATAAGTAATATTAAAATTTTTTGTCCACACTAAAAAAAAAAAGAAAAGTCAAATGTTATTCTGATGTCCTGTCTCTATGTGTGACTAAATTGTTCTTTGTTTATTGCCACTTTTAATGCCCATCCTTTATTCTGAACATTAGATTTGATAAATTTTCTTCTATGATTTTATTAAGAATATTTTCTGTGCCCTTCACCTTGGATTTTTACTCCTTCTTGTACACCAGTATTTGCAGGTTTGATCATTTTATAATGTCCCATATTACCTACATGTTCAATTCTTGGTTTGAGATTTTACATTTTCTTTGAACATTCCTCTATCTTGTCCTTGAGACTAGATATTTTCTCTTCTACATAATTTCTTCTGTTTGAGATACTTTCCACTGAGTATATTGTTTGACTTCAAGAGTTTTTCATTTCAAGTTTTACTTCACTTCAAGTAATTCTTTAGAGATTCCATCTCCTTATTAAATTCTATTTTCATATCTTGTATTGTATTTATTATTCCATTCTGCTGTTTGTTTGTGTTTTCAGTATCATTGCTCAAGCATTTATCTATATCCTCTTTGAGTTTCTTGAATGTATTTCTAATTACTGTTTTATAATCATTGTCACATGCATAAATTTGGTTTTCTCAGATATCAGTACATTAGAAGACATTACTAATGTCTGGAGGAGACATATTGTCTTAGCTATTCATTCTGCTTGTTCGCTTTCTGGGATAGGATCTAGGCATCAGGAATTGGGTCTTTAGCAATTATTCTTGTTGTGGGTATCTGGTCTCTTTTGTGTTGAGTGGTTGTTTAGACACTTGTTTGGCATTACACCCAAGCTGGCCGATTGTGAGTTAGCTGAATGGTGCTTGGTAGTCAATCTTGGGGCCACCCTATTTGACTTGTGGTTAGGGTTTATAAAGAAAGAAGCCTGAGTGGTGGCAGTTCTGATCAGGCTTCTGGAGGTGTACATGTCTGCTGAATGGTGAGTGTGACAACTGTAAGGCAGACAGAAGGGTGGCCAGGCTAGGGGTTGTCTCTTCTGGTGGGAAGCTGCAGGGCATCAGTGCCTGGCTGGTTGTAGTGGGGCAACTGACAAGCAGATAGAAAGGGAGGGTTGGGCACAGATAATTACAAGCTCTTTAGGTCGGAAACCTCATGTTCTAAGTGTTGTGTGTACTTCATTTTTAAGTTAATTTTGCGTATTATTTTTTTCATTCTCTGACACTTTCCTTTATTTCATTCATTCATCACTTTTTTAACTTTTATTAACTTTTAAACTTATTGTTTTTCTATATTGATTTTGCCTTTTGTACTGTAAATGATGCAATAGTTAGCTTTAATTGATTTTCTATGTCTTTATTTCTATTATTGTGCTTTTTATGAGATCAAATACACCAGATTGTGGTCTATCTCTGTTTAGGATAGTAAAGTTTTCTTGACTAATTGTTCTCTTGGGTATAATGAAGTGTTCTTTTTTATTTCTCTTGCTTAGTTTTAGTTTAAAGTTTATTTTGTCAGATATTATGCTAACAATGACTGCTTTGTTGTCCCATTTGATTGGAGTTCTTTCGTCCATGCTTTTGTCTTAAGACAATGCCCATCATTAAAGCAAAGGCAATTTTTTGTAGACAGCAGAAAAAAAGGATTTCATTTCTTAACCTATCATCCAGCCTGTGCCTTTTGTTTGAATGATTGAGGCTTTTAATGCATAAATTTCATATTGAAATGTGGGTGTTTGTTGCAGCCACTTTTTCTTTTCTTCCTTCTGTTTTTGCTATTAGTCATACTTTCTGTTTTATCAATTATTACCTTATTTTTCTTTCTCAAGTCTCTTAGCTTTGTTTATTCCTCTCTTCAGGTCACAGTATTGCTTCCAGTATTCTCCTTAGGACTGGTTTGTTGAACATGAATGTTTTGAGGTTGTCTGCATCATAGAAAAGATTTTTCCCCTTCAACTATGCTGATAGTTTTGCTGAGCACAGAATCTATGTTAGCAATTTTGGTCTTACAGAACTTGGAATACATGGCTCTAGGCCCTTCTGGCTCTTGAAATTTCCATTGGATAATAATCTGTTATCTGGTTGGTTTTACTATATATGTGACTTGTATTTTTTTTTCTCCTAGAGCTTACAATACCCTTTCTTTGTTCTGTATATTTAGGGTTTTCACTATGAAATGTTGTAGGAGCTTATGTCTAGTTTGTCTATTAGGTTCCTGTGTTCTTCTTGTATCATTGTGGGGTTTTTCCTTAGTCTGGGGATATTTTTTTCCTATTATTCTATTGAAGATCTGGTGTAAGCCATTGGCCTGGGATTCTTCTCCCTCACCTGTGCCTATGATTCAAAGATTTGGACTTTCCATGGGGTCACACACTTCCTGCATGCTCCTTCCCCATAGATTTATTTTTTCATATTCTTTGCTCTTATGATCTAATTCTCCTACTCTGTCTTTGACTCCTGAGAGCCTATCTTCTATCTGATCCATTCAACTTAAATGGCAGTCCCTTGACTTTTCTAATTGGGTTGCTGAATTTTCCAGTTCCATCCTAATTTCAACTTGAGTTCTTTCCAATATTTCTGTCTCTACTGAATTTAGTTTTCAAATACTAAATTGTGGTGATATTTTTTATGCTATAACAAATAAAGCTTGCCTTAAAATCAGAGTGCAGAGTTAAACCACTAGTTAGCCATGGAGGCCAGGGAGTGGTGGCACATACCTTTAATGGCAGCACTTGGGAGACAGAGGCAGATGGATCTCTGTTAGTTCAAGGCCACCCTGGATCATGAGATTGAATTTGTCTAAAAAAAAAAAAAAACAAAGTTTACACAAAGGTGATTCCAGCACTTGGGATCACATGCATTTAATCCCAACACTAGAGAGGTGGAGACAGGAGTGATATGGCTGGGCTTAGAGAGAAATATAAGGTGGGAGGAGACAGGAGCACAGATGCAGTCTGAGGATTTGTAGAGATAGATGTTGTCTGAGGATTCAGTCTGAGATGCAGCCTGAGGATTCATAGGGACAAGATCACCCCTTTGGTCTGAGCATTCGTAGAGGTAAGAACTCTATTGGCTGACCTCTCTGCTTCTCAGATCCTTCAGCTATCACCCCCTGATAGCTGACTCTGAAGTTTTTATTATTAAAACAAATTAGAATTTGTGTTACACTAAATTGTTTTAACCATTTTGTTCATCTGTTTATTTGTATTTTCTTGGTCATCACTTGGGTGTTAACTATTATGCAAAGTAATGAGTGTGGTATAGAAACCAATAGAGTCAGTGATAGAAATTGTGACATTTAGACTCAGAAAGATGAGCATAGTATGTACCCATGCATAGGTGAATACTAGTTGTAAAGCAAAGAATAAGGAATATATAGGCCACGACCCCAGAGACGCATAGTAACAAGGAGAACCCTAAAAGAAACTGATGTGGGAAAATTGTCTATATTCTGTCAATTATATTTTAAATAAATGCTGATTGGCCAGTAGCTAGGCAGGAAGTATAGGCAGGACAACCAGGCAGGAAGTAGAGGTAGGTCGATGAGAACAGAATTCTGGGAAAAGGAAAGCTCATTCCTCTTCAGTCCTGGCCTAGCCACAGAAGAAGCAAGATGTGACTGCCTCGCTGAAAAAGGTACCGAGCCAAGTGGCTAACATAGACAAGAATAATGGGCTAATATAAGTTATAAGAGTTTATAAGAAGCCTGAGCTAATGGGCCAATCATTTTATAGTTAATGTAGACCTCTTTGTGATTCTTTTTGGACTTAATGACTGCGGGAACCAGGCAGGACAGAAAACCTCAGACAACAAGAAACATACATAGATCCTTCTGGGAAGGTGAAATAGACAAGATATCCTGAGAAAATTGGTAGCTTGAAGGTAGGGGAAGAAGGGGAGGCAAAAGGGGAGGAGGAGGGGAGAACGGGTGGGGGAGGAGAACTAGAGGAAATGAAATGGTTGAGATGGGGAAAGAACAGAGACAGAGAACAAAAAAAGAGGTATTTTGATTGAGGGAGCCATTATGGGGTTAGCAAGAAGCCTAAGAAGGATGACCCCAGCTAAGACCCTAAGCAATAGCAGAGAGGGTACCTGAACTAGCCTTGCCCCGTAGTCAGATTGATGACTATCTTAAATGTCATTATAGACCCTGCATTCAGCAACTGATGGAAGAAGAGGCAAAGAGCCACTCTGGAGCAGGGCTGAGCTCTCAAAGTCCAGTCAAAGAGATCAAGACCATGATGGGGAAATGGGGACAATCGCTGAAACAGCTTACCTGAGCTAATGGAAGCTCACCAACTCCAGCCTGACAGCAAAGGAACCAGCATAGTATAAAACTAGGCCTTCTAAATGTGGGTGACAGTTGTATGACTGGGACAGATTGTGTGGTCACTGGCAGTGAGATCAGGATTTATCCCTACCGCTTGTTCTGGCTTTTTGGAACCCATTCTCTCTGGAGGGATAACTTGCTCAACCTAGATATAGTGGGGAGGGCCTTGGTCCTGCCTCAAAGCAATGTGCTAGACTTTGTTGACTCTCCATGGGAAGCCTTAACCTCTCTGAGGAGTGGATGAAGAGTGGGATGGGGGATGGGAGAAGGGAAGTGAAGGAAGAAGAAGGAGGGGAGGAAGTGGGAAATGAATTTGGCATGTAAAATGATAGTTTTTTAATAAATTAAAATAAAAATGAAACTGTGACATTCTCAGTATACAGAAAAAGGCTTTGAATAATACTTCATTAGCCATTTATAATAAGAGTGCAAAAGAAACTAGGAAGAGAAAGGACATACTTAGACAGACATGTTGAGGCCCATCTATGGCAAATATACAGCCAAAACTATACTGTCAAGAAGATAAAATTTTCTCTAAAATTTTATTGCATTGATTTATACTTGTGCATGTATTTATGTGTTGAAGCACATGCCACATATGTGTGTGTAGGTCAGAGGATAACTTATGGGCATCAGGTTGCTCCTATCATGTGAGTCTTGGGGACTGAACATACGTTGTCTAGCTTAGAGGCAAGCACCTCCACCTGCAGAGCCATCTACAATTAGAAAGGAGACAGCATGTTCAGTCTTTGGGTTTTTGCTTAGTATAATGCTTAAAATATTCAAAAGTAAAAATAAAGAAATAAAATGTAAACAATGGTAAGGTTAGAAGTAAAACTATCGGGGGCTGGAAAGATGGCTCAGAGGTTAAGAACACTGCCTGCTCTTCCAGAGGTCCTGAGTTCAATTCCCAGCAACAACATGGTGGCTCATAACCATCTATAATGAGATTTGGTGCCCTCTTCTGGCATGCAGGCTGAATACTGTATACATAATAAATAAATCTGGGTGGGGGACTTAAAAAAAAAAAGAAGTAAAACTATCCCTATTAAATAAAAATCTCTATTCACTGATGATATGGTCCTATATGTAACAGATCCTTAAACTAAACAAAAAAAAAACTCCTAGAACAGATAAACACTTTTAGCCAAGAATTCAGACACAAAATAAGCATGGAAAACCAGTAACTTCTCTATATCTCAGTAATAAACATGCTAAGACAGTAAGAATCAAAGCAGTGCAATTCACAATAGCTTTACAGCTACCTATGGATAAGTCTACGGGGGAGAAAGCATCTACTGTGATAACATCAAATGCCAAAGGAAACGTGAGACACCAGAAGATAGAAAGACTGCCCATACTCCTGAGTCAGTCTACCTGATACTGTGAACACCAGAAGGCAGGAAGACTACACGTACTCCTGAGTCAGTCTACCTGATACTGTGAACACCAGAAGGTAGAAAGTCTGCCCATACTCCTGAGTCAGTCTACCTAATACTGTGGAAACTTCCGTATTACCAAAATAAATCTTCAAATTCAGTGAAATTCTTATAAAAAATTTCACTGACATTCTCACAGAAACTTAAAAACTACCCTCAAATTAACACACAAATTAACAGAAACAAATGGCCTGGAATGGCTAAAGCATTTCTAAGTCAAAAGGACAATGCTGGTGGCACCAGAGTAGTGAATTTTAAATTATACTTCAGAAGAATAACAGTAAAAACAGCACAATATGAGCATAAATTGTATGTATAGTTCAACGAAATAGAGTAGATTATTCGGAAATCTCAAAGGAAGAAACACAAATTGGTCAATAAATACATGGAAACAACGTCCAATATCCTTCACATCAGGGAATTATTAACCAAAACCATGTGAAATTCCATCTCATTCAAATTACATTGACAATGACCAAATAAACAACACATTCTGATGAGGATGTTGAGAGGACAGTATCTTTGTAAAATTCTTGGTGACAATTTAAGTATTGTGTCTGCTAAAAAACAATGTATGAGATTTTCTGAAAAGGTTGGGTGTGGTGGCTCAAATCTACAATCCCAGCACTCGGTAGACTGAATGAAGTAGGGAGATTGCTGTGTGTTCAAGGCCAACCGGGGCTATGGAATAAGACCCCATTTTCCTAAAATCAAAGCAAACCCCACAGAAACAGAATTACCCAGTGACGCAGCTGTACCACTGTAATCCTGAAGAGATCTTGTTAGCAGACAAAAAAGATGTCTGCACATGTGTGATTGTCTTACACTATCAGCAAAGCAAGCTTATGGAGTCATCCTAGATGTCCAGCAGAAGGTGAGTGGGTAAAGGAAGTGTGCCATGTAGACACCATTGTGTTTTATTTCCCAACAGAATGCAGGATACACGTCATCTGTAGGAGTAGAACTGGAAATCACCATGTTAAGAACAGCAAACCAGGCTTATGAAAACATTTCATGTATTCTCACATATTCAGAATCTAGATTTGAAAACAAAGGTTCACATGTAAGAAAGGAAAGCATGAAAGGAAGATGACCACTGTGTATGTAAGAGAGATTAATGAGGCTGTCACAATGGGTAAAGTACATGAAATATAAAAAATGTTGTAATGAAACTTGTATTGTTGTACAATGTACAAAAGATCCAGCCCATTAGTTGGAGCTTGTACATGTTAACTGAATGCTAATATCTCAAAAGCATAAAATCCTGTTTTCAAACAACTTGTATAGGAGTAATCATAGCATCTTGACTCACTGTAGTCTGGATCTGAACTGCACATAAATGTCCTTCAAGGGAGAATGGAAAACGGGGGTTTAAGATAGTGAATATATAAGAATAGACCACTGACACTTATAGTGATGTTTTATTTGTGTTTTAATAAATAAAGCTTGCCTGAAGATCAGAGTGCAAAGCTATATGGCAGTGTGTAGACAGACATGGGGTTGGAGAAGGAACTGAGAGTTCCTGATCCATAGGTAATGGAAAGTGAACTGAGACACTGGGCATGGCCTGAGTATACATGAGGCCTCAAAGCCTCCCTCCACAGTGACACACTTCCCCCAACAAGGCCACACCAACTCCAGCAAACCATACTTCCTAATTGTGCCACTGCCTGTGAGCTTATAGGGACAATTACATCCAAACTACCACAAGTGGTATATCTGTTTCATGTGGTAGTTCTATTTCTAGGTCTTTTGAAGGAACCTCCATGCTGTGGAATATTTGTTTAACTAGGCAAAGGTGTGTTGTGTTTGTCCATGCTGTACTTGTTAACTATGTAAAGATGTGTTGCATTTTGTCACCTTGCCTGCCTAAGGTACCTGATTGGTCTAATGAAAAGCTGAACAGTCAATAGCTAGGCAGAAAAGGGTAGGCAGGACTGGCAGGCAGAGAGAAAAAATAGGAGGAGAAATCTAGGCTAAAGAAGAATGAGAAGAGAATAAGAGAGAAAGAGAGGGACATTTCTCAGGGCCAGAAGTCAGGCAGCTGTCAGCCAGCCATGGAGACAGCAGCAAAGCAGCACACGAAAGAAAAAGAGGGGGGAAGAAAAGAAAGAAAGGAAGGAAGGAGAGAGGGAGGGAGGGAGGGAGGGAGGAAGGGAGGGAGGGAGGGAGGGAGAAAGGGAGAGAGGGGGGAGAAGGGGAGAAAGGCAGAGAGGGAGGAAGGAAGAAAGGAAGGAAAGGAAGGTTGGCTAAAAGCCCTGGGGCAAAACATAGATGAGGAGAAGCAAGTTAAGTTAGCAAGAAATGAGCCTAAGCTAAGGCTGAGCATTCATAACTAATAAAAAGTCTCCATGCATGATTTGGGAGCTGGTTGGTGCCCAAAAGAAGAAGCCTGCTAAACCTTACCAATTTCTAACGTGGCTGTACTAGTTTACACCTTCACTAACACTGTATAGGGTTGGAATTTTCCCAACATCTCAATAATTGTTACTTATATTCTTGATGATGACCTTTTTGACTGGAGTAAAATTTTAATGTATTTTTCTAAAATCAAATATATATGTAACAAATAAATTATCAGAATATATATATGATATATATATCATATATATATATATATATATATATTTGACTGGACTCAGACTCAGAAGTAGAAGCTCTCAGCAAGGACAGACTATGCCCCTTGGCAGTCTGCTCCTGGCATTTTACTTTGGTTTCCTTCATTCTCTTAGCCCAAAGTTTAGCATGTTGTACAGCCACCTCCTTGTTTTAACTAGTGCATATTTTCCTCAGAGCAATATGTCAGCATTTGTATTGCAGGACACATGGAGTAACAAAACACTGAATCTTAGGTGCTTTGGTCCTGGGTTTCTTACCTTCTTTATTTATGGGCTGCTGACAACATATTGTCAGACATCATCTTCTTCACACAGTTGAAATACTATGGGTCTGATAGTTCTTTTGGGTCCCAGCCACTGAAGCACAGCAATATCTATCAGTCTAGAAGCATCCTTCTCTCCTTTTTTACAAACAATAGCCAAAGTGCGAACACTCAGAGTGGGATCCACAGTGCATCTGCAAACAAACTTGTGCTTCCTCTCTCAGGTTCTCTTTCATTTCTAACAAGTATACCCCTTACTCAACAGCAGGCACACTCTGCCAAGAGACTCTTTCCCCAAATGTATATGTTTGGCATCTTTGTACAAGCAACAACAAAAAAACAGTTGTAGTTATATGGTGAGAAGTGCTTATGATGCGATAATGGTGCAGCTGTTATAGGGGTCACCAGTTAGTTTCTATAGATCCTGAAATTTAGGCTGTAGAAGTGAGTTTATCCCTCATACTGTGGACCAGGTCATATGTCCATGGTCATATGCCCATGGCTAGAGAAGTTATAGGCACTGGTGTAAACAAACTACCGATTTTTTGTTGTTGTTGTTAAATGGCTATATTGTCAAACTGCTCTTTGATATTTGTGGATATGTATAGAAAAATGACAGGCTTGGCCTTGATCAAAAAAGCTTTTCTTGACTGTAAACAATGGTCAATGCAGTGGCTCATGGCTGGACAAAGTGCTGAAAACAAGTGACTGTTGAGTCTTCAGTATTAAACATGATAGCCATCGTACCCCCTCCAATCTGCATGAAACATCAAGGTTCTAAGAGAAAGTAAAAAGAATATAAGACACAAACAATAACAAGGAGGATGCTGAAATGTTTTCTCATTTGCTTAACATACTCATGGCACTCATGAACTCCCCATAGCTTTGGTTGCCTGTATAGAGCCTGAAGAAGACAGAGATAGGAAACAGTTGTAGACTAGAGAGGGGATCATGGGGACCCCTGGGCCTGGGGAATGAATGGAAGTCAAGAGCTGCCGGAAGAGAAGGAAATTATTGTTTCCAGTGATATAGCTCCTGGTGAGTTATTCGTGCTCCTGTAGATAGCTTCACACCAGTTCCTATTTGAGTGGCCATGATTAAGTTCAGTGGGTCACAAAGTGAAATCCAAATCAAACCAAAATGAGATGAAAGTGGGATGTAGACTTGGTGAGAAGATTGGTGGGGATGAGGGGGAGTTAAGAGACAGTGGAGGGATGAGTGTTTCCAGAATGTATTACAAGCATGTATAAAATTGTCAAAGAATAAAGTAATAAGTGAAAAAAATAACACAGTAAATCAAAAAACTTACAGGTTTATCATAAAGATTTCCTACCCTAGATTTGAGATTTATCATTTTCTGAAGAAATTCTGAGTCGGTTTAGTGAGAAATAGTGTCCAGTTCTTCCAAAACATTATATTAATCTGATGATTTTATACACTTATACACTGTGTATTAGTTACTGCAGTAAAATTAATTAGAAATCAAATGAATAGCCCATCACCTCCCATAAGTATTGTGTGTGTGTGTGTGTGTGTGTGTGTGTTAAGAACACTTCAAATCTGTTGCCTTATCAGATTGAGAATAGATGCCATATGAATCAGAACATAATGCAAATAAAACTGTCACACTGTATACCTTGAATATATATTGTTTGTTAATTAGCTATTTAAATAAATAAAAGTAGAAAGGTAAAAATAAAAGTCTATTCAAAAGACTCATGCCCAAATGTCCAAAGGACTCTATCCTGATGTAGACATAGGTGGTCATCCATGTTCATCACTGTTGAATTCACAATTGCAAGGCATGAAAATAGCCTAGACATATATCAACTTATGGATGGATGGTGAAAATGTGGTACCGATATGCCATGAAATTTTATTCGGCTATAAAGAAAAGTGAAAATTTCAGATACATGAATGGAATTGGGAGAAGTTATGCTGAGTGAGGTAACCCAGATCCAGAAAGACAAACTCCATGTGTTCCCACTCATATGGATCTTTTTTTTTCTGGTTTGTCAAGACAGGGTATCTGTGTGTAGTTTTGGAGACTGTCCTGGAACTTGCTCTGTAGACCAGTCTGGCCTTGAACTCACAGAGATCCACCTGCTTCTGCCTCCCAAGTGCTGGGATTAAAGGCTACCACTGCCCGAAATCATATGATTTAGATTTGTGTGTTTACCTAGGAGCACCTGTGGAGGCCACAACAAGAAAACAAGAAAGGGCCACAGGGTATGGAATTGTAGTTCTTAAGGGTAGAACACAGATGAAAGGAGAAAATGGTAGGTAAGTTTAAGAGAATTGAGCTGGGTATGGTGGTGCACACCTTTAATTCTAGCATTCAAGAGTCAGAGGCAGGTGGAACTCTGTGAGTTTGAGGTCAGCCTGGTCTACACAGTAAGTTCCAAGACAGCCAGGACTGTCACACAGAGAAACCCTGTCAAAAAAGAAAAAGAAAAAAGAAAAAAAACCAAAAAGAATCAGATTTAAGTGGGAAAGGGAGGAGTAGGGAGGCCACAAGAAGGTAGAGGAGAGATAATTAACACTGAGGCTGGTTGGAAAAGCCATAGGGAACTTAATATTTTGTAAGCTTCCTAAATAAATAGACTTTACAGAGGGGTAATAATCTTCCCAAAAGTCATAAGTTATCAAATAAAAAGCCCAGTGCCTGGCATGGAATGTCTTCCCTCAAGTTGTTGGTCAGAGGAGACACCTCCGTCATTGCTCTTGATTGCCCACCAGAACTTACGGCAATAGCTTGTTCTTGAAGACACTACACATACTGGTCACAGAATATGGGGAAATCAGGCTAGTAATAGCAGGGAAACTTGCTCCTTGATGGCTAACTTTACTAGTACCAGAAGGTGCTGAGCAGGACGCTGGGACAGAAAAGCCATTAACAGTCTTACCCAGCTATGACCCCTGAGACTGCTCTGACACTATAGACCCATGGGTGAAATGGTGTCACAAATGTTATGGGAGTACCCTATAACTTTTTGATTGTACTGATGGCCCAACTTCTCTGGAAGAAACACATACCTAGTACTGTAAATCTGACCAAGGACCTGCGGCCAGGATCACAGGCCCTTGGAATAAAAGTTACTATTACTGTTTTTCTAACAGCATAGTACCAAACTGTTGGATACTTAGAAAGAGAGATAGGTATAGAGATGGACGGATGGATGGATGGATGGATGGATGGATGGATGGATGGGTGGGTGGATGGGTGGATGGATGGACGGATGGATGGATAGGACGGACAGACAGGTGAACTAGTGCAGCTCTCAGTCTTCTTTAGAAGTTCACCTAGAAACTCATAACCAGTCAAAGTGCAGAGAGTCTGTGGAGTTTTTAGCCATAAACAGGACAATTATACTGTGACCCCTACCCCCAAGTCTCAGGGAACATTATGGAGTAAAGGGAAGAAAGGCTGTGAGAAGCGGAGTTCAGTGAAGACCAGGGAGAAACAGTATCTTTTGAAGATAACAGGGCCAATGCATAAGACCCACACAAGATCAAGCCAGTCAATAATCCAATGTGCACCCAGCAGCCCTACTCAAAAGCTGTCGTCCACTAAGGGAGACTAGAGTCAGTTTACTTTAGTGGTGTGGTCACTGGTAGGTCAATTATGTTCTAGTAAATTTGTACTCAGTAAGCTATAAGAAAATAAAAAAATAAAATCAAAATATCTGAAGTTGGGAGGGGAGGAGATGGGGTATTACAGAAGGACTTAAGGCGAGGAGTGAGGGGTGAAGAGGATGAAAACACACTGTGGGTGCGTACAATTTGCAAAGAAATAATTTCAAGATGTATTTTGTAAAAGGTCATGCTCAGAAAAAGCATTAAGTACCTATGCATGAGGCTGATAGAATGATGTGAAGTACACTACTATCAGTCCACTGTCCTGGAAACAAAACACCAGAGCTTGTTACATGAGGTTAAATGACAGGGAACAAGTGCAAGGCATCAAAGAACATCAGGAGTGAAGCAGGAGCAAAATTCATTTGTTCAACATTTCTTGAGGATTTAAAGGCACACATGCGGCAGGCAGGGAGATTGCTGATCAGCAAGTGGCACTGATCCTGTAGCAGAAGATACAATGGAGGGGTAAGTGTGTTCCTGACCCGCCACATAAGCCCGGTAAGGGAACACACAATTTTCCCACCATCCTTATCTCCCTGGGTATTCCGAAAGGGGTGGCTTCCCCCAACTAAACCCTCTCTCCTCCTATCCCATCCCCGCTTTCAGCCAGGAACACCTACCCTTCCTCTCTCCCTTTTTCGGGGCATAAAATCCTCCAACTCAGCCTGTGTGGGCGCTGCTGGGACAGGGCAGTGAGTGCAAATGGGAGGGAGTTCCTTTGTTTTAATAGCCTGCCTGCAGCAAGGTAGGACTGCAGTGATTGCTGCAAAGTGATTCCTGGCCAGCAAGGGGCACTAATCCTGTAGCAGAAGACCCAGCAGAGGAAAGAGCCATTGGAGAGCATCTGAAGGAAGAGATGGGCAGGCACCAAGGCAAGAATTCCTCCAACAATCTGAAAAACAACATAAAAACACCAGATCCCAGCGATCTTACGACAGAAGGACTTGAACACCCTATTCCAGAAGAAGTGGAAAACAGTGTCATTATGAAAGCAATAGAGTCTCTTAAACAGGGTATGAATAACTCACTTAAAGAAATAGAAGACAAATATAACAAAAAGATTGAAGAAATGAGTAAAGAAATGGAAGAGAAATATAACAAAAAGTTTGAAGACATGAGTAAATTCGTAAATGATACCCTGGGAAACCAAGAAAAAACAATCAAATAGGTAATGGAATCAGTTCAAGAATTGAAAACTGAACTGGAAGCAATGAAGAAAACACAAACTGAGGGCCGGCTGGATATGGAAAATCTAGGTAAATAAACAGAGACTTCAGGAACAAGCATAGCCAATAGAATACAAGAGATAGAAGAACGAATCTCAGATTATGAAGACACCATAGAGAAAATAAATGCTCTGACCAAAGAAAACAGCAAATCCAACAAATTCTCATCACAAAACATTCAGGAAATATGGGACATAATAAAAAAACCAAATCTAAGAATAATAGGGGTAGAAGAAGGAGAAGAATTGCAGATCAAAGGTCCAGAAAATATATTCAACAAAATTATAGAAAAAAACTTTCCCATTCTAAAGAACGATATTCCTATGAAGGTTCAAGAAGCATACAGAACACCGAATAGACTGGATTAGAAAAAAACATCCCCTCACCATATAATAATCAAAACACAAAGCATTCAGATTAAAGAAAGGATATTAAGAGCTGCAAAGGAAAAAGATCAAGTAACTTATAAAGGTAAACCTATCAGACTTACACCAGACTTATCTATGGAAACCATGAATGCCAGAAAGTCCTGGAGAGAGGTACTGCAGAAACTAAGAGACCATGGATGCAAACCCAGACTACGATACCCAACCAAGCTATCGTTCACTATCAATGGAGAAAACAAAATATTCCAGGATAAAAACAAATTTAAACAATACATAGCTACAAATCCAGCCTTACAGAAAGTATTAGAAGGAAAATCACAACCCAAGGAATCCAACATTCCCAACACCGCCTACAATAACTCAGACATCTAGCGACCCTTCACAAGCACAACTCAAAGAAGGGAAACACATACATTCTACTACCCCAAAAAATAAATAAATAAATAACCGGAGTCAACAACCACTGGTCATTAATATCAATTAATATCAATGGACTCAATTCACCTATAAAAAGGCACAGACTTAGAGACTGGATACGAAAACAGGATTCAACATTCTGCTGTTTACAAGAAACACACCTCAACCACAAAGACAGACATCTACTAAGAGTAAAGTGTTGGGAAAAGGTTTTTCAAGCAAATGGACCTAAGAAACAAGCGGGTGTGGCCATTCTACTATCTAACAAAATTGACTTCAAACTAAAAATCTATCAGAAGAGATAGAGATGGACATTTCATACTCATAACAGGAACAATTCATAAGGAGGAAGTCTCAATCCTGAATATCTATGCTCCTAATATAAAGGCACCCACATATGTAAAAGAAACACTTCTAGAACTCAAGACAGTCATCAAACCACACACACTAATAGTAGGAGACTTCAACACACCTCTCTCACCAATGGACAGGTCAATCAGACAGAAACCCAACAGAGAAATAAGAGAATTATTGGAGGTATTGAATCAAATGGACTTAACAGATATCTATAGAACATTCCACCCAAATAGGAAAGAATATACCTTCTTCTCTGCATCCCATGGAAACTTCTCAAAAATTGACCACATACTCGGTAACAAAGCAAACTTCCACAGATACAAAAAAATATTAGTAACCACCTGTGTCTTGTCTGATCACCATGGATTAAAGTTAGAATTCAACAACAATGCTACCCCCAGGAAGCCAACAAACTCATGGAAGTTGAACAGTCAACTATTAAATCACCCTTGGGTCAAGGAAGAAATAAATAAAGAAATGAAAGTCTTCCTTGAATTTAATGAAAATAAAGACACAACATACTCAAACCTATGGGACACTATGAAAGCAGTGCTAAGAGGAAAGTTCATAGCACTAAGTGCCCAAATAAAGAAAACGGAGAAAGCACACATTGGAGACTTAACAGCACACTTGAAAGCTCTAGAAAAAAAAGAAGCTGATTCACCCAGGAGGAGTAGAAGACTGGAAATAATCAAACTGGTGGCTGAAATCAACAAAATAGAAACACAGAAAACAATCCAAAGAATCAATGAAACAAAAAGCTGGTTCTTGGAGAAAATCAACAAGATCAACAAACCCCTATCCAAACTAATCAAACAGCAGAGAGAGAACATGCAAATTAATAAGATCAGAAATGAAAAGGGGACATAACCACAGACACAGAGGAAATTCAGAGAATCATTAGCTCTTACTACGAAAGTTTATATGCCTCAAAATGGAAAATGTAAAAGAAATGGACATTTTTTAAGATAAGTACCATATACCAAAGTTGAACCAAGAACAGGTGAACAATCTAAATAGACCTGTTAGTCGTGAAGAATTAGAAGCTGTTATCAAAAATCTCCCTACCAAAAAAAGCCCAGGACCAGATGGTTTCAATGCAGAATTCTACCAGAACTTCCAAGAAGAGCTAATACCTATACTCTTTAATGTATACCACAATATAGAAACAGAAGAATCATTGCCAAACTCCTTTTATGAAGCTACAGTTACCCTGATACCAAAACCACAAAAAGACACAACCAAGAAAGAGAATTACAGGCCAATCTCACTCAAGAACATCGACGCGAAAATTCTCAATAAAATAGTGGCAAACCGAATCCAAGAACACATTAAAAACATTATCCATTATGATCAAGTAGGCTTCATCCCAGAGATGCAGGGCTGGTTCAACATACGCAAATCTATCAATGTAATCCATCATATAAATAACCTGAAAGAAAAAAACATATGATCATTTCATTGGATGCTGAAAAAGCATTTGACAAAATTCAACACCCATTTATGATAAAGGTATTGGAGAGACAGGGGATAGAAGGATCATACCTAAATAAAATAAAAGCAATATACAGCAAGCCAGCAGCTAACATCAAATTGAATGGAGAGAAACTCAAAGCCTTTCCACTAAAATCAGGAACACGACAAGGCTATCCACTCTCTCCATACCTCTTCAATATGGTGCTTGAAGTTCTAGCAATAGCAATAAGACAACATAAGGGGATCTAGGGGACTCGAATTGGAAAGGATGAAGTTAAACTTTTGCTATTTGCAGACGATATGATAGTGTACATAAGCAACCCCAAAAACTCTACCAAAGAACTCCTACAGCTGATAAACACCTTTAGTAATGTGTCAGGATACAAGATCAACTCCAAAAAATCGGTTGCCCTCCTATACACAAAGGATGAAGAAGCAGAGAGGGAAATCAGAGAAACATCTCCTTTCACGATAGCCACAAATAGCATAAATATCTTGGGGTTACTCTAACCAAGGAACTGAAAGACCTATTTGACAAGAACTTTAAGTCTTTGAAGAAAGAAATTGGGGAGGATACCAGAAAATGGAAAGACCTCCCCTGCTCTTGGATTGGGAGAATCAACATAGTAAAAATGGCAATTCTACCAAAAGCAATCTATAGATTCAATGCAATCCCCATCAAAATCCCATCAAACTTCTTCACAGACCTTGAGAGTTTATATGGCAAAACAAAAAACCCAGGATATCCAAAACAATCTTAGACAATAAAGGAACTTCTGGAGGCATTACCATCTCTGACTTCAAACTCTATTACAGAGCTACAGTATTGAAAACAGCTTGGTATTGGCATAAGAACAGAGAAGTCGACCTATGGAATCGAATAGAAGACCCGGATATTAACCCACAAACCTATGAACACCTAATTTTCGACAAGGGAGCTAAAGGTATACAATGGAAGAAGGAAAGCATCTTTAACAAATGGTGCTGGCATAACTGGATGTCAACCTGTAGAAGAATGAAAGTAGATCCATATATATCATCATGCACAAAACTCAAGTCCAAATGAATTAAAGACATCAACAATAATCTGTCCACTTTGAACCTGATAGAAGAGAAAGTGGGAAGTAGTCTACAAGATATAGGCACAGGAGACCACTTCCTAAGTAGAACCTCAGTAGCACAGACAATAAGAGAAACAATGAATAAATGGGACCTCCTGAAACTGAGAAGCTTCTGTAAAGCAAAGGACACTGTCAGTAAGACAAAAAGGCTACCTTCGGACTGGGAGAAGATCTTCACCAACCCCTCATCAGACAAAGGTCTGATCTCCAAAATATACAAAGAACTCAAGAAACTAGACACTAAAACTTTAATTAACCCAATTAAAAAATGGGGTACTGAACTGAACAGAGAATTCACAACAGATGAACTTCGAATGGCCAAAAGACACTTAAGGTCATGCTCAATCTCCTTAGCGATCAGGAAAATGCAAATCAAAACCACTTTGAGATACCATCTTACACCTGTCAGAATAGCTAAACTCAAAAACACCAATGATAGCCTATGCTGGAGAGGATGTGGAATGAGGGGAACACTCACCCATTGTTGGTGGGAATGCAAACTTGTGCAGCCACTGTGGAAATCAGTGTGGCGGTTTCTCAGGAAACTGGGAGTCAACCACCTCCCTCAGGACCCAGCAATTCCACTCTTGGGAATATACCCAAGAGATGCCCTATCATACTACAAAAGCATTTGTTCAACTATGTTCATAGCTGCACTCTTTGTAATAGCCAGAACATGGAAACAACCTAAGTGACCCTCAATAGAAGAATGGTTTAAAAAAGTGTGGAACATATACATATTAGAGTTTTACTCAGCGGTAAAAAACAATGACATCTTGAATTTTGCATGCAAACGGATGGAAATAGAAAACTTTTTACTGAGTGAGGTAACCCAGACCCAAAAAGAAGAATATGGTATGTACTCACTCATAAGTGGATTCTAGCCATAGTTGAAGGTCTTTGAGTCTATAATTCGTGATCCTAGAGAAGCTAAATGAGAAGGTGAACCTGAAGAAAATCATATAGTTATCCTCCTGGATATTAGAAGTAGACAAGATTGCCAGGCAAACTTGGGTGCACAGGGGTGGGGGAGTGAATGTAAAGGGAGATGGTTAGGGAAAGGGAAGAGAGGGAGGATTGGGCATGGCTTGGGGGAATGGGAGGGGGGAGGGAGGAAGGATGGTTATGGGAGCAGGGAAGTTTTTATCTCAATTAATGGAGCCATTTTAGGGTTTGCAAGAGACTTGATTCTGGAGGGGTTCCCAGGCCCAAGGAAAGGTCCCCAGACTGTACTCTGGGCAGTAGAGGAGAGAGTGCCTGAACTGGCCTTGGCCCATAACCATACTGATGAATATTTTGCATGTCACCACAGAACCTTCATATGGCGATGGATGGAGATAGAGACAGAGACACATATTGGAACACTGGACTTAACTCCCTAGGTCCAAATGAGAAGCAGAGGGAGGGAGATCGTGAGCAAGGAAAGCAAAATCAGAGGGGGCCTTCATCCGACGATGGATGGAGATAGAGACAGAGACCCACATTGGAGCACTGGACTGAGCCCCCAAGGTCCAAATGAAGAGCAGAAGGAAAGAGAACATGAAAAAGGAAGTCAGGACCGCGAAGGGTGCATTCACCCACTGATACTAGGGAACTGATTGAATGAGAGCTCATCAAGGCCAGCTGGACTGGGACTGCACGAGCATGTGATCAAACCGGATTCTCTGAATGTGGCTGACATGCATGTGATCAAACCGGATTCTCTGAATGTGGCTGACATGGGGGCTGACTGAGAAGCCATTGACAATGGCACTGGGTCTTGTTTCGTCTGCATGGACTGGCTTTTTGGGATCCTGGGCTGTTTGGATGCTCACCTTCCTGGACCTGAAGGGTGGGGGGAGGAACTTGGATTTCCTACAGGGTAGGAAACCCTGACTGCTCTTGGGAATGATGAGGGAGGAGGAGAGGGAGTGGGGGGAGCGGGAGGGTATTGGGAGGAGGGGAGGAAGTGGAAATTCTTTAAATAAATAAATAAGGAAAAAATAAAGTACCATTAGGAATATTTAAACAACTTGAAGAACAGAAACGTATGATGGGTAGACTTTCAAAGAATACTACATTTAAAAGTGGTAGGATACTTGTTCAAATATACCTAGAATATTTGTCAGGAAACACAATTTCTTGGCCTCAAGTATAAGTATCTTTATAAGCATTTTTTTCCTGTGTTAGGACTTTTTAACTCTTTTTTCTTCACTTATTAGTTCTTTAAGAATCTTGTAAAATGTATTTTGATCATATTCACCGTCTTTACACCTCCTCCCATATTTATCGCCCACTTTCCTAACCACCCAAATTTCTGTACTCTTTTTATTTTTAACCCATTGTGGTGATCTGAAAGAAAATGGCCCCTAAAGAGAGTAACACTTTTAGGAGGTGTAACTTTGTTGGAGTAGGTGTGGCCTGTGGGGGTGTGTCAATGTGGGCATGTATCACTGTGGGGGTGGGCTTTGAGGTCTCTTTTTCTCAAGCTTCCCTCAGTGTGATTATTAGTTAACTTCCTGTTACCTGCAAAATGTATGAGTCTCAGTTCCTGCACCACATTTTCCTGCACACTGCTGTGCTTTTTGTCATCATAATAATGGACTGAACCTCTGAAATTGTAAGTGAACCACCTCAAGTCCCCTAAAAAAAAAAAAAAGCACAAATACTTAGCTGAGTGGTGGTGGTGCACGTTTTTAATTCCAGAGCTCAGAAGGCAGAGGCGGGTGGGTCTCTGTGAGTTTGAGGCCAGCTTGGTCAACAAAGTGAGTTACAGAACAGCCAAGGTTGCACAGAGAAACTGTGTCTCAAACAAACAAACAAACAAAACCAAGCTAAAAAAAAAACAAAGAAACAAAAAAAAAACCCAAATGCCTGTGCTTCACCACAAGTGGTTGTTGATGGTGTCGGCATCATACTCAAAAAGGGCCTAACTCCAACCCTGAGAGGATCTGGGCTGCTATTGCTAGATTTGCATTATCCTCGTGAAGAAATTTGAAATTCTGTTATGATTAAACTGCTGATAATTTATTATTCTTTATTTTATCTTTATTTTTGAGATAATATAATTAATTTTCCCCCTCCCATTTCCTCCCTTCTTTATGCCCCTCCATGCTTTCTTCTAAATTATTAGCTTCTTTTTTTAGTTGTTGTTGTTATTGTTGTGGTGGTGGTGGTGATGATGATCATGGCGGCGACGGCGTTGGTGGCGGTTTGTGTGTGTGTGTGTATTTCTACATACATAAGTACAACCTTCTCAGTCTGTATAATGTTACTTTATGCGAGTTTTCAGGGATTAGCATTTGTTATTGAATAACCAATTGTTGTGTTTTCCTGGATGACTATTTCTCCTGCTCTCAGCCTTCCTTGGTTGCCTGCAGTTCTTTGTCCAGGCTCGAGGCCTCCTGAGCTTCCCCAGCCCTCACCTCCCGACTCATATTAGCATGTCTGTTGGTGTCATCCTTGTTCAGCTCATGTTTGGGCAGCAGTGTTGGTGAGATTTTATGGGTGTAGCTTCATGCATTCCTTGGAGACCCAATCTCACAGCAAACTCCCTGTTTCTCTGGTTCTTACAATCTTTTTGTCCCTCTTCTGCAGTGATCCCTGAGTCTCGGGTGAAGGAGTTGTGATGTAAATGTATCAGTTGGGTCTTGCGGTGGCGTTCGACTTGACCAGCAAGAAAAATGCCACACGTGGCTCTCTTTCCTAGGCTTTATTCAGGACCTTGAACAACTTCTGAGTAGTGAACAATGGGATGGGAAAAGCCCACTAGCTGCTTGAATACCCCCTGGGTGGCCAGCCCTAGCAAGCCACGTGGGAAATGCAGATAGGCCTAAGTACGCAGAAGTAAGCCAGGTCACATATTTGGCCATAAATAAAGATGATTAGGGTCAGAGAATGTCCACCGGTCAGGGGTGAAGAGCGTAAGTCAGCGCCATTTTCAAGGCACAGAACAAAGCAGCTCTCTACAGAGTCTAATCTCTACAGTTCTGCATTTTGATGGGTTGTGTTTTTCTATAACAGTCTCTGTCTGTTGCAAAGAGATGTTTCCTTTATGAGGCATGAGAACCACACTTTTTTGTGTGGAAAAGGACAAATCATTAGAATGTAGTTAAGGATTGGCCTGATTTAGTAAAGTGGTGGTTGAAAGTTCTTCTGCAAGATCTATGACTTCATTAGCCCCAGGTAATTGGCTAGGTTCATGGTTGTTGAGTGATTGTATACAGAATAAGGTGGGAAGAAGGCAAAATAACATTAAGGTTGTGTCTAAAGAAGTCACAAAGAATCATACTATTCACTACCTACCTAAAACTACCTATCACACACATAAGTCATTCCTCCTAATATATACTATCAGGTCATGGGATGCATACCTTTGAGTGTTGTGAGACTCTGCCCATGAGGTCTTTGTTTCACCACACACTGTCACTACCATGCATAACCGTACCACAGGTCAAAGCCATGAGTGAAATGGTGGACTGAGATTTCATTACACCTTTTCTCTTTAGGGACTGACTAACTCTTGCATTTCATCACAGTGATTGGAAGTCTGGTGAGCTAGTTTTCCTGTTTGCAAAATACAAATGAGAATAGTTCTAATCAGATCTGACCCACAGCCCTTGGCAGTGGGGGAGACCATGAGAGCTCAAATAGCCTCACACCCACCCGCATAGGAATATTTTCTTTCTTCGGAACCTTTATGATAACCTTAAATGATAATGTGTGGACGTTAGTAAAGCTGCTCTCTGCTTTTATTAGGAAACAGACCCAAAACAAGGAAAACCACAAAATGGTGATAGGCAGAGATGGGTATCACAAAGAAGAAATGTGCCATGAAGGAAGAGATTAGCCAATGCCCCTTCGGGTGATGGAGGGCAGGTCTTAGAGAGAGGACCACGCCCAGTCTTGGACCGAGGTACTCCTCTCATGTTCTTCATCCAGGTTCCCTGCTGTGCCCTTCTAAAAAAGTCAGGAACCAAAAGCAACTCACACACAAGTCCAATTAGGGTTTGGAAGATATCTTTGTACTTGGTCTAAAAATACAAAAGGAGAAAAGGTTCTTTAAGTTTGTTTTACTAAATAAAACACAGTGGTTGAACTCAGTCTTCATGTAATCTACTGGGTTTAGGAGACTGAAGGCCAAGGAAAAGTTGTGCTTCTTCCCATAGCATAAATAAATGTGAGGGAGGAACCAGTCTACAAAAATTGACACAATTTTGATAGACAGGGCAGAGGCAGAATGGGCAATGCTGGTCCATGAAATGTTTGGTGCTCTGACCCCAGGCTGAAGGAACCACACAGGTATTTCAATATTATCCAACAGAATGTTTGCAAGTTCACAGGGACATTTCTAGAATCATCCTTTCTCCTTTGACTTCTCTTGGATGGCATAAGTGAGTGTTGACTGAATGAGCAAGGAGCTGGGATGCGCTGTTCGCCTGCATCTTCAGGGCTGTCTGCTGAGCCTGTGAACCTCTATTGAGGGCTGGAGTTAGGGAGATATGGTCTGGAAAAATTAAAGGTAGTGATAGAACATGTCTGTATTCTAGCCCTCTAGTGTGATCCTAACTGATACTGGAAGGGAGAAAAGTGACTGTACATTTTCCTCTAAATTCCCAATGCACAAGAGAGACTTTATCCCCCTACCCCCACCCCCAATTTTTACTGTTTGTTTAGAATTTTGTGCTACATGGTTGATACTAATAGATCAAAAGAAACTGAAAGAGGCTATAATTTTGTTATTTTTTTTACTTAAAATATTTATACTATGGACTTTGATCATATTTCCCCTATCCCAGCTCCATCCAGATTCTCCCCCAGCTCCCTCCCTACCCACTCAATTTCAAGGCCCCCCTCCATGTATTTCATTTTCTTTAGTTTTGTGGGCTTACTTGAAGACTGATAAAACAAAAATTATCACATTAAAGTTGAACGGAACAAACCATCAGAAGGAAAAGAGCCCCCAAAAAGTCACAAGAATCAGAAATCTACCTCTTCTCACACCTTCCTCTTCACACTCAGGAATCCCATAAAAGCACTGAACTGGAAGCTATAATATATGCTCAGAGGACCTGGTATAGACCTGTGCAGGCTGTGCAGGCTGCTTCAGTCTCTTTGAGCTCATGTGAGCTTTGTTCATGTAGATTTAGAGGGCCTTGTTTTCTTGGTGTCCTCCATCCCCTCTGGCTCTGGCAATCTTTCTGCCTCCTCTGCTGCGGGGATTCCCTGAGCTCTGCAGGGACGGTCTTGGTGGAACATTGTAAGGTCTCTCCTCTCTTCATAATGGCTAGCTGTGGGTCTCTGTATTTGTCTAAGCTAGCTAAGACAACTGCAGAGGAAAGTGGCTTCTCAGACAAACAGGGTTCTAGAGACTTCCTTGACCAGCAGAGGCCAGGTCTGCTTTATCCTGCTGAGGGGCAGATTCATCGTGCTGCAATGATGATGTGGGGGCTCCAGGGTTTCTCGTGGACACACCACTGCGTGAGTCAGGGAATCATGCCACCAGGGAAGGGAAGTAAGGGCTGGCCTTCTTCTTTTACCTTACCTCAGCTTTGCCAACCACCAAAGCCTGCTTTTCTAGCAAGTTAAGGCTCCCGAATACCTCCCCCTATTAGGATCCATGCCCAGCTTCTTTGTACCTCATATTGTGCTAAACTAGGATACGCATGTAATACAGTGCCAGCCACCGGGTACCTCCTAATACAGTGCCAGCTACCAGGTACCTCCTAATGCAGTGCCAGCTACCAGGTACCTCCTAATGCAGTGCCAGCCACCTGGTACCTCCTAATACAGTGCCAGCCACTGGGTACCTCCTAATACAGTGCCAGTCACCTGGTACCTCCTAATACAGTGCCAGCCACTGGGTACCTCCTAATACAGTGCCAGTCACCTGGTACCTCCTAATACAGTGCCAGCCACTGGGTACCTCCTAATACAGTGCCAGTCACCTGGTACCTCCTAATACAGTGCCAGCCACCGGGTACCTCCTAATACAGTGCCAGCCACCGGGTACCTCCTAATACAGTGCCAGCCACCGGGTACCTCTTAATACAGTGGGAGAAAGGAGGACAGCAGATTCTGCTGGGACAAAATGGCAGTGTGCTGACAAGTAAAAAAAGGTAAGCCAAATAAAAGGCTGTGGGAATCTCAGTCAATGAGAAAGAGAGGCAAACAGACCCAGGGAAGAAGCCACATCTGGGAAGACTTTGCATGAGATCTAGAGGTAAAGAAGGAAGACAGGAGAAATCCAGAGGGAAGGAAATATGCCAAGGTTTTGTGGAGATGGGAAGATAAATACCTTTGGAAAGGAGCTCACTTAGTCCATGGTATGACCAATGTACAATGCCTACTCATGCTATCAAAGGCTGATTAGGGTGTTGCTGAAGGATTTTGTAGATGTAATTAACTATACATTGTCTCATTATCTAGGCGGGCCCCATCCAGTCAATTGAAAGGCAGGAAGAGCAGAACTGAAAGGAATAACCAAGGAGTAGCAATGCAATTTATTAAAAACAAATTAATACTGCCCATTATTCAAATATAAATTAAGGGGAAATGTTGACAACCCATCTTCTAGAAGTGACCAGGCGGTCTTTATAGTTACGTTTTCCTTGCTGTTCATGCACACGCTGCACTTTTGCAAGCACGGTGGGATAGCCTTCCTCACCTTTTCAGCCATTACTGTCCTGAAGGTTTCTTTTTTGCCTTGACCCTAAAGGGGGAGCTTGACTATCGCCAAAGAGGCATCCACTCTTCTCCCCGGGACTCCCAGCCTCAATCAGCTCCCTGAGGCATCACTAGACAAGACAAACTCCTTTCCCACGGCAAGCCCACCCTCTGCAAGCAGTCCTACAGGCGCAGATCAGCAGTCTCCCACCCTGGCCACTACTTTTTAGGACTTTTTCCCAGTATCACTAACCATTTCTCCCAGTTTGACCCCCACCAGTACCTGGCCAAAGAGAGAAGACCTGTGCATCCTGTAAAGGAGCTAACACTCTGTTTCTGAGGTTCAGATCCACCCCCGGTATCGGTTACAGGTGGCCTCTCCTCAACCCCTGCTCCAAGTTAACTATCGCATGATCTATGTGCAGCATTGCCCCTCTGAAAACTGAATAAGGACATAGACTGTAGGTAGCGCTATACCTCAGCCCTTGGGCTGGCAATGAGGAGCACTGAGGCAGGCAGTAAACCACAAGGATGAAAGTAATAAGGGATTGACTAACTAATGAGTGCGTTAACAAATGAGGGATGAAAGCTAGGCTGCTGGAACACCTACAGGGTAGAAGAGAAGGTGAGATGGGGCACAGGAACAAGCTCCCTCTCCTCCCCACCCCCATAGGGGACGAGATTACTGCCCCACCAGCGCTGTAGGAGAGGAGGATAAAGTGGAAGGTGGGGTGCCAGAGCTGGCCAGGGTCAGGGGCGGAGCCTGAGACAGAGGGCAGGGCCGGGTTCTGGGCGGGGCCTGACCCAAATGCTGGGCTGGGCGGCTGCTGACCACTGTGGCAGGGAGCTGCCGCGGGTGACAGGGTCAAGAAACTGGTGCGCTGGCTGCCACGCTGAGCTTCGCGGGCTCCTGCACCCACGCCAGTTGCACTAACTGCCCAGCGTCATGCCCTCCTACACGGTCACTG
Organism: Myodes glareolus; assembly: GCF_982192425.1. Taxonomy (NCBI): domain Eukaryota; kingdom Metazoa; phylum Chordata; class Mammalia; order Rodentia; family Cricetidae; genus Myodes; species Myodes glareolus. The sequence goes on from NC_142028.1 coordinate 34,775,299, forward strand.
TGGCCACCGGCAGCCAGTGGTTCGCGGGCACCGACGACTACATCTACCTCAGTCTCATTGGCTCTGCGGGCTGCAGCGAGAAACACCTGCTGGACAAGGCCTTCTACAATGACTTCGAGAGAGGAGCGGTGAGGATGTGCGCTCGGGACCAAGAACTGGGCTGGGGAGGAGGGATGGGCAGGGGTGCTAGCGGCAAAGAGCCAGCGGCAGGGCAGGGCGGGCAGCCATCTGAGGACTGTATAATCCGAGTCCCAACTGTGAGCGCATCTGAGACCCTGACGCAGCGCCAGAGTTCGCGCGTGTCAGGACAAGTGGAACTTTGATAACGAGGCACCCTGGGCTTCCTGGTGGTCGGGACCGCTTAAGAAACAATGGCCTGCCAGTGGGGGGGGGGTCTGCATGGAGCTGGCTTCTTCCGTGGGACAAGGCATAAAATTTCACAAATGGGAGCCCAGAATTTGTGAGAGGAGTTCTGAGGTCCCTGTGCCTCAGAGTCCTGTTCTACTGAAAAGCATAGAAAGAAAGCCCCCCCTCCCCGTTAGACAACGCTCCAGGGGTCAAGCATAAGTCAGGGTTCCAGAAGCCTGTGTTCCACTTGGGCTTGATCGCTGTTTTATCCCTACTGTGAACTTCAGTATACCACACTGAAAATGGGTTAGGTCCAATCTTGTCCATGAGTCATGGGGAAGCCCAATTCCACTTGGTGGCCGGGAATGAATCTATGGGTTGTCCCCACCCCTAGGCATCCTACATTCCTTAACCCCGCCCTGGCGGAATTTCAAGGAAGAAAACTCAGGCAGAGCAGCCTTTGGTAAGCCTGTCAACAAGTTGCGTGCAAGGAAACACTTCCTCCCTGAGTACCAATCTATCTCTGGACGGGGGGAAAAAAAGGAAGAAAGATATCCTTTCTTTCCTAATACAGACACTGGAGTTTGGAAACTCAGGAGTCAAGGCAGCCAGAGGTTTTGCATCTACAGCCCCACCCAGGCTCTGGAGAAGGCCATTTATCTTGGACACTATAGGTGTGTACATTGTAGCTCACGGTTCTCTCCGAGCACAGGCAGGTCGGGTTCTCAGTGCCCCACTAAGTAGCTCTAACAAGCACACTGCAGGCACTCGGGGGATGTCTTTTTTATTTTTCCTTCTACCACCCCCAGATCCTCAAATACACCAAAAGAGTTTAGAGGCCACCAGGCCACCTTCTTATCATTTAGTTTACTGTTGAGTCAACTCACACGAAATTGCTTAGAACTGTTTGTGATAAACACAAGTGACAATTTCACATGTTTCTGTTGCATATTTCTTGGTTAAAGTTCATGTCAGCTCTGTTCAGCCTAAACTAAGGAAGCCCCTTTTCAGGCTTGATTCATATTCTGGGACCTGGTACATAGCCACGAATTGCAAGCTATTAGCCAGGATTGGACTCCCTTCAAGCAAAGCAGGATATGGAACCTCAGAATAGGATCTCATGCTTGGTTTCTACAGTCAGGGAGCTGGCCCCGAACTGTGCTGCCGAAGACCAAATGTGGCAACTGTTCGGGATGCTTACACCCTACGTAACCTCCAGATTGCTTTTGTTTATTTCCACTATTTTGCGGGTTCTCGGAATATCTAGGGGAAAAAGAGAGAGGACAGGTTACTTCCTCTTCATAAGTGGACTGCAGGGGCCTTCACAAATCTATTGAAGCACAGGTTATCAGCGTGCCCAGGCTGTGTAACACAGGGCACATCGCACGTCATTTCCCCCAAGAGGAGAAGAGCAGTGTGGCCATCGTAGCTGACTGGAAGTGTGAGCACTGTGTTCTGTCCATTACTTATCTCTTTCTGCTCTATTTCCCAACCTGAAAAGTCATTCTAGTGGCATTGCAATCCAACACCTCAGCAGGAACTCCAGAGGCAAATTTCAGGAGAGATTTGCATGCATATTTCCATCCAAGAGAGGAAACCGCTGTCCTAGAGCTGAATGCAAAAAGAGCATTGGCAAAAGAAAGAAGGAAAGAAAGAAAGAGAGAAAGAAAGAGAGAGAGAGAGAGAGAGAAAGAAAGAAAGAAAGAAAGAAAGAAAGAAAGAAAGAAAGAAAGCTTGAGAAAGTTCCTGTTGATGCAGAGTTGCTACATACTTTCTCTTGCATACCCAGAGCTACTTCCTCATTCTGTGGCCTTGTATCTTTAGAGTCCAGATGTCTGTCCCTTTTGGGTAAAGGTAGAAAAGAAACTTTAAGGGAAACATTTGCTGAGAAGATAAGGCTATCCCACTCAACTTAAAAGAATGCCACAGTGTCACCATGCATAACATGGAAAATGGTCACCATAAAGGTCCAAGGATCGCTTCCAGCACCCCTTCCTAGTGTGCACTTGAATAGTGGACAGTGCTCATTCGTTTTAGTAAGTTGTACTGCTGCCCAGCCCCCATTGTTCCTAGAAGAGTTCTGCATAGGGATCCAGGTCAGGAACTGAGTCCTTTGCAGATGGGGTCGCCTGAATGTTGGACATTTCCTGTTGTCTGTTGAGTAATGGTCTTGTCCCTTAAGCTGGTCCTCCATGGCTCTTGGTGGACTGCTTTACCTGCTCAGCGGAACTTGGAAACAGCTAAGGTTGATGGGCTGACGAGTGTGTGGTTCTTGAATATATTCCATACATGTAAATTCATCTTACAGATAATATGCTTCTTAAATATACTTAACAAATAGTCTTATATTTATGGAAAGTAAATTCTTAGTACCTCTTTGTGAGGAAGAACATCACTGGAGAGCAAACATCTCTTTCTTCATTAACCTTCATGCACCAGTCATCCTTGCTGTCCATTTCCCCTACATTCTACCCTTCATCCTCCTCTTTCTCCTTTCTTTGCCCCCGCCCCCACTCACTCTCGAACTCTCCTTTCTTTTTACTGCCCTCTTCTGTACCCTCTCAGCCCCCACAGTTCAGCCTCATTTCCCCACTTCTGTCTCCACGTCCTCCTATCTACTGTCCAACTCTCATTCTCTGCAAATTTTGGTCTTCGCATCTCTTCCTTTTCGCCCCTCCTTCCCTGTCCCCTAGTCTCTCTTTTGCCCTCCAACCTCCCTCTTTCTCTGTTCCACCTCTTCCTCCTCCCAGCTGTCTCTCATTGAACCCCAGACAAGAGTGACAGCCCAGCTGGGTCATGTCTTCAGTTCAGGAGAGATCCATCTTCTCTCCCAGCCATCCTCAGAAGGGTTACACATAAATGAAGGCGGGCAGTGCCCGAGGAGTAATATGCAAAGTTGTCCTCTGGCAGAGATGGAATAATAAATGAATGAACGATTGTTTATAAAATGCTGATAGAAAGCACAAACAGAAGCTGATCAACTAACGTTTTGCTAAGATAGTCATGTACTGTGTAATGATGTTTATGTCAACAACAGGTCACGTATATGATGATGTCATTGTAAGATTATAACAGAGCTGAAATTTCCTGTTGCCTGGTATATTCACTATGTTTAAGCAGATAAACACTTGTGATTATATTACAAATTATTGTACTGCATTAAGAATAATAAAATTCTGTAGATATACCACTTAGGAGCAATAGGATATGCCATGTAGCCTGGGTTTGTACTATAATGTATATCTATGTTTCTATGTTTGTGTAATATATATATATATATATATGTGTGTGTGTGTGTGTGTGTGTGTGTGTGTGTGTGTATATATATCATGACAGAATTATCCCACAATGCATTTCCAAAAACATATCCTTGTCATTGATGTATGACTCTATTTGGAAACTTTAAAACCAAATATACAGCAGAGTTTAAAAAAAAAACCAGCAAGTGAAATCAGCCTTCTGGCCCCTCCTGACGTAGCCAGTGAACTCCATGTTTTTTGTGTCTCTCTCCATCTTTTTGGGCAATGCAGTTCTGTCTGTGGGAGCTATGTCCTAGCCTTCCTCCTCAGTGTGTTCCCTGAATTGGGAGCATTGTTCTGCCAGCTCTCCATACCTGAAATCCCCTGATCACTCCTCTTCACTCTCTGCAGCTCTGAGGTGGTCAATCATTCACCAACACCATCCCCCTTGGCCTCTCGAGCCTCAGCTACCCCTGTAAAGTGGAGTGATCATCCACATTCTCGTGCTCAACATCCTCTGAGCACCTGTGCCGAGCACTGCTCACAATGCCCGCCATAAAGAACTCAGGGTGTCAAAGAATAGACGAAAAACATGGTGAGATCCCAGAACACTCAACCCTAAGAAAGGAGGGAGGAGATCAGCATAGTTGGTGGCTCCACCTACCCTCCTGGGGCTTTCTTTTATGGGACAGCATATGCTGCCCTGGATCTTCTGGGCGGGAGGCTTTTCGCTGTTTGTCGTGACCTTATGGTAGCAACACTCTGCAGTTCTAGACCCACAAGTAGCATTGTCTATCTCTAAGACTTCCTGGGCTCTAGCTGAGCCCCCAACCCCTGTTTATCTCCTGTCACATCCAGACGTGAAGCCAGGCAGCAAAGTCTCTGGGCTGACCAGAGATAAGCCAGACTGCAGGCCTGACCTCGATCTCCTAGGGAAGATCCTATCAGAGAGCAGATTAAGTCTCTAAAAGACTGACCAGTGATCTCATCACAGGGCAACTCTGAGGCCTTAGCCAGGTGGAGTGGGGACCTGTAAGGTCCCATTATCTGTGACTATACTATGGGCGTGCTGAAGGGTCAGCTTCCCCTCCCCCAGAAAAACTACTTAGTATCTTTCTCATGGGTCAGCATGTGTAACTGTATAGATGGCCTCCAAGTGCATAGCTTTCCCCTCAGATCTTTCTTACTTTAGAACGGGTGCCCTCTCTTCGTTCACCCCAACATTCCTGATGTCATCTCTTCTCACCCTAAGACTACCCTCTCCAGCCTCTCCACACCACAGGAAAGCCACTTCCCCTGAAGCAGCTGGCCTGGGGCTGGGTCCAGGCTTCCTTGGTGGCCGCCCTTTAGTCCTGACCACAGGCTGACTTCCCTCTCCTCTGCATGCACTACCAGTCCTTCCCATTGTCCCTCATCCTTACAGGAGTTCCCCACTCCCCTCTGTTTTGAGCTCAGTTTCTTCCTCTCACTCCACGGGCACATGGAGCTGTGCGTGAATTGCAGTGCAAAGTTTGGCTCTAGCTGCTGGCAGATCTTGCAGAGTGCCGTGCCTTATGAGCTCTCCTGGAGTCTGAGAACAGAGGCCACATAGTTCCAACATATTCAGGCAGTGGACTGTGCCCTTGGAAGAAGAAGGCTACTTAAGCATCTTGCCACTCTGATTTCTCAATGATCTTGCAAGCTAGTTGCTATCTCTTCTTGAAAGAGGAAGAAACACAGCTGGGGAGATATTTGGATTATAAAGTGTTCACCTTGCAAGAGAAAAGACCTGAGCTTGATGCATAGACCCCATGTTTTTTTTAAAAGCCAGACCTGAGGCCACATTGTAATCCTAGCTCTAGGTATAAGGAGACAGTTGGATCTCTGGGGCTTTCTGGCTAGCCATCCTAGCCTACTTTGGCGATTCTAGGCCAGTAAGGAACACTGACTTGGGGTGGATGTGGCAATGCCTGAGGAATGGCATCCGAGGCTATCTACTGTCCTCCACAAAAAGGGGGGAGGATGTCTAAGAAGAAGAAGAGTAGAACAAGGAGAAGGGGAAGAGAAGAGCGGGATAGGAAGAAAGGGGTAGAGGAGGTAAAGAATGGGGATGAAGAGGGAGGGGGAAAGAGAGGGAGCAGGAAGCAAAGGGGGAAGAAAAGGAAGAATGGGGTGGAAAATAAGACAAGGAGGGAGCAGAGAAAGAGGAGGAAGAGGAGTAATATGAAAATGAAGAAGAGGGGAAGAAGATTAAAGAGGGGAAAGAAGAGGAGGAGAGGACAAGGAGAAGGAGAAGGAAATAAAGCAACTTGATGAGGCCATGTGGCTAGTCAGTTTGTGCCTACACCGTGAACCCAAGCCCCAAACACCAGGTCACCTAGCCCACTGACCATGTTCCCTATCACTGGCCTCCCCCGACTCCTCAAATGGATATGTAGTCTCCATCTTGGTCCATGGGAGGGTTATGAGCTCTGCACACACATACAAGGGTAGGACTTAGCATGAGGATACACTTCGATTGTGTCCAGTCCCAAACCATCCTATCCTCATTTTGTTCCTCTAAATGTCCCCTCAAGTCCCCAGGAAATGTGAGACAACCCCTCAGTTCTGACACAGTGAAGATCTCAGTGTAGAGATTTTCCCTCCTCCACTCCTGTGGAAGCCACATCTCTTCCCTAGTCCCTTAGATACCTCATGAGGCTTTCTGACTTCATCCCACCTTGTAATGTAGACAGTGCCCCTGTTTGAGGTTCTTCTGGTCCTAGGTCATTATTCTCTGCGTGGTCATGATAGTGACCCTTGCTGTCTATAGAGCAAAAGAGATCTTTCTTGGGGACATCCAGACAGGATGTGCCTCTGTCCCACAGGAAAGACACTCTGGTGCTAGGCAGGCTTCTCTGAAAGGGCCTGAGATGTGTCATCCCAGTAAAGAAGCCTGGCTCTTTCATGCTCAGAAACTGTTTCTGGGTGAAGGGACTTGAACATCTGAACTTGGCCATGGCCACCATATAAAAACTGCCCAGTGTACCCAAAGCTGAGAGGTTTGTGAAAACACCTGACTTCTCACTCCTTGTAGGAAGTCTTCCAGTATTCCTGGTAGCTGGGAGGAAGAAGGACAGAAATAGGGATCAATGGGGTCTCATTAGCACATGTAGAACTCTGTGTTCTTCTGTCAAGGGAAAATCAGGATGTTTGCCTTGAAAGTCCAGGCTTCTGAACCTGGCAGTTATTGGAACACTTTCCCCTTGCCTGTCATTAATCTACAAAGATACCGGCCACCCAGAGGCCATGGGTACTGATGCCATGCCCACCCATGCCCTGGAGGCAGGAGGCAGACAAACCCTGGGCATCCAACAGCTCAGTCACTAAGGCCCAGGTAGAAGCACTGTCCACAGTCTGGGGTAGCACCTTCTAGCAGCAGGGTGGTCTCCACTTACTACAAGTGCCACGGATGCATAGAAATGCTAATTGTTCCCAGCATCTGTGGCTGTGAACGTCATCTGTCTCAGAAAGGCTTGAATCCATGAGATCTACTTTATTCATTTCAGGTGCCTTGAGACCTAGAGAGAGATGAAGTGGCTGGAACAGGAAGGCATGAAATGGGATTCCAGATCTGTGTATTAGTAATAGCTGATGTGGGACTTACTGGGCCTCAGTGTCTTCTCTCTGATATATGTCATAGTTCCCCTAGCTTCAAGAGTGCTGTGGGAGCCGTAATTTGTCTGCAGGAACTTGTACATTATAAAGGATTGTTCCATGGAAGGGCCAGCCAGCATCCTCCAGAACATAGGGGCAATTGAAGAGGACCCTCACCAAATCTGGCTTTGCAGGAATTTTCCGGAGCTTGATCACCTTTGCCTCCTACAGCTTGAGTTATACATAGGCTGAAGACATCCCCAGGGTCACTAGAGCCTGTCTGTGTAAAGTCAGCTTCTCGCAGGCGGTGAAGTACCTCAATGAAGGGATTCCTTAAGAATCTTGGCTAAACCAGGCAGTGGTGGTGCACACCTTCAATCCCAGCCCTGGCGGACCTGGAGCTCAGTCTGTAGACCAGGCTGGCCTCAAACTCACAGAGGTCCACCTGCCTCTCTGCCTCCCGAGTGCTGGGAGAAAAGAAAAATTTTAATGTTTCTCAGATGAGTAAGTGTTTGAGGTAACAGAAATATTAATTGCCCTGGTTTGTCAACGTTCCTTCTAGGCTTGTATTGAAATGTCATGCTGTACTCTATAAACGTGTGATTACTGTCAGCTATAAAGATTAACTGGGTACAAAGCAAAACCACTTCTGATTAGGCAAGTCTGAGAATTAAATTGTCATAAGCCAAAAATAATAGGAGAAAACCACACAAATTTGCTTAATGCTGCAATGTATATCATGTGTTACTTAAGATTAAATGAAGACTCACAAAAGCAGTGAGAGTCCATCGTTTATGCGCTAAAATGTATGAGAAGCTCGTGATAAAGAAAGGGGGCTGGGGTATGGAGGACCGGCAGAGTGGCTATGGACATTCAAGGTAGCTAAACATGTCTAATGGTGCAGATTTCTGCTTTCCTTCCGAGGAAGACCTTCATGAGAGGGCAAAGGCTAGCGTGAGCTTAAGCGGTCGTGTTTAGATAGTTTAACTCTGATGATATTTAGTATGAGAGAGCAGCACATTTAGGGAGGAATGTTCTCAGTGGCTTCAGCATTCAGTCCCAGGGGGCAGCCGTTGATTCTCCTGTTGTCCCGCCCAGGTGGACTCATATGACGTCACTGTGGATGAGGAACTGGGTGAGATCCAGCTCGTCAAAATTGAGAAGCGCAAATACTGGCTGCACGATGACTGGTACCTGAAGTACGTCACGCTGAAGACCCCCCACGGGGACTACATCGAGTTCCCGTGCTACCGTTGGATCACAGGCGAGGGCGAGATTGTCCTGCGGGACGGGCGCGGTAAGATGTTCCGACCGCTGCGTGCCACTCCTAGGCTTCCTGGAAACTAGAAAGTATCCCCTTCTCAGAGGGCCGTATTTCTGGGTGTGAGAATGCCTTCTTGGGTGGAGCACACCTGCCCATTGTAGGAGGTGTGATCTTCCTGGGCACTAAGAAGCTCTAGAGTGGAGTTAGTAGCCCAAGGGCACACACCAGCTGTGGCCTCCCTCTGTACACTGTCCTGGGAAAATGTGGAGCTGATGCCTTCTTCCCTTGCCACTAGGTAATGAGAGTCTCTTAATGGACACTGTGAGCATAGTCCTGCAAATGGGGAGCTCTGCAGGTTAGGGCATGGCCTCATAATCCAAATTCTCTAACTGTCTGCTGTAAGATTGCGGGGTGGGTATTCAGAGCCACGGGACACCTCCTGAAGGCCTGGAGACAAGAGGGTTAGGCTAAGACTGCCAACTAGAATGCCAATTCCAAGGGCCAGGGGCAAGCCGGAGTTCACCATCGCCTGGTTTTTATCTGCTTGCTTTGAAACAAAGCCTCCGACATCGCTCAAACTGGCCTTGAACTTTCAGTTCTGCTATTTTAGCTTCCCAAGACCCTGGATGTGCAGTGCCCAGTTTGGCACTCTCTAAGGGGTTATTCTTTTTCAGGGGCCCCCAGCTGGCTGGTGCAGAGGGTCAGAGAAGGAAGCAATGCCCGCCCCGACTGACACCCTTGCATGCTAGCTGCTTATTATACACATGGGTCAAGCCTTGGCAAGCTTATGCCTTCCAGCTATGGCCCTGGAGATTTGCTTTCAGACTCCAGCTGGAACGATGAGCCTATGCCTGCCAGATGCCACTGCATTGAGAGGCTTAGCTGCTGCTTCCCAAGGCAGCAATGAACACTTCTCAGGGACACAGATCCCTGCCGTGGTTAGTTCTTCACAGTTGGGAGATGGAGACAAGATGGGGTTGATAATTAAACCACCACCCCTTTTGATAAAAAACTGAAACAAAAAAAAAAGTTCACTTCCATCTGGTGTCCTTTGACCATCAGGGTCACATCCCATTATCCTTGGTGGGGAACTTCAGCCAAATTTTGAGAATATTTCTGGGCTGGATATTTGGGTTTAGAAGGATTTCTACCACCCCTCCCCCAACAACAGCAAGAAACACACACACAGACATACACTCACTCGTTCACCATTCAAATCATTTTGTGTCTAGGACAAGAAAGGCTGTGGACAGGATGCTTTTCTTAACACAGTGTTTGGAAGGTGTTAGAATCTTCTGTCTGCCCCACCCAAGCTCTCAGTGAAGTCTTTCATCTACAGATTCTGCAATTTTTCATAACAGTGTACAAGATGGTGCAGGCAGATGAGAATGATTCAAGGAAACGCTGAGAGAGAGACTTTAGGAAGCGTTGTCTCCTCTGCAGGAGCCACTTCTGAGTGTAGGGACAGCGCCATGGCTAAGCCTGATGAGCTGAGAGAGGGGAAGAACATAGGAGCAAGGCAGAAGGGAAGTGTTCTAAAGACAGCCCCCATGAGGAGCTATGACCTCGGAAGAGAAGTGGACATCCTAGGAGGCAACCAAGAGCAGAGTGGGGAGGAAACACCCAGACCACCTCGACATACATACACTCCCCGGACCTCCTGGAACTCTAGTCTATTCTTAGAGCCGAGTCTCATGGGAAGCCCACTGAAGGAAGCCATTCTTGTCACCTTTAGAGTCAAGATAAGATGGTGGGGATCTTCAGGGACCTAAATAATCTGGCTGACAAGTTCCATTAGCCACTAACCATCTTTGCTTTAAACAGTCATTTAATTTGACTAATGATTATATAGGTCTGGAACCTTGGAAAGGTTCTGCTGGGTGATTCGTCTTTGTCCCCTGTGTCATTAACTTGGGCTGGCGGGGTCACCTCAAAGATGGATCTTCTCTCACATGACTCAGGGTTCCTCGGCCTCCATCTCTACACAACACTCCATTCCTTAAGGAGTTCGGGGTGGCTATATGTCTTACATGGTAATTGATGTCTAAGAGCAAGAATTCCAAGAGAGGGAGAACAGAAGCTACCAGACTTCAGACCTGTGTCTGGAACCAGTACAGTGTAATTTCACCATCTATTCTTGAAGGGGGAGGACACTGAAACATCTCAATTTAAAGAATGCCAAACTATTTGTGGCCACAATTTAGCCTACATGGCATAACAACCAATGCTTTGAACAATGCAACAAGAGAAGGACCCACTCCATGAGGGACCCCATTTCCCACAATGGCCTACATCCAGTGTAATCATAAAATTACCCTTCACCTTGGTAATCATAAAAATGATAGGACTGTCACTATGGTCCCAGGATCCATAGCATACGTGTGGGGAAATGGTCCATTCCAGGGTCCCTGCCAGCCCCTAGGGAGCTGGCCATGGGTTCCTCTATACTCAGTTTAGAACTTCTCAGCCTGGGAAGTTCCATCAGTTGTTAACTGGAGTCTCATAGATGGGGAGACTGAGCCATCCATTCTCTTGGGTCAACCTGACGGGTTAAGTACATGGAAGTCTATTCATACCAAAGCAGGTAAAGAAATGGAGCTGCTTAGGTGGCCAAGGACGATTCTGGCTATCTAAGGCATTTGGCAAAGAATATCAAATGTTCACAGGCACGCCTAGCATAGCCAGTGACAACAGGTATTGTCACCATTTTGACTCATCTCAACCTCAGGGGTACTGAGCCTGCTCCGTTGTCTAGATCTTCCTCTTTAGAACTAGTTCATACTCAAGGTCAGACATACCAGAGCTCTAGGGGCTTTCTGAGAACTGGAGGGGAGGGGTGGGTCTTCAGTAAGAGAATAGAGAGCTGAGAGCGGGTGTCTGAGAAACAATCACAACACCTTGAAATAATTTTGTGGTTGCTAAACCTAATGAGATCCTTAATGTTTTTATTATTTTTTTCATTAATTTTAATGTGTTTTGCAGAAATATAAATGTTCGGAGCAATGAAATATTTCACATAGCTGAAGTGTATAGTATACTACATTATACTACTACATAACGGTATATATTATAATAACCTTTTCAGATTTTCCTACTTGGGACTCTATGTACTTGCTGGATTTTCCTTAGCTTGGAGTGCAGTTGGTTACAATTCATCTGTATTAAGAGTCTTTAACAACTTGCCAAAGCTCCTGAAATGAGAGATGACAGGCCAGGCCAAGTGACAAAAAAACTGTGACTTCCCAGGTTTGCAGAGAGGCAGGAAAATCTCAGGCCTGGTATGGGGATAACCCATACTCTCTTTACTGGACATTTAAGGCGGACTAACACTGTACAGAACGCTTTGTGGTGTTCTCATGCCAGCATCTCCCGAAGATCCTGAAAAGTAGCCATCTCATGTGTGCGACAGTCAAGATAACTTACTCTGGGTCGCATGACTTCAAACCACAGAACCCAACTCTGTGTCTGCTTGTATCTCTTCTACACCCATAGCCTAGGTGACCACATTTGTCTTAGATCAAAGCCTTCCTGCTGTGTAGATAGCACAAGAAACAGGACAGTGTCCTGCATGTCGGGACTTGTGTCCTGCATTTCTCCATGAAGCAACCAAATGGACTCTGGAGCATGAGAGCCAAGAGTCCCGCTGCTTTCTCTGGCAGCACGGGAGTCAACTGCCATACCATCTCAGCATAAGTGTTATAGAACTACTCTGCAGTGCTTTAAAAATACTCACTGAAGCTTGATGTGATAATAAGCCTATAATCCCAGCGCTTGGAAATGCAGAAGTAGAAGGGTCAGGAGTTTAACACCAGTCTTGGGCAAATAGGAAGTTCCAGGCTAGCCTGAGTCTTATGAGACCTTGTCTCAAACACACACACACACACACACACACACAGACACTGGCACACACGGACACACACGGACATGTGGTCTGGACTGGGGACTCCGGGATTCCTGCAGAAGCAGAATGTTGAGGGCTGAGGGGAAGGCTCCTGAGGAAAACCTGACCACTGGGCACCATGTGGATGCCGTTGCCCGTCCTCCAACTGCTCTCATATTTGTCCTATCTTCACAGCAAAGCTGGCCCGAGATGACCAAATCCACGTTCTCAAGCAGCACAGGCGTAAAGAACTGGAAACGCGGCAAAAACAGTATCGGTGAGTTACGGTGTGGGCCAAGTGGCCACGCGTAGTCCTGCCTATATCAGGTCCGTGGCCACAGCAGATGGACCACCATCTTGCCTCCTTCTGCAGGCAGAGAAAGTGAAGGGGGTCAAGGAAAAAGCTTGAGAACAGTCATATCGCTCTTGGGGGAAATGGGGCCACAGGGCGTGAGTCACCTGGACACTTTCCCGTTATCGTGTGGACCGCCTTAACTATTCACATCTTCCTGTAATATTTCAGTAATAAAAGTGATACATAGTCTACAGCAACACTGGAAATCATTGCATAAGTGACCAAGAAAAAAAGGGTCCAAATTATTCAAATTAAACATGAGGGAGGGAATTAATACTTTATAACAATTTAAATGACTAAAAAGGATACTACGTACAACTGTACACCAACAGAGATGAAATGGACAAATCATAGAAAGGCAAAAACTGTCAACTGGACTTGAAGATCCAGGGCAGGGAGCTGACTCAGGGGGTAAAGGCAAACACCGTGCAAGCCTGACCCATGGAGCAGGCGTACAAGCTGGACTAGTGGCTACATCTGTAAACCTAGCGCTGCTACAGAAAGATGGAGTGTGGGGACAAGAGAAGCACCGAGAAGCTCTCATACCAAGCCAGCCTGAAATATTAGCACAGCAGAACAATATGAGAGCATGAATCTCAAAAGGTGAACAGTGAGACCAGCTCCAAAAGTTGACCTCTGACCTCCATATGCTATTGCACATGCATGCCTGCACACACACACACACACACACACACACACACACACACACACACAGAAAAAAGATGATTTGAATAGACTAACCCCATTTAATATAATTGAGTTAACAATTTTCAGGTTTTCTATAAATTAAAAACTCAGTCCCAAGTAGCTTCATGGGTAAGTTCTAGAAAACATTAAGGAATTATTCTAAATCTTACATAGATTTTTTTCCCCCAGAATAGGCAATATTTCACTCATTGTATGATACCAATATTGTACAAATACTAGGCAAAGACATCATTAAAAAGAGAGCAAGAAACAAATATCTCTCAAGAATACAACTGGAGAAATTTTCAACAAAATATTAGTAAGTCAAGTTCATGTGGGTATTAACAGATGAGACTTTTCCCTAAGTATACAGTGCTTTTGAATATTCAAAATTTTATTAGTCTAATATATATCAATAAAGAACAAAAGCACCTGCAATCATACATACACACACACACACACACACACACACACACACACACACACACACACACACATCCAAAAAGGCATTTGATAAAATTCAAAAGGCTAGTGGTGGTGCACACCTTTAATCCCAGCACTGGGGAGGCAGAGGCAGCAGATTTCTGGGAGTTGCCTGGTCTACAGAGCAAGTTCCAGGACAGTCAGGGCTAGACATAGAAACCCTATCCCCCCCCCAAAAAAAAGAAAAACAAAACAAAAATCAATAAGAAATTTCAACATCCTTTCATGATGAAACACTCAAAATATTAAAGTTAAAGGGAGCTTGTTCCGCACAATAAAGAACATCTGTAGAAAACTCCCACGACAGACTGCTTTCCCTAAGAGCTAGGACCGTGATGGGATGTCCACTTTTCTACTCAGTAGTTCGCTGAAGTCTCTATCTGGTCACTTAGAGAAGAAAAAGAAAAAGGTTGGCACAACCACCATTCATGGAAGACACAATATTTTATATACCTAATAAATTCACCAAAATGTAATTATTCTATGAAAGAACCAATAAACCAGCAAGATTACAAGATATAAACTAAATTAAAAATTCTATACATTATAACAAAAGAAAAAATTTTCTACAATAATGTCAAAATCAATGGAATATATGCTAAGAAATTTCACAAACACAGTCTAAGGCAAACACAACAAAACTCTAAAACGTTGTTGAAAAGATTTAATTCCAGAAGACCTAACTAAGACAAAATACTTCATGTTCATGGATCAAAGGACTTAGTTTTGTTAAAATTACAATACTTCCTCCCAAAAATGATACAGAAATTCAATGCAATCACTGTTAAAATCCCAGCTAGTATTGTTTTAAACAAAATTGGCAAGATATTCCTAAAATCCAGATGGAAATGTAAGGTACCCAAAATCACCAGATCAATCTTGAAAATAAGAAAACTAAGAGAATCTATGTTTCTCAACATCCAGATTTCTAACAACTGTAAAATTCAGGGAAATGTAGCTGAATCACGAGGATAGATACACGGATCAATGAAATAGAATTTGAAGTCCAGAAACAAGCCCTTATATTTATGGTCAATTAATTTTTGATAGAATCAGTAAGTCACATCAATGGATAAAGGAATGGCCTTTTTAATAAATGGTGCTAAGATACATACATATGTAGCAAGAGAAAAATAGATGATTTTTTCACCATCAAAATTTAAAGCTTTTATGTTTCAAAGGACACCACAAAGGAAATGAAGTGAAAGACTCTGGTGAGAAAGCATTTGCCTTATGAGCATGCGGGGGGAGAGTCTGACCCCCAGAATCGACACCGAGAAAAGCTGTGGGGCTGGAGAGACCACCTAGTGAATAAAATGCTTGCCACACAAGCATGAGGACCTAAGTTCGAGTCATTAGCAGCCATGTAAAAGCCAAGAGCTGCAATGCATGTCTAGAACCCCAGCACTGTTGGGGGCAGAGAAGGTGGCTCACCCGAGGTGACTGGTCAGTCTAGCTAAATCACAGAGTCCAGACTCAGTGAAGAGATCTAGTCTCAAGAAATACAGTAAAAAGTGATCCAGGACACCCAACACCAACCTCTGTTGTTCACCAATCCCTACCACATACATGTACCAGCACACACAAAAACATCCAGTCAGGCATGTATGTGGAATCCTGGTGCTGGAAGTGCAGAGGCAGGTAGATCCTGGGGCTCTCTACCCAGCCAGCCTAGCCTACTTGGTGAGCTCCTATCTAGTGAGACACCTTTCTCAAAAGCAGGTGGATGACTCCTGAAGAGCCTCTGACCTCCACATGAATGGGCACATGTGTGTATACAAACACACCTACACTCAAAGAACCCACAGAATGAGAAAGAATATTGGCAAATCATTTATTTGACTAAAGACTTATATCCAAACTATATAAAGAACTTTTTTTTCCCTCTCAAGACAGGGTTTCTCTGTGTAGCTCTGGCTGTCCTGGAACTAGCTCTGTAGATAATGTCTGGCCTTGAACTCATAGAGATCCTCCTGCCACTGCCTCCCAAGTGTTGGGATTAGAGGTGTGTGCCACCACCACTGGGCTATAAAGAACTCTTAAAAACCCATCAAAAGATGAGCAAGTTCTTGAGTTCTTTGTATATTTTGAAGATCAGACCTCTGTCTGATGTGGGATTAGTGAAGATCTTTTCCCATTCTGTAGGCTATCATTGTGTCTTGTTGACCATATCCTTTGCTTTACAGAAGCTTTTCAGTTTCAGGAGGTCCCATTTATTAATTTTTCTCTCAGTGTCTGTGCTACTGAGGTTATATGTAGGAAGTGGTCTCCTGTGCCAATGCATTCAAGTGTACTTCTCACTTTCTCTTCTATAAGGTTCAGTGTGGCTGGCTTTATGCTGAGGTCTTTGATCCATTTGGACTTGAGTTTTGTGCATAGTGATATTTATGGGTCTTTTTTCATTCTTGTACATGTTGATATCCAGTTATGCCAGCACCATTTGTTAAATATGCTTTCTTTTTTCCATTTGATATCTTTTTTCTTCTTTGTCAAAAATCAGGTTTTCGAAGGTGTGTGGATTAATATTCGGGTCTTCTATTTGGTTCCATTGGTCCTCCTGTCTGTTCTTATGCCAATACCAGGCTGTTTTCAGTACTGTAGCTCTGTAGTAGAGTTTGAAGTCAGGGATTGTGATGTCTCCAGAAGTTCTTTTCTTGTATAGGATTGTTTTGGCTATCCTGAGTTTTTTGCTTTTCCATATGAAGTTGAGTACCATTCTTTCGAGGTCTGTTAAGAATTTTTCTGGGATTTTGATGGGCATTGCATTGAATCTGTATTGCTTTTGGTAAGATTGCCATTTTTACTATGTTAATTCTATCTACCGAAGAGCATGGGAGAGACAAAAAATACAATTTAAAAATGGGCAAGAATTCAAAGTCCAAATAAATGGACATTTCTTCAAGAAAAATATAGAAATGGGTAATAAACATATGAAAAGAGAGGTGCTTGATGCATTAGATGTCTGGAAAATGCATATGTTGGGATGGTTAATGTTCACTGCCAATTGACCTGATACAGAATTATACAGGAGAAGGAGGCACACATATAGATCAGTGTGCCTGTGAGCTCCAGAGAGAATTAAATAAGTAAGAAAGGCCTAGCTTGAACATGAGCTGCTTCATCCTACAACCCTAAAGTCTTAGATGGAATAAAGGGAGAAAAGGGAAAAGGCAAGGAGGGCCCTGGCATTTCCTTTCCTTCACTTCATGGCCACCATGAATGGCTCTATTACACCTCATTCTCCCCACCATGATGGACAAGATCCCTCAAACTGAACAAAACAGAACT
This sequence comes from Myodes glareolus, assembly GCF_982192425.1. Taxonomy (NCBI): domain Eukaryota; kingdom Metazoa; phylum Chordata; class Mammalia; order Rodentia; family Cricetidae; genus Myodes; species Myodes glareolus. The sequence goes on from NC_142028.1 coordinate 34,792,458, forward strand.
TCCTCCATGAAGTTGTGTTTAAGTCACACTGATGGGAAAGACACCCAATATGTATGTCCACACGAAAACTTCTATATGCATGAATGTTGTGCTAATAACCCCAGTAATCCAAAGATGTGTACAACTTAATGTTTATTAATGGATGGAAGGATAACATGTTATATACTTGCATAATTTTATCTGGGTTCCAGGGATGCAACTCAGCTCATCAGGCTTGGTGGTAAGCACCTTTACCTGCTGAGCCATCTTGTCGTTCCCACTGTGTGGTTCTTTAAGAGCCTTTGGAGATGGCAAACAGGAGGAATACATAACAGTTTGAACCTTCGGGCTAGAGAAGCCCTGTAATGCTTCAACTACAGCTTAATGAACCACCTTGGTGGGACTTCAAAAGACTCAAGTGCTGAGAGAAATATGGAGAGTGGAAACACGATTCATGAGTTTTCAGAGAAGAACAGGTCTTTACTGGTGATTGAGCTGGAGTCCATTTCGTGATATTCTGTCACAGAATCTGGCTTCATTCTGCCCATGGCCTGAGAACTTGCATGAAGTGTCGTTAAATAATAATAGACTAATATATTTGACAGAGGAAATTTCTAGCAGGATAGCATCTAGCCTGTACCACAGCTACTGCTGACTGCTCTTATCCAGGTCTCCAGTGAAAGAGATTTCCTTGTCTCGGAGGAGACTTTGAACTTCTGGATGAACTTGGAAGCTTTGAGGGCTTTTAGAGATGGACTCAACTTATTTTGCATTATATGATTGTCATGCACCTGTGGAGAGCAAGGGTGGAAGGTTATGGCTTACAAGTGGTATGCTTGGGTGTCAAATTAACAAGGGGGGCACTTGTGATGGTTAATCTTGTCAAGTTGACAGCATCTAGAGTTACCTAGGAAATAAATCTCTGGGTGTGTCTGTGAGGGAGGTTTCAGATCGGGTTAATTGAGGTGGGAAGAGCCCCCTCCCCTGTGTTTTCCCCACCAAGATGGACTGGACCTTCGAATTGGGTACTGCGGTAAACATTCCCTTATAAAGTGGCTTTGTCAAAGTTTTTTTTTACAGCTAGGAAGAAACAACTAATGCCAAAACACATGCATTGCTGCTTTAGATCAGCCTAACTGAGCATTCCTTACCAAATGCATTGCTGCTTTAGATCAGCCTAACTGAGCATTCCTTACCAAATGCATTGCTGCTTTAGATCAGCCTAACTGAGCATTCCTTACCAAATGCATTGCTGCTTTAGATCAGCCTAACTGAGCATTCCTTACCAAATGCATTGCTGCTTTAGATCAGCCTAACTGAGCATTCCTTACCAAATGCATTGCTGCTTTAGATCAGCCTAACTGAGCATTCCTTACCAAATGCATTGCTTCTTTAGATCAGCCTAACTGAGCATTCCTTACCAAATGCATTGCTGCTTTAGATCAGCCCTAACTGAGCATTCCTTACCAAATGCATTATACAAGCAACGACATTCTGTGAGTGGCTTCTTTTATTTAACATGTTTTCTAGACTCATGCGTGCTGTAGCAGCTATCAGTACTTCATTCACTTTCTGTAGATAGAGAGAAGAGACTCCTAAAAGTTGTCCTCTGACCTCCACACACGTCCTGGCAAGCATGCACACACACGCACGTGTGCACACGGGTGGGGAATGACAGGGAGTAAATAAACACATATGGAAAAGAGCCAGGTGGTCAGCTTTGTCACGGCGATACCTCCCTTCCGGTACTAATCTTACAGATGGCCTACTGCTTTCTTGGCTGGGCAAACACTGACAAAGGCCACTGAAGGAGAAAGTTTTGCTTTAGGATTTTTTGTCAGATGTTCTGAATTTTTATACAGTCTGGGGGAAGACATGGAGGCAGAGCATGAGGAGCTGGTCACACTGAGCCCAGGCAGGAAGAGAGAGAATTGAAGCAGGGTGCTCTACATTCTTTCTTCTTTTTAGTTGTCCAGGATTTCAGCTCTGGAACATACTTTCTACATTTAAGGTGGGTCTTCCCATACCAAATACCGACACTCTCTCAACTACCTCACGAGTGTGCCCTGAGGTTTACCACCTCAGTGAGTGTAAGTTCTGTCAAGTGCACCATCAGCATTGGCCATCATAGTCAGCTTTTCCTTATTGAAAACTATCTGAGGTAAAATAACTTAAAATGTGAAATGATTATGTTGGATCATATTCTGGAAGTTTTGGTCCACAGCCAGGAGGACCCATGGTGTTGCCCTGTGTGGAAGATGTGCATTATGACAGAGTCAGTGGTAGAGAGCAAGGCTACCTACCTCACAGCAGCTGGAAGGCAGACAAAAGGGCCCAGGGCCCAACGTCCCCTCAAGAGTGTGCCTCTTCTACACTTCTTTTAAAGGTTCCCCAACTCCCCAGGAACACCATTAGCAGGAGTTCAAGCCTTTAATTCACTAGCCTTCAGAGGACATTTATCCAAGCTATAGATGTTGCCTAGGAACAAAGAAGGGCCAGTGATAGCAGTCATGGCTAACAACATGGGTTCCTTTCAGAAATCATTAGGAAAAAAAAAAGGTTCTAAAATTTAATATGGTGATGGTTTTCTAGATCTGGGAATATGCAAAAAAAAAAGACTTGAATTATTGGCTTTCATTGAGTAAATTTTATGGTGTAAGAATTATATCCCTAAAAATATATAATTTTTTAATTAACTAAAAATGTAGGATAGGCTTCAATGTAAGAACAGAATATATACAACATGTAGCGAGAAGAAGCAAATCTTCCTGGCTGGGCTCAACAAAGCCTCTATGATTTGACACCAAGAGCACTCACAGCACAGGGATAATCGCCAAGCTGGATTTTGTCAAAACTTGAATTTTCCATACTTTATAGAACTCCATCAAAGCAGTAAAAAGGTGGAATGAACCAATGTCTGCAAACTGCATCCAGTAAGGGGCTTGAATTCAAAATATATAAAGAACTCTGGCAAGAATAAAAAAACAGACCCTAACCAAGTGCTGCCAAGGAGGGGGCCGGAATCAAATCCCAGCATACTGCCAGCAGGGTCATCTGATCAGATGTGTTTCCATGAATCACACAGCCAGAATTAGGGGTGTGGCTAATGGTAGTGCCCAGTCACCTGCACTGCAAGGATGTTAGCAATAATACCTGCGCCATGTGTCAACCCCAAAAACCTTCACACCAATATTCATAGTAACTTAGTGAGGGTTTCTGTTTGTGTAATAAACACCATGACCAAAAGCAAGTTGAGGAGGAAATGGGTTTATTTCACCTCACACCTGCAGGTAATAGTCAGTCCATCAGTGAACTAACAGACCAACGTGGATGATCACATGATGAAGGCATGATGCCAGAAACATGTCCAGCTGGCCATGAGGTCTGTATTGTACTGGTTAGGGAAGCAAGTGGCACTGGAGGATCAATATCATCACATTAGAAAAGGTGACTGGACATGGTGGTGTGCCTATTGTCCTAGCTCACATGGGAGGCTAAACAAGAGAATTGGTTTTAGTCCCAGAGGTTCAAGGCCGGCCTGTTTCAAAAAGAAAAGAAAATTGAGGATACTGTTGCTAGGAGTAGGGGTTGATGGCACTCTAGCTGACCTGGGAAGCGGTTAGAGAGATGTTTAGGGGTTGAGAGAGACAGAGATGTGTGTTTACACACCCTATTTCACAATTACAGAGTTTAAAACTCTTGTACCCTTAGTGCCTAGTATGAGAAAGTAACCTGATTACGGTAGTTGTGCTAAAATACCATGTGTGTGCAAGTCTTTCTGCTCAGCACCGTTTGATGTATTTTGGTACTTCTGTACTTGATAGAGTACACGAAACCCACGAGTCTGTCTTCCCTCCCACGGGCGTGGCGTTTCTATGCTTTTTCGTTTTTCTTCTCTCCTTCAACCTCCTGTGACAAGGCCCTTTATAAAGTCCTATCAGTCTTCTAGTTTGTGGGATGAATTAAGACAGAGCACGAGATTAACTTACCTGGTTGTCAGCCACGAACATCTAGACCCGGTTTAGACTTCTTGTCCATTCACCTGAGAAATGGCAACTAGCCTGACCTTCAGGAAGCCATTCAGCTTCACCACAGCCTGGACCTGCGGAGAGGATCAGAGGGCTTTATGAGTGTTGTCTCTTCCTCAGCTTTTATTGCCATTTTATTCCTCCTTTCAGTCGGCTGCTTGTTTCAGCCCCCACACCCTCCCCACCACCATCCCCACCACTACCGCCATTTCCGGTCAGGAAGTACTGAACTGTGCACTGTCTGCACAATCCTGAGGTTCCCCTTTCTCAAGGATTTTTCATATTACAGTATGGAAGCTGGGCAAGAGCAGAGAATAGTTCCAGAAAGCTGCTGGCATTCCTCAGTAGCCCTTCTGGAAAAGAGGACAGACAGGGCCCAGGTGACACCGGCCCTCTCTGATGCACTGTCTGGGCATGTGACACAGTATACTGTAGCTGGGGGTGGGGGAGGGGGCTCTCACATCCATGAAACAATACTTCTGGTGCCTTGCGGTTTCTTTCATCATGTTCTACAGACCAACCGTTGACACACATGGCTATTCTTTCCTTTTAATTTCTGTAGAGTTAAACTCATCATACATTTTTGTTTTTGTGGTGATGGAAATTGAACTCGGCATCTCTCAGCTGCTAAGCAAGCAAGCACTCCACCCCCAGCTCTGGCTGCATCATTCGTGGGTACCACTGTACCATGTTCATTTGGCCACCTGCTGATAATTCCGTGGGTACCTCCTAGTGCTTTGGGACTGAGCCAAGTGACGTCTGACGCCTGCCCATGCTCTTGTGGGAGCTTACTCTAGGAACATGCCTAGAAGTAGATCTGTAGAACTGTTAGGTGTGTGCATCTTCTGAGTGTTCTGGACCTCGGTGACTGTGCAAGTGTTCTGTCCCTTTCCACCCTCATCTGCTGCTGCTGGAAGGTGTCATTCCCCTGCATCATCAACACCTTCCATCTGAGACATTTCCATCTTTATCAGTCTAATGGGTGACTGTGTGCTTTCTTCTTTTTACATTGCTGCATATTCTTGGGTTATACATATCACTACAGACATAGCCAATAATTCCCCTTCTGGTGAATGTTCTGCTCAGTCTACAGTTGTGTTTGTTTTGGATATTACAAACAGCACTGCCGAGAAGCAATCTGCAATCTGATGTATGTCTCCTTTAGTCACTGGCAGGTCCATCTCCAAAATGAAAAGTTCTCACCTCACAGAAAATGAGATTCTGTATTGGGAAGCGAATATGAATGAGCCTGGCCTGGGAGTTTGCCTGGGTTGCTGGGAATGCAGTGCTCCCACACAGAAGCGATGCCATAGGCTTCCATACTCACAGAGCGAGAGAGAGCCTTGCATTTTCCAAACACATCAATAGGAACACCAGTTGTGCGAGCTACATCCAGTCGCGGAAGACCTTTTAGAGGTATTAGTGCTGCCTGGTGGGAGTCTCAGTTGTGGGGTTGGTGAAGGAGCTACTGGCCTGTTAGTACAGCCCAGAATTTCCCTGATGGCTGAAAGGAAGAGAAGTCAGACATAGAGGGAGGCAAAGATTGGCTATTAAGGCGTCAAAAGTGGCCCAAGATAGTTCTTCTCTAGATCCGCAATGCTAACTCTTCAAAACAAAGTTCTAGTCAGTTGAGCAGCCCTGTAAAACCCTTAGAATAAGGGCGGCTTTCTTTTCTGAAGGCATTAGTTCACAGTTGTGCTGGGTAAGCATCTCATCTTGGGTATGTAGAAGCCGAGTGATGCTTTATGTCTATGACACTAAGAAGGCTAATTCTGAGGAACTGATAAACTCGAGGTTAAGCAAGCAAGAGAGCAGTCTTCGGAACAGAGAGCTTGTTGTTGAAGTTGCTCAGGAAGACATCCTTTATTTAGGCTGGTTTTACCAGCTATCATGATCTCAGTCTGCCTTTCTTCTTCCCTCTGCATCTGACAAAACATTTACATGTAACATATAATAGCAATATTACTCCTCAAGTTAAAATAATTGAGAACACAGCCTAAAGGGGAAAAATGCAACAGATAAGAGAAGCAGGCAGCTAACCAACCAAAAAGTCTTTTTTTTAAATTCAGTACAAATATGTATAATTTTTATTTGTCAATTAAATGAATAGACATTAAATATTTAAATTAAAAATAAGTATTTTAAAAATCTTTTTGTAATTTAATTAAAATAGGATTACATCATTTCCCACCTCTCCTAACTCTGACCCCTCCAATGTCTACCCATCCCCCAATTCAGAGCCTTCTTTAACCAGTGTTGATACATAGGCATCTAAAAAAATCAGCATATAAATACAACCTGCTGAGTCCTTGTCCCTAAGTATAACATACACGTGTCTTGGTATTGGATAGCAAAGCAAGACTCTGGGCAAGACTGCCTCTCTCTCTCTCTCTCTCTCTCTCTCTCTCTCTCTCTCTCTCTCTCAGAAGTTGTTAGTTGCTTGTGAGACTTCCCCCAGTCTATGTGGGGATGTCAATTGTTTTGGAACTGTGCAGGTTCTTTTTCGACATCTATGTTGTTGGGATCTCATGGGTGTAGGTTCCCTGTTGTATGTCGAAGGGACAATCACACAGAAGACCTTGTGGTATTCTGACACGGTCTTTCCGCCCCCTTCTTCTGTGGTGCTTCTTGAGTCTTAGGTGCTGGAGTTTGGAAGATATACCCACTAGGGCTGGATACCACATATTCATTTGTTTTCTTGTTTGGGCTAGTTTTGACTTTCTGTAATGGTTTCCTTTCCATGTAAAAGAGGTTTTTGTGAGGGGTGAATGTTACACTTGTCTGCGGGTGTAGAGGTAAATATTCAGAATGCCATTAAGAATTATACTGGTTTGGAAAATTGGTAGTAATAGAGTCTCTTCTACCTATGGTCTGTGACCTCCCTAGCCAAGCTGCAGTTGGCTAGGTTTCCATTGCCAGGAGTGATTTCTTTTCTGTAAGCTAGGCTTTGAGTCCAAGTAGACAGTTGTTGGTGTCTGCCAGGCATAAGTACCACTACTGCCCCTTTAGGGATATCTTGCATGATGGTCATTGTGGTTTATAGGCAACCACAGCTGTTTAAAATGATTGACATTTGCCTTACCTCGTGGCACCATAAAAGCTAGTCCTCAGAGGCATGCTTTTGGCTTCTTTCCAGCAGAAATCCTCCTAGACCTATGTCCAAAGTGCATGGTGTCCTCAACAATTAGGATTTACTTTTAACTTCTGGGAGGCAACCAAGTACAACAGCAACAGCCCATATTGTTTTGAGAACTCTCTTTGATTCCTCAATCACAACTCAAAAGGCGTTTCTCATTCCTGGTACTGGAGTTTTTGCTAGCTACTCTTGGGCTCTTGGGGAGAGTATTAGTACTCCATATGGTGTAATTTCATATACTGCATGTTTTCTCTTATATATGGCTATTAGGTTTTAAGCCTTAGCTATAAATGTTTCATTTAAAATAGACACAGATGTTAGATAGCTCATATGAGATCAGTGGGAGAAAGGGCTCTCCCAAGGAAAAGGAAATAGAACATGGTGTTATGGATAAATAAAGGGGAAACTAAAATAGGTTGAAACAGAGAAGAAAATAGAAATGCATAGTAAAGGAGGGACTGTGCAGAGGATCAGCTAGTGCTAAAGGCCTTTTGAATAGCCACATGGAAGCTTACAACTCTCAAAGCTTCTTAAAGAGATTTAAATGGAGTTAGCATATAATGGGGGAGATAGTGTCACAACTAGATAGCTTATGCTATTAAGTAAACTCCTAGTCTCAGGAATGGATTACATCTTGTTGAGTCATTGGCCAAAGGGGACCTACAGATATGCCCCCCCACAAACAATACAGGCCATTGCCAATGATATTGATTATCCTCCAGAACCTGACAGTAAGTTCCTATTGCTGAAGACACCACTTACTTATGTCATCATACATGGAAAAAGTGAGCTGATACCCTACTGAAGTTTCAGTCCTTCTGACCAGCATTCATTGTATTAAAAGGTACAACACATGCTACCAGAGGAGAAAAGTAATCATCAGTTTTACCCAGCTGCAAACCATGAGACCCACAACTGTAACCTGCTTTGCAAGATATAGTGGTACAATAATGGCATAAATGTTATGAAATAACCAATCATTTTTTAAAAAAAAATGTTGTATCTAAAGCCTATTCCATGATATGGAACCCACATCTGGACACTGTTAATGAAGCCACAAACTTGAGACTAGATAAGTCATGGGCCCTAGGGAAAAGCCTACCACTATTATTCTGCTAAAAGAGCCTGCTGCTCCTAAAGACATATTGCTATATGTAATGATCTGTCCTGTCCCTTTAAGAGACAAGCCATGCCACTCTCTCATGCCCATTCCCCTCCCGGTCCAGTCCACCGAGGCAGGCTGATCTTCAGCTTCTAGCCTGAGTTCCTTCCTTTTCCATCTCTCCCCAAAGAGGCAACTTCTGCCTCTCTTCATTCTCCCCACTACTCTCCTTTCCCCCTCTGTCTCTGCCTCTGTCTCTTTCTCTGTTTCTCTATGTTCATCTCCCTTCTCTTCCATCCCTCTCTCCCCTTCCCTTCCATAACCCACTAAATAAATATCCAACTTCACTCTGCATGGTATGCCTATCCATGTCTCTGTCTCTCACCTGCCATGTGTCTCCCTACCCTGGACCAGCTACCTTCAGAGACCTGCAACATGGTCTCATGGCACGCCCATCTGTCTGTCTCTCCTCGTGGCCTCTGCAGTGTTTCTGCTGCTGCAACCACTTGGAGATCCGCAGCATTTTTACTTAATCCATTACACTCTGCTCATATTTTAATGCATTACTCAACCCCCATCAGAGAAGTTTTTCTTGGAGTAGATGAAAATTAATAGAGAAACACACGTACTCACAACTAGAAAATGTGAGACATTGGAATACTCAGTCCTAAATGGGATATCTTTATCAAACCCCTTTCCTCAAACCTCAGACATCTACATGAAAGAAACAGAAAGAACTATAGGTGGTAGAGGACTCCAAAGAGACAGTGTCTTCCAGACACTAAAGGATTGATGCTCATGAGCTCAGAGACTGGCAGCACACACAAGACCTGTACAAACTCAAGCTAGATGAAATCCCAGCACAGAAAAAGGGAAGTGGGCACAAAGTCCCACCCCTAACCAAGAAGTTATTTGAAATTAATACGTGCTCAGAGATGGAAATCAACTGATTTCCAGTTCATCTCCAGTGGAGTGGTACTGGGTACATCAACTGCACTGCAGGGCAGGCCTCATGCTCAGGAATAGTTGGTTAGCACAAGATGGGCTGCAGGTATTGCTTTGGTTTGGTATGTGCGTGTGTGTGTTCATGTGTTAAAGCATGAATTTTGAGTAAGTAGGGAGGTAGGGAAAATTTAGGAGGAGTTGGGGAAAGGGAAAGATATGATGAAAATATGTTATATAAAAATTTTAAAAATAATTTTTAATATAATAAAAATAAGATAGCCTAATCCAAAATAATCCATAAACACTTCACAGTGTCTACCATTCTAAGTGTGAGAAATGGGAAGTTTATTAAATTTCCTTATCTGACTTTCAAGTCTCTAGTGGTTCCATCCAAGGCTCTTTTGAATTTCCTTGGAGTTATGCTAAACATTTGTGTTACATTGTCTACAAAAAGTAAAGAGTGCTTCCTGGCACAAAGATGGTGCTCAAATAACTTATTGTAGAATGAACAAACTTTGTCCTTTAAGAGACAAATCAGATCACATACTGATGATAATCTTCTTCTGTTTCCTTGTTGAATTCTTCTTTTATCATGTTTTATGAACCAAAATGTCTTTTTACATTGAATTGCACCGTCTCCATCTCCTTAAGTGGTCTCCCTTCAAATCAGATGTCTTTTCTGCCTCTTCCTTATTTCGGTCTAGTTGTTCCTTGTGGTCTTCCTCCATGGAGTGTAGGGTTTTCTGTGTCCCCCTCCCCCACCTATTTATGTCTGTGGGTTAGTTTGTCCGTATGTCTCATTCAGTGGAAAGGACATGGGTGTCTGGCTTCAGAGGCCAGTGAGAAGCTGTCTGACAGACTGTTCCATTCTTGTGCCATGGTCTCACCTCCAAAGGAGCTAAGTGTTCACTCCTTGGTGTCATATTCTGAGAAAGTCCTTACTGAGCTGACAAAACATCGTCCAAATGCTGAAGAAAACTCTTCAGAGCATTTGAGGCAGGTGCCCTGGCTCAGTGTGCGAAAGCTCTTGCAGAGCAAACCTGAAGGCCTGAGTCCAGTCCCTCAGTCACTGCGGGAGCAAATTAACTTCCCAAAGCCGCCCTCCGTGTCCTGTTCCATCAAGAAGCTGTTGCTTTAACCAAGCAGCCCCTGGAAAGCTCCAACCGCACCTCCTGCAACCCCTGCCCACACCACAGCTGGCCACCACGTGCTGACAAAGGCTCCTTCTCTCTTTGTGCTGCAAACAAGCCCTGCCTTTCACTGCTGCCAAGGACCAGTGACACTCTGAATTGCGGCCTACTTCTTATCAGCATCTTCCTGGATTAGGGATCAAAGTACTTTACAGCACCTACCACCTTGAGGAAACATACATAAATTTACTTTTTTACATAAATAAAAAGCCGGCTTTGTTCTCAACTCTTCCTTCAGTTGCAATCTGAGATCAAGTTTCCACTGTGGTGGTCAGTGTTACTAAAGGACCCATTTTCCTCTCACTCTCAATCATGTTTTGTTACTATTTTTGTTTGTTTATTTTTGTTTTTGAGACACAATCTCACTGGCCAGGAACTAGCTATGTAGACTAGGTTGGCCTCAAACTCACAGAGATCTGCCTGCCTCTGACTCCTGAGAGTTTGGATTAAAGATGTATGCTACCATGAATGGCCCTGCCTATCTATTTTTGAACCACCACTCAATGGTTTGCACACACCTACACTCATGTGCACTCACTCGTATTGTCTACACACTATCAATTTAAACAGTAAAATGTGAATGTTGCCAGGCTGTGGTGATGCACACCTCTAATCCCAGTACTCAGGAGGCAGAGGCAGGCAGATCTCAGAGTTCCATCCTGATCTACAAAGTGAGTTTCAGGATAGCCAGGACTACATATAGAAGCCCTGTCTCAGGGGCAGGAGGTTGGCCCTGCCTCAACTTGATATGCCACGCTTTGTTGGTTCCCATGGGAGTCCTGCCTCTTTCAGAACAGAGGAGGAGTGGATGGGGATGGGGGTAGATGGGAGGTAGGAAACGGGAGACAGGAGGGAGGGGAAACTGTGGTTGATATGTAAAATAAATTAAAAATAATAATAATAACAAAGAAACTCTGTCTTAAAACAAGCACAGTGAACGCTATCACTGGTGCATGTGTCTTTACTGATCACTGAAAGCTTCAGCTCGACCGGATCCCTTGGCGTTCACTGCATCCCTGGAACATTGCATGAAGAGCGATGTGACTGGGCCAGCTGGCTGATGGGTGATCATGCAGTGTTGAAGACGCCTCTACTCATTTTTCCAAATAAGCAAAAAAACAAACAAACAAACAAACAAAAAAACCAAACGCGTGCGTGTGCACACTTATCCTTATTTTTATGTGTATTAATGTGCTTGTAGTAAAGATCACACGAATAATAAAAATAGAAGGTTTTCATAAAGTCTATTGAGGAAGGTCTAGAAGTTAGACAGATCCCTAATAGGTGGCAGCGGGGACACAAATAGATTAAAGAAAAAATCAGCCAACTGCCAATCTTCCCCACACTCTTAACCTGGGGAGGTTTTTTTTTTCTCCTACCAGTAGGGCAGTAGGGCCCCTACTGGTAGCCTGGCCAAGGAATTTAAGGCTATTTCAGGACAATAACCCCTAAAGTTGAGAGCCTATCAGTTCTGATTTTTGTTCAAACTCACAAACCATAAAATAAACTAGAGGAAGGACACTCCTCAGAGACCCCTAAAACTTCCAGCCATTGAGGAGAGAACAGATTTCTGACTGCGTCCTCAGACCCGCAATATTCCAAACTCCATCTTTATCAGTTTTCATTGCCCCATTCCCTTTGCACATGAAGTTTCTTCCCAGGAATTTTCATTGCCAAGAGCGGCCATGAGCCGGTGGAACCAGCGAATGGAGGAGTGTGTGTAACAGTGGACACACAAGGTCTTGCAAAAGGACTGATGGTGTCTGGATATCTAAAATCTGCCTCCCTAACAGTAGCATTAAAGGAAGGATGGTTGGGAATATACATGAAAACTCTGACCTCAGAATGGGCCCTTCAGCTTCTAAGCAAAGCAACTCAAATGATTGAATGGGGGGATTGCGTTTTCTTTAGTTTTGTTTTCAGAGATTATAGAAAGGTGGCATGGACGATGGCCAGGAAGGCAGTCCGAGTTAAATACCTTCACTGTAGCAGTGTCTGGCTTCTCTTTAGAGGGAGCTGCTTTGATTACAACCATCTCTAAACCTGCTGCAGGACAGATGCTCCAGGAGCATTCCGTCAGCGGTCTGTACCTAGTGTTCTTTCTCACTTCCTCTATTGCCCTATGATTCTACCATGAGGGCCTGGAAACTCTCCCCTCCCCTAACCACCACACACAGAATCAGGATGTGCACTGACCAAGCTGGCAGGACATTTGACGCTTTGGTTGAGTGTGGCATGAGAGCCTTAAAGCCCTTTTCCGGTGACCACCCAGGCCAACCCCTCCTAGGGCCTATGGCTGTTCAAACTCACCTATGTTAAGTGGGGTCTCTGGAGTTTTCTTCCTCACTCTTCTCTATGGACTAGTGCCCATCTGCGCGTTCCTCGACTCTTTGGTATAAGCCAGTCAGTCTCAGATCTCAATGGTTGTGATCAGATCACAGCAGCAGTGGTTGCCACAAGACCTTGGAAGGGGTTCTATTACCTCAGCTTACAGTGCGTTGAGCTTACAGTAGGAAAATTAAAAGCCATGTAGAACTTTTTCTAGCAACATGGCAGCCTTCAGCTCAGGGGACCACCCAAAGGACCACCCTTCCTTTAACAGTTTTTTGTTTGTTTGTTTGTTTGTTTGTTTGTTTCGCCTCTCTCATGCTAGATGGATGGAGTGGAACCCAGGCTTTCCATTGAGTATTGATGCCAAGTGCCACAAGGATTTACCCCGGGACATCCAGTTTGACAGTGAAAAGGGAGTGGACTTTGTTCTGAACTACTCAAAAGCGTAAGTTTTAGGAAGTACAGGGTGTGGGTGACCCATCTGGTGGCAGGACAGGGGCTATGGTTAGAGATGAGTTTGGGACCAGGAAGGAAGACAGTGGAAACCTGTCTGCACAAAGTGAACTAACTGCATGATCCAGAGGATGTGCTTGGAGGAGCGGACACACACCAAGACCTGTATCTCAACAGCCTTGATCCAGCCGTCTCCCAAGAGTAGCAGCACTGTGTGCTCAGGCCTGGCAGGGACTGTACTTACAATCCTCCATTGCCACTCCCAGTTCACTCTTTCTGTGGCCAGTCCGCCTGAGGATGGCGCCCAGACTGTTACCAGGAGGCAGATTCTGTGGTGACAATGGCTAGAATGACCGTGTTGGTCCCATGACAGAGATTCCTGATCATTTGTCTTAGTGACCTCATGAGGTAGGCACTTGTCTTAGGAGACACCATGACCCAGGCAAACTCATAAAAGAAAGCATTTCATGGGGGCTTTTCAGAGGTTGGTCCATTATCACCATGGCGGTGGGCGAGGCATGGTGGCACACACGGTGCTGGAGAAGTAGCTGGGAGCTTTGCATCCTGATCCACAGACAGAGAGGGAGACCCGATCCTGGTGTGGGATCGTAAAACCTCAAAGCCCCTCCCCCCACAGTGACACATTTCCACCAAAAAAGACACAACTGCTCCAACAAGGAAACACCTCCGACTCCTTGTAATCCTTTCAAACAATTCCACTTCCTAAGCATTCAAATATATGAGCCTAGGGGGGCCATTTAAACAGCCACAGCACATACTGTCCCCTCTTTGCATTTGAGGAACCTGAGACAGAAGGTGGCTGGAGACCTTGCCTAAGGCCCTTTGCTAATACACACAGAGAGATTGAACTCTGGGTTACATGTTTGCACTAGAGTCACTGCAGGATGCTGGCACAATCATGGATACTGTCAAATACATAGATCTTCAGCCCCACATCAAGGTTAGCAAGGACACCTTTTATAGCATACTTTGACTCGTAGAGAAATTTTATAATCATACACACCTAGAAAATCCTAAATGCTTGAAACCCAACTGAGCCCTGTACTCCACTGAGGACTTTTAGCACTTCCCAGCGCCCGGCACACCCATGGACGGGTCTCTGAGAGTGGGGCCTGACTGTCTGCACCCCCAGCAGGCAGCCAGGGCTGAGGACCACAAGTCAGTCTCCCTAGTCTGGGTGTTTTCTAATTATAGCCATCCTTTTAGAACTTGACAGCTGTTATTGATCATTTCTGGGTAAGGGAACTGAGATTCCAGTTAAGGTCAAATACTTTGCCTATACACATTAAGGCAGAAACCGCGGTGGTCTGAATGAGAAATGACCTATAGGCTTGGGTATTTGAACTCTTGGTACCCAGTTGGTGGTGATATTTGAAAAGTTTATCTAGGAGGTGTAGCCTTGCTGGAGTATGTCACTGGCAGTGGGCTCTGAGAGCTCAAAGTCTCACTCCTCTTTCCGTTCACTCTCTTGCCTTGTGCTTGCATTTGACGAGACGATCTCTCAGCTTCCTGCTCCTGGTCCCTGCTGCCAAGTTGTTCCCACCATTATGTGCAGTGGTATTTCAATTGTATTTTAATAAATAAAGACTGCCTAAAGATCTGAGAGTAAAACAGTCCCACTGGTTAGCCTTGCAGACCAGATTATGGTAACACGCACCTTTAATCTCAGTAGCCATAATGTCACACATCTTTAATCCCAGTAGCCACACTAGTTGCCATAGAAACCGGGCAGTGCATGCCTGTAATAATGGTAATGCATGCCTTTAATCCTAGCCCTAGAAAGGATTACAATACAGGAGAAAACAGTTCTCAACAGACAGTCTCATTCTGAGATTCAGGAAGGCAAGATCGTCATTTCAGACTGAGATGGAGGTAAAAGCCAGTGACTGGCTGTTTTGCTTTGTAGATCTTCAGGTTGAACCCCAATTTCTGACCCTGAGTTTTTATTAATTGTGTTTCAATTATGGAATCTAACCCTATGGAACATGAATCAGAATAAACTCTCGCTCTGTAATTCATCATGGTTATGACGTTTTATCACCCCGGCAGAAAATTAACTAGGATGGCAGCAGAGAACAGGCTGTCGCAGTGAAAAGCCTGGCCATGTTTTCGTTGTTGTTATTGTTGTTGTTGGTTTTGTTCAGTTGGCGGTGGGTCTTTTCATTCTGTTTTGTTTTGGAAGACTTTGGAGCTTGGGACTAGGAAAGCAGTTGAATGTTGTAAACAGAACTTAACAGGCTATCCTCATAGGAGCCTGAAAGACAGCAACGGTGAGAGAAATGCAGACTGTAGAGACCTGGCTCAAAACCTCGCAGAGGGAAGCAAGAACTTTCACTGTAACTAGGCTAGAGGCCATTCCTGTGATATTTTGACTGTTTTCTACCCGTGTCCTAAGAGCTTACCTAAGGCTAAACTAAAAAGAAATTGAATAACGTCTTTGGAAATTTCAAGACTGCATAATGTCAAGTTCATGATAGTTTATTATTAGTAATGCTTATGCAGGTCTACAGAGAAAAAGAGATAGCGAGTAGGAAGGAATGTAAGTGTACAATTTGGAGAGAGAAAAGCCATCGCGAGCTTAACAGTCATGGCATGTGTCAGAGGGGAGATTGCAACTCTTAAGGAGCTGAGCAGAGCTAAGGAGAGGCCTGCTGTGCACTGGAACAAGGGATGGGTGCCTAAAGGGAAAGACCCCACCCAGGCAAGTCTCCAGCTTGTGCATGAAGCCTGCAGAGATTCTGCTCTAGAGAGTAACTGAATGAAAGAAGTGGTGCTGGTGTGACTCAGGGGGCCAGGGCTCATCCTAAGCTGGGAGCTGAACTTAGTGGTGTCACCCATGTGGTGCTGGCTTTAGAGGCGTGCAGGGTGTAGGAATGAAGGGGTTGTGGTTTCTTCCTCCATGGGTTTAGAAAGCCACTAAAGCAAGGTATCGTGTCGCATGAGTGTCCCTAGATGAAGACCGTGAGAAAGGAGAGGCTCTGAGAGGTTGCTGCATCAAGCTGCACAGTGTGGCCTGGGTTGCAATGGAGATCCAAAGACGCTGGCAATGTCGGAGCTGAGAGATATTTGCCAAGGAGACTTGCGCATGTAGATTGGAACCAGGACAGCAAACCTGAATGGGCAGAGCCATCTAAACCCTTTGACAGCAGGCACGCACAATACTAGAGTTTGCTCTGCTGGGTTTCAGTCTTTGATCCAGTATTTTCTCACTATGCCTACTTTGCTCCCTTGCAGAATGGTAGTGCATATTCTGTGCCGCTCTGTATTGGAAGAATACAGTTTTCTTTTTGGTCTTACAAGGGTTACAATTAAGAGATTGCCTTCAGACTTTTAAACAGTGGTGAGATTTAAAAACTGTGGGGACCTATGGAGTTGGACTAAATGCATTTTGTATTACGATATGGCAACAAACCTGTGGGGACCAGAGAGTGGAGTGTGGTTTGAGTGGGAAATGCCCTCCATAAGTTTGGGGGTGGTAATACTTGGTGGTGCTTATTTGGGGAGCTTAGGAGATGCAGCCTTGCCCCATTGCTGGTTTGTGATCTACAAAGAAATGATGGACACACACAGAGGTGGCATTCAAAACGCTTCTGGAGAACACTGGCCTGGTCTCTTACACAGCTGAGGTTCAGTAGGAAGAGTATCAGACACAGGCTAACTTCTGTCCTGGTCCCACAAGGCCAGCACCTGCTCACGGGGGACTGCCTCGGATCCAGTGAAATCACTCTGCAGAGGCACAGTGGGCAGATGAGGTGACCTGACCTTGCTTTGCAGGATGGAGAACCTGTTCATCAATCGCTTCATGCACATGTTTCAGTCTTCCTGGAATGACTTTGCTGATTTTGAGAAAATCTTTGTCAAGATCAGCAACACTATTTCTGGTAAGAGGGCTCTTGGGGTTGTGGGGGTGGAGAAATTTACTTTTCTACCCAAGAAAGGCTGACATCCAACTCCAGCACCCTAGACAACATCTCACCAGAAGTCTCAAAGCTATCAGAACTTTTTTTTTTTTTCACAAATACATCATCTGTGGCTCTTCTACACAGAACCAAGGCAAGACTGGCCTGTTTCTTTTAAGCATTTACATTAAAGTAGCATTGGAGGCTGAAGCGATTGGCTGAGCAGTTAGAGCTAATTCTGCTCTAGCAAAGGACTCAAATGCAGTTCCCAGCATCCACACTGGGTGGCTCACAACCACAATAACTCCAGCTACAGGGGCATCGAAAATCTCTGATCTCTGTAGACACCGGCACACAAATGTGCACACGAACATGCGTGCACACACACATAGAAAAAATAAAATTTAAAAATTGAAAGTAACATTGGGTTCCTTTGGATCAGGATTTGTTTGGTTTAGAGCCCTGACACTGTACTGGACAGTAATGGATGGAGAGCCTGAGAGTGATTGTTCTTTAAGGGGGCAAGAACAGTTGGATAAAGGTGCTGACCTCACTGAAGGACCAGGGATCTTGAGAAGAGTGGGTGCTTGGACCAGAAAGACTAGGTACATAGTGAGCCATCAGTGAGCAGGCACACAGTGGGAATGGCAAGAGAGGAGCCTGGGAGCCCTGAAAAGGAGTCCCTACAAAGATTTGTCATCAGGCAGAGCCACGGGGCCTGCCCAGCTGACCTACCTAGGGGGTGTGCCTTCCTATTCTCCCCACAGAGCGAGTCAAGAACCACTGGCAGGAGGACCTCATGTTCGGCTACCAGTTCCTGAACGGCTGCAACCCCGTACTAATCAAGCGCTGCACAGAGATACCCCAGAAGCTCCCAGTGACCACAGAGATGGTGGAGTGCAGCCTAGAGCGGCATCTCAGTTTAGAACAGGAAGTACAGGTAGACCTGCTGGCTGGAGACAGCCAGTCTTTCCACAGAAGCCACTTCCTGTTGACCAATGCTTGCTGATCCCCAGACTGCTGGTTTGCTGTTTGAGTGACAGTATAAGATCAGAAATTTCTTCTTTTTCCTGGCAGCAGGACCCCGTGAGGGCCTTGGGCACTGTGCCAGCCACAGGCAGTCTCAGGAGGGGCTGTGTCTACAGCAGCCTCCCAGTTGCAAGCCTAGTGTCAGGGCTTTTAATACCCATATCAATAATTCCAAGAGCGACTGTAGAGGGTCAGGCATTGTGACAGGTGTGTTCCATACGTGGTCATCCAAGTGTCACCCACTTTGCAAAAGAGAAGAAACGGTTAAAGGAGGAGGCTTTGTGCAGAGACAAAAGACAGAGACTGGTAGAAGTTGTTACTTTTTAATTAAAAACATTGTGCTACCTGTGCCTCCCTTATCTACCTCACCCCTACCCCACCCCACCCCCTCCCCAAGCCAGTCTCCTGGTTCTCACTTGCAGGCTCAACCCTTCACTCCCAAGGGTTCCAAGGCTACCCTTGTTTCAAGACAGAAAGAATTCAAATGGAATTGACTTGTATCTGATGGAATCTTTCAGGCATTCCCACACTAGGTTCTTAAGGGATCTGTTGTTTTGTTTGTTTGTTTTCTGATAGTTTCAACAATAACCCTCAGTGTCCTGTCTTCTCCCTCTCCCCCACTGCAGCCAGCACCATCTCCAGCTGCTCATGTAGCCTCATTGCCCCCGTCACCCCGTCTAGGTACCCAGCTCACACTGCGATTCCAAACACATATCATTTGGCCCTAACGACCTCCTGCCTACTTGTCCTTGGGAGATTACCTACCCACCTGAAGTGGGGTTCCTGACCCACATGGGCAGTCTTTCCACATTCTTCTGGACTTGCATGGGTCCCAGGATACTACCTAGTCACGTGGACAGCCAGCAATAACAATAAGAACTCCTTGCAGTCAGTCACCCATGCCCAGAAACCAGCAGATCTTAGAACCAAGAGGACCTAAACAGCCAGCTACCCTAGTCTCCAGCCACCATGGTCCCCAGCCACCATGGTCCCCAGCCTCCCAAAAGTCAGCCTCTGTTTGTTCTCCACGACAACATCCTCTTAGTGGTGAGCCCCTGCCACTTCCAGGGAAGGTGGCTTATGGGTTATCTTCACTTTGAGCTGACCCATCAAACACATGATCACGATGTTCTGCTGTGGTTTAGATCACGAGGCAATTATCCAATAATCTAACAATCACCACTGACTAGACTCTTGCACACATACTGTCTTGCCCCCAGCTAACACACCAGCACAGTCCTTAGGGCCCTCCATCATTTGTGACACCTTTCTTTGCCAACCTCAGTGACACGCTAAACCCATAGCTCCTAAATTGTTGTTTCCAGTACTGGGAATTGGACCCAGAGCTTCACATGTTCAAGCAAAGCTCTACCACAGAGGTATGCCACCAACTCCTAAATATTTTTTACTCTTTCTCAGTAAAACTTGTTTTTGGAACATGACTCAAAGGAGCCTGTTTTCCCCTGCATCTGTGCAGAGTAGCCCCACTCCTTCCCATCTCTTCCTTCCGGGAGGGAACTGCCCTGGACGACAATGGCTAATTTGCCGAGCGTTGAACATAATCCAAATGAAATCCTGGGGCATTTGGGTGTTTGGCTTCTTTTGCCTATCCCCTCTAACCCATCAGAGTGGTCTTACAGCTTTCTTCATGAGAATCAAGCAGATTTCAGTTACAGCGAACCTAAGTTAGTCATGGTCAGTCTTTCATCCTAGCTTTGAAATTTCCTCGTGTAAATCAGCCCTGGAGCTAGAAACCTCAAACCCATAGATTCTGAATTCCACTTTAACCAGAATTTTAGGACAAAACTCCAGGTTCCTGAGGCTGAGACAGGCTACGCAAAGCCACCCAACGCAGCACACCTGCAAAAGAAATAAGCAATGCAGTAAAAAGCAGAGAGAGAGAGAGAGAGAGAAAGAGAGAGAGAGAGAGGTCTAATCAATGTGGACACGTGGGAGGGAAGAGATAACAGGGTTCGGTGACCCCAATTCACCTTGGGGCACTGACATGAGCTTTAGGATTAAATAGAGAAAAATCTGGGGCACGGGACAATATGGGGCGTAATAATCAGTCCTGTCATGATGTGGTCTGTTTGATCATCGCTTTGGTTCTGCAACTGGTCCAAAGAAGTCTTCGCTGTTGATTGAAGGAATGATTGCTTCTGCTCCAAGCTGTAGTGTTACTATCCTGGTGCAAGCACGTGTGTGAGAATCCTGGTAGTTGTTAGCTGCTTCTGGAACCCAAGACTGTGACACACTTGACATTTTTGCAGCAAATACTTTGATTTCAAATGAACCTCAGAACCACGAAGGAGGCAGCTTAGAACTTTTGTTCTGTTAATATGACACTGGAATGGATTGCTATGTTTCATGTAAATGTAAAATGCATTGTTGTATTAAATATATACTGCAGGAGAGAATGAGGACCGTACCTGTGTCCTTGGCCTTGAAGAGCGAGAAAATAGGTTAAACAGACTCCCCCTCCAATGATAAATATGCAGACTTACAGAGCTGGCTGGAGTCTGACCCAAAGTGAAAAACACAAACACAAAATAAAAGCAGGGATAGCAGGCTGTAGCCCCGGATTTGGCTACTGTGCACACTCAAGTGAAGAGTTAATTAACACTTCTTAGTTAACAGTTTCTAGGGGCGTGTTACACACTAAGTTACAGGGAAGGGGTAGGGTGCCCTGAAGGCCATCACTCACATCCTACTCCGGCCCTGGCTCTCAGGTCCATTTCTGCTTAAAGCAGCTTGAATATCTTTCTCTGCCTCCTGCAGGAAGGGAACATTTTCATCGTGGACTACGAGCTACTGGATGGCATCGATGCCAACAAAACCGATCCTTGCACACACCAGTTCCTAGCTGCACCCATCTGCTTGCTATATAAGAACCTAGCCAACAAGATTGTTCCCATTGCCATCCAGGTAGGTGGGTTGCTCCCCTCCAGCCCTTCTGTATGACTTGGACATCAGAAGCAAGGCGGGAAAGGAGCTTCTGGGGCGGCTTCACCCACTCTGCTGGGAGACACTGACAACTCTCGCTCCGACTTTCACTGGGTTAGAAGAGAAAACCGAGCTATTGGGACTCAGTGCTGCCGTGAAGCAGGCTGTCTACACCACAAGAGGCAGATGGTGGCTTTCCCCGGGGGAACTTTGAGAAATGCCCTCCTGGGGCTGAGCACACAGGGGAGGGCTTGTCCTGCAATGACGTGCTGTTTCTCCCACCCACCTCCTGACCAGCGTTCCCAAATAAACATGCCCGCACAAGCCAGCTTGGTGAAGCCAGGAGGGATGTCAGAGTCCTCACCAGCCCCAGGGCATTATCTTCCATGCAAGTAGATTATTGCCACCCCAAGGACAGTGGAGGGCCAGGAGAGCAGTCTCACGGGAGGCAGGCAGGCACAGGGTTTTCTCTACTTGCCCTGTGAGAGCTGACTGCAGATAGCAAGGAGGAGCTAGGAATGGCAAAGCAGGTCTCATTGAGGGTCCCTGGGGGTAGAGCTTTACAGAGACCCCGTGGATGGGAAGATGAGCAGTCAGCACACAGTGCCTGTGATCTAGACACTGGGTAGAATGGGAACAACATCAGCTGGACATGTGGGCTGACCCTGTCTGCTCCAAAAGCTCTTGCCTGGGCTATCTAAGGAGTCCTGAGAGCGGCTGTATGTTAAGTACCCGAGAGCAGACACTATGCTTGATCTTAGCCAAAAGACCAAGACTATAAAACTGTGACACATTTCCAATTTTCCAGCAAATCTGTTAGTTATAAATAAACCTCTGAACCAGAAGGTTCAGGACTTTTAGAACTTTTGTTCTATTCAATAAGATACATGAATGGCTCCCTACAGAAACATTGCAGTGTTGAATATAAATATCAAATATATTATGCTGCTCAGTCCTGGAGGAGAAACTTACCATATAATGAAGCATATGCATTGCTGACATCCTGAATATTCTGGATCAGAAAGCATATGATCACTGGGGTTTCACACAGTGCCTGTCTCCAAGTGTGTAATTACCACCTTACTGATTACCATCTTACCTAGCTAAGGAGACTAAGCTACAGGTACCCATAGTGAGTCCCCGAGGTGGGATTCAAGCTGGCTGTACCAAGCCTGCATTTAGCTCATCTGCATAATCCCAGACGTAGTTCAAGACCAGACTAGGCTACAGAGTGATACCGAGTGTCAAATTTTTAATTAATCAATTAATTGGTCAAAGCAGTTGGCTATAGGTCTCCACCCCTAGTTTCCCAGGCTCCCCACCCCTTTGCACTCCAGGAGTCTTCAGCCTCTTATCAGAGAAAGCTGAACCATTAGATGAAGGCACAGGGGATGTGGGAAATCACCACTGGAAGATGATGAGTTTACCACTGACAAGTGTTCCGAAGTAGCTTATCTCAGACACGTGTATTAGAGCCTCTAGAACCAGGGACCTGGCTTCAATCTCAGTTCTTCCCCATTGCTAGCAGGAAGGAAGGTATTGGACAAGCCACAGGATCTGACTAACCCTGTCTCTAGGCCTACCCAGAAAAAGGGATGCCGCCCACGGCAATGGTAACAGTATAGTTTCCGGGGCAGCACTTGGGCGGGGTCCACAGATGTTGCAACAGTCTGGATTTCAGGCTGGACTGTAAATGAACCGTGGGTCTCAGAGTTGGCCAGGACATTTGAACCAGTGCTAAGAGGTTCTCTGCCAAGACTGCACTAGCTGAAGTAGCCTTTCTGAAGATTACCAGAGCCGCATGGTAGAGGATGGGGATCATGAGCTGGGTTTGTGTGAGGCTCCAGACAGTCTGAATGTAGGAGAGGGTTGAGGGGATGAATCTGGACCAGGGAGTGCTGCAGCGCTGGGTACCTTCCAAGAGGACCACATTAGCACTCAACTGACTTGGATCTCCACAAGGCTATTACCAAAGCGGAAAGACAAGAAATGGAACATGGATGATATCATCTCATTTATGCAAAATGGATTCAGGAATGCAGCACACCACAAACTATACACTTTACATGGGTAGACATTGGTGTGGACTTGATGAAACGGAGGACAAAGGGTCAGCAGGCTGGTGACAGAACAGGTTGGGGAACAAATGAGCAAAGTAGGAAGAGGCCTAAGTTCCTCATAGTAGGCTTAGTTTATGAAAATTAGACATAAATACACACATATCCAAAGACCAACACAAGCAGCAAGCCCTTGGGGCTGGATATGAAGTGACATGCTCACTGTTTCTTGTGTAAAGCTGGGATAGTTTAAAGCAGTGGCTCTCAAGCCTGTGTGTCAAGACTCCTTTGGGGATCAAACAACCCTTTCACAGGAGCTGCCTAACACCATCCGAAAATACAGATAGTTATATTACGATTCATAACAGTAGAAAGATTATAGTGATGAAGTCGCGATGAAAATGTTGTGGTTGGGGGTCACCACCACACAAGGGACAGTATTAAAAGGTCACAGAATTAGGAAGGTTGAGAACACTGGTTTAAAATAACAAGCAGATATTACTTGCTAGTCAGAAACAAAAGATGACCTTACTTCAAAAGCATTTAAAATAAGTCACCTGTGTCTATTCTAGAAGACCTAGAACAAGGACAAGATGGGGCATAGGGATGTGGCAGGCCGTGTATAAAGGCTCACCAAGGGTGCTCACGTGTGATCTGGTCAGACAGGGAGGAAAGGGGACTGCAGTGTGGTGGGGCTACAGCTGGTAGAGCAGACTGGGTGTCCAGGCTCAGCTCTGGACTCCAGTGATCTGGAGAGTGCTCAGTCATTCGGGGTCTCAGGAAGGGCGAGGAACACACACTGGTCAGGTGGTGGTGGGGATTTACTGATAACATATAAAACCCTGGTACACCGAGGTCTCTGAAGTCAGTGTCTGAGGACACCTGGGTAGGACGAGTGTCCCTGTGCTCTAGGATGCAGGCTGTGGAGCAGTCGTCGGTGGGCAGCTGAGGAAAAGGAGTGAGTGAGCGTTGGGAGGCGCAGGCCTCTGAGGACTTGCGCACTAGCTCACTAGGACTGTTTGGAAACAGCAAGCGCATTGTCCTGGAAGGACAGAGAAGCAGAGAGTCCTCTGACTTAAACCTGACCACTTTAACTTTATTTCAAACTATCTGATAAAGGCAAAGGCCAGATCCATTCATGAACAAGCAATAGGAATATTGTGAAGGACTATGTCTCCCTACTCCCTTCTTGTTCATCGCTAAGCATAGGAGACAGCTACTCCCCTAATTGCCCTGCCCTCTCCCCCAAGGGCAGTGACTTAGGCCACCGGCATCTCACGGCTCCTGTGTTCTTAAACACAGACCAAGACCCACTGTAATTTCCATGTATGTGCCAGAATGAGAAGACTTAGAGGAAGGGTAAAAGAATGAGATCTGTCATGTGCTAGTTTCAGATTGACTTTATGTTGAAGTGATAAGATGGGTAAAGTAAATAGTATTTACTCAGGTTTTACATGTTTCCTTTTCTTTTAAAAAATATGGCTGACTAAAAGTATAATTTCCTGGCTTCCTGGAAATTTGAATTGTGTTGTTCGCATTGTGTTTCTATTGGCCACCGCCGCCATGGATGGAGAGACAAATCAGGCAGTCACTTGTAACCTCTGTCACTGTGACAAAATTCCTGATGAAAACAATTCGAGGGAGAGTGATTTGGGTGCTCAGTTTAAGGGGATGCAGTCCACATGGAGGGCAAGGCAGGGTAGTAGGAATGGGATGTTCGGTTCCATGCACAATCAGGAAGCAAAGAGTCTGGAAGAGAGACAGGCAGTGGAGCCTCAAAGCCTAAGACTCCAGCTCCCACAGGTTCCAAACCTTCCAGAGCAGCACTGCCAGCTAACCAAGTGCCCAAACACCCGGGGGCATCAGATTTAAACTGAAAACCACTTTCCATATTAGTTAGGGGACACCGCTAAGTCCTGCCAAGCCTCTACTGGAAGTCTCCCCACTGACTGTCCCCTTTCCTGGCTACTCTTGGTTAGAGAACCTGCTTCTGGCGCATTGCTCTCCGCAGGCCCTCTGGAATGCTAGGTCTTCAAAAGTTTTCTTGTCTGACAAGGTTGGGGAGCACTAGTTGACACTCGCAGGGGATCTCACCTCCAAGTTCTGAAGTGAAGCTTGGTAAGAGCAATGAATGAGGGGGAGCTGAGAGTGTGGCTCAACAGGAAAGTGTTTGCCTGGCCGAGTAAGTGCCTAGGTTTGTTGAGCACTATTGCATGTGTGCATGAGTATGTGTACACACACATACACACTACCACCACCACCACCACCACCACCACCACCACCACGAGACATGGCTGCTGTCACAAACGCTAGAGAACACAGCCTGGCCTGGTGTTGGAGACAGAGACATAATGGGCTACCTTATGCAATGATGTCAACAGCTAAATCACCAGAAACTTCAGAGGCCTTATTTTCTGGAATTAAAAAAGTGAGTTTTTAGATAACAGATAACAAACCCTTCACAATTTAGAGAAAAATCACTTGGCCCAAGCACGGATGCAAGTGGAAGGGCAAAGGCAAGCGAGACCCTTGGGTGCAGGGCTTCAGAGTGGGGCTTCGGGGCTGGGCTCCAGCTGCAAAGACTGGTCTGGGAATGGGGACTCAGCAGCATGAGGCCTTAGCCTTGGTCCAGGAGGAGCTGAGTCTGGGGACCACCAGCCTTGAGGGCAGGATGGGGGAAGGAGAATGGAGAGGACCACTAAGCAGCAATGGGTGACGTGGGAAGAAGCCAGGCAGTGGGGAGGAAAGATGATCAAGGTCCCTTGCAGCTGCTTGCTCCTTGTCTGGGGTCTGTACCTCTGCCCCCATGTTACAGACAGCTCACAAACAAACTGTAAGATGTCACTAGGGCCCCCCACCACTCCCCACATGCTTCTGGTGACTTGGAAGTTACTGTTGATGTTTTGGATTCTTCTGGAATTTCCCTAGGAGTCAGGCCCTCTCAAAGCTATAAAGGAGAAATAAAAGGTTGTATTCTCTTTCTTCAACACACCAGCTCAACCAAACCCCTGGAGAGGAGAACCCAATCTTTCTCCCTTCGGATGCCAAATATGACTGGCTGTTGGCCAAAATCTGGGTGCGTTCCAGTGACTTCCACGTCCATCAAACGATCACCCACCTTCTGCGCACACATCTGGTGTCCGAGGTGTTTGGTATCGCCATGTACCGACAGTTGCCTGCTGTGCACCCCATTTTCAAGGTACAGCCTGCCACGGCTCCACGTGGAGGGAAAGAACATCTGGGAGAATGTCTGGCATCCCAGGAGATGGGTGGGGGATGGGGGTGTTGGCGGCTAGGAGCAGGCTACAAAGAGGGGCCCTGGGTCAGATGCTCAGGGGCCAGGAAGCAGAGTTTGAAAAGGCAGTCGGGTCACTTTCCTCTCCCAAATGCTACAAGCACTTGACTGCTGTCTGGCTACAGGATAAAAGTACAGGTGCTTCAGTCTCTTCCTGGCAAAATAGGTCAACACAGGGCTCCGGACTCAGAGGATGACATCAGACTTTGTCACGGTGTCGTCCCAGGCAAGCACCAGGGGCATTACCACTAAGCATCAAAGTGGTGTCCACAGGCTTCCTACAGCTGCAAGGCACTGTGGGCCGGCCTGGGAGAGCTGAGTGAGGATCCAGATCTGTCACAGATCCTCACTGAGGTTTCTCCTTCTCCCCTCAGCTGCTGGTAGCCCATGTGAGGTTCACCATCGCCATTAACACTAAGGCCCGGGAACAGCTTATCTGCGAGTATGGCCTTTTTGACAAGGTGAGCGCCCTCTCCTCAGCGGGGTCTGGAAGAGCTCTGCCTGGTGACTCTGGCCTTTCCCCCAACCACAGCCTGTTGGTTGTGTGCCACCCTGTGTGCCTCTCCCTGTGTGCCACCACCCCCTACTTCCCTGTTATCTGTTACTCTTTCATGCACCCGGTCCTATTCCAGTCTCTGAGCCTCCTCCAAACCCATTAACCTCCCACCTTACAAGATAGCTGTGATTTCTCCCATCCTACCATACCCCTGCCATCCTGCCTGTGACCTTCAGGGCATTCTAAATAGAGATGCCCGACCCCTGTGCGTCCAGGTCCTTGATGTGCCCACTCTTCCAACTGACTGCCCAGAAGCTGTGTTCTGCACAAAAGCCTGCCCTCCACTGCAGCTGTACAGTGCCCACTGCACTGGATGGGAGTTCCCATGTCACTCCCTCACGGAAGTGGGAGCTTGGCCTGTTCATCTCAGTGCACCTCCCAGGACACTCTGTGCCCAGTCACCCCACCTCTAGGTTTCTTATAGACAAAGCTGGTTAGTCTGGGCATGGACCAAGCTCAGGCGCTCTGCTCTCTCACCAGGCCAATGCCACTGGGGGTGGCGGGCACGTGCAGATGGTGCAGAGGGCTGTCCAGGACCTGACCTATTCCTCCCTGTGCTTCCCGGAGGCCATCAAGGCCCGGGGCATGGACAGCACGGAGGACATTCCCTACTACTTCTACCGTGATGACGGACTGCTGGTGTGGAAGGCCATCCAGTCGTGAGTGTGGCCGGGTTCTGTGGGAAAGGGAAACCTTGGGGAAGAGTATGCTGAGGAGGCAGGCCTGCTTCTGAGTCGGGTGTTGATGGAGGAGGAGGAGGAGGACATCCAGAGTCAGACATTGAGGAGGGACCTGCTGGGCACTCACTGCTGCTGGTCCCCCTGAGCCAGGTTCACAGCTGAGGTGGTGAGCATCTACTATGAGAACGACCAGGTGGTGGAGGAGGACCAGGAGCTGCAGGACTTCGTGAAGGACGTTTACGTGTACGGCATGCGGGGCAGAAAAGCCTCAGGTGGGCTGTCACTTTCTCTGCTTCTGCTGCTGCAGAGCCTGGGCATCTCAAAACCATGGGGAACAGGAGGCAGGAAACCAAGGGTACCCAATCCCCACTCCAGGGTACCCACCCAACCAAATGCCTCCCTCAGAGCAGTCCCCATCCCCCACTTCTCCAAGTGTCTTTCTTGGGCAGATCTTGGAAAGTATGGGTGGGGAGGCAGGGCAGAGGCTGAGCCAGGTGCCCCTCACAGGGATGGGCTCATGGTCTATGGTCCATCTT
This sequence comes from Myodes glareolus, assembly GCF_982192425.1. NCBI lineage: Eukaryota > Metazoa > Chordata > Mammalia > Rodentia > Cricetidae > Myodes > Myodes glareolus. The sequence goes on from NC_142028.1 coordinate 34,820,638, forward strand.
AGGCTTCCCCAAGTCCTTGAAGAGCAGAGAGAAGCTGTCTGAGTACCTGACTGTGGTGATCTTCACAGCCTCGGCCCAACATGCAGCTGTAAACTTCGGCCAGGTAGGCCTACCTAGCCCTCTCTGGGGTACTATGGTCTCAGGCACCCCACAGTCAGAGCCACCCCTCATACCTCCAGACTCCCTGACCCTGCTGGCCCAGGGAGTCCCTGAACTTGGAACCAGCAGTAGCAGGCATGGATTCTGCATGCACTCCTGAAGACACCCATTTGGCTGGACAGTTGCAGACCCTGGAAAGGCGGGAAAGGAGGGGGAGGCATAAATATCCTCAAGGGAGGCCTGGGAGCCCTGGAAGGAAGGCAAAGGAGGGGGACAAAGGAGGTAGTATAGGGATATATGGAAGGTGCAGCTTAAGGAACCAGGAGAGGGGGGACCAAAGAAGGTGAGGTGGGGTCTTCAGAGAGTTGGGTAGTTCCCACAGAGAGGGGTGGAGCCTGCCAAACTGGTTCCCCATGAACCAAGAAAAATATAAGCATGTGGGACGGAGGTGGGCCATTGCTGTTTCCCGGGCACCCACGCTGTTGCTCCGGCTCTCACAGTATGACTGGTGTTCCTGGATCCCCAATGCTCCTCCAACCATGCGGGCCCCACCGCCCACAGCCAAGGGTGTGGTGACCATCGAGCAGATTGTGGATACTCTACCAGACCGCGGCCGCTCATGCTGGCATCTAGGCGCAGTGTGGGCACTGAGCCAGTTTCAAGAGAATGAGGTGAGGCGAGAATTGCTGAAGGTGGTGTAATTGTAATAGGTCACTGCAGTTTCAGCCGATTCTCCAGCCCAAGGCTCTGGGGCTCCGGCTCTCGCTGGACACCTACAGCCAAGAATCTTGACCTCTAAGGTGGAGCTGCTGGTGGGGGCGCACCCCAGTTCCTCAGCCTGGGTCTGAGTACAGGGTGGACTGGCAGTGGAGGGCATAGGCTCTGTTCCAAGTCAGAGAGGGGTGTGTGCTAACACCCCTTAACATCCCACTCCCAGTTTTTAATAAATCTCTTCCATGTGGTTCCCTGACTCCCCACATGGAAAGTCAGAGCCCCACGTCCCTTCCAGGTTCTCAGAGCTATGATAAGTGAAGGTCTTGGCAGACACAGCCCTGTGCAATGTGTCTCGGTGATGTTCCCTCGGTTGAGCCCCTTCAGCCTGCCCAGGCTTGCTAATGTGCTGATTCTGTGTTCAGAATGACCAGAGGAGCCATTCCTAGGAGACTAACTTCCTGGTCAAAGGATGTCCTCTGACTTCTGCAAACTAAACCCTAGATCTCCCGCCACTTTCCAGTCACTGAACACTTTACAGACACTGGCATAAGCAAGCAAGGGGCATATTACCCTGCAAGGTGCTGTCCCCTTCCTCCCGCCCCCCTCCCCCGCCCACCACCACTACCATCACTTCCTGATATCAGCCTAGGGCCTCTGCCTACCTCAAGCTTTCAAAGAAAGATGGGGAAGACACAGGACAAGACCCTGAGGTCACAGAACTTCCAGAACTGAAACCTTCGGGTTCCACAGTCCCTTTCTTTGTCTAAAAAGCAACAAGGAAGTAACGTCCTTTTAAAACCCATCCCTGAGCCTCAGGCAAAAGGAGGTAGCATTTATATACCCTGTGATTTTTTTTTTACTGACACATAGTATTTGGATATTTATGATAGTGTGTTGTATATACATTGATACTGCTCAGTTATAGCATCTGACATAGCATTTCCTTGTGTAACATTCAGAATGTTTTAGTTTAGAAATATATACTACATTATATTTACCCTACTATGCCCTACCCTCCTTTGGATTCACTAATTTGTCATTTTCTCTCTTCTCTGGTAACTTCTGATGAGGAGGCAAGTCTTTCTTTTTTAGACAGGGTTTCACTATGTAGCCCTGGCGGGCTGGGAACTCACAAGATCTGCCTGCCATTGCCTCCCAAATGCTGAGATTAAAGGTGTGTGCACTAACACAGGGGCCTTCAGATTAATCTGTGTTCCAAAGACAGGATTTCACTTTCTATGGCCAAGCAGTAGTCACTGTGTGTATATATGAATCAATCCCAGAAGGTGGCAAAGGTCAAAGGTGATGAGAGTTGAGCAGATACCCCTCCCTCTCCCAAAAGAAGCCTCTTTGGCTGGGACAAGGCCTAGCAGTCTCTATGGCACATCTTAAGCTGTCTTTCTACGTCTGATCCTCAGCTGTACCTGGGCATGTACCCCGAAGAGCACTTCATTGAGAAGCCAGTGAAGGAAGCCATGACCCGATTCCGCAAGAACCTGGAGGCCATCGTCAGTGTGATCGCAGAGCGCAATAAGAACAAAAAGCTCCCCTACTACTACCTGTCACCAGACAGGATTCCCAACAGCGTAGCCATCTGAGCCTGGCTTTCCCTGGCCCGGCATCTCTCTGGGAAGCTGGTGGCTTTGCCAGCCAGATGCCAGCTTGCCTGGCAGGCTCTAGGCTGGCCTTCGGGCAGCTGGTGCCTCTTCCTTCCAAAGCTAGCAGTGTTGCTCCCGCGCCTGGCTAGTCTAGAGTGGGGGGAGGCACCGCAAAGCTTCAGCACGTGCTCCTGCTTCTCCTTGTCTTTGGTGGAGGTATACAGGGTACAGGGACTCCCACCTACAGCGGAACAGTGCCGCTGTGACCCACAGCCCGGCTCAGCACTTCCACACTAAGTAGCACCAAGTGACATCTGTTCCGGCTGGGTCAAGGATACCTTATTCTATTTAGGCTTTGTCCAACTGCTTGCATGTAGTAGGTACTGAAAGATACTTCCTGGATGAAGAGTTTGTTATAAAATAAAGTTCATTTAAAACAGGTGTCACTCCACAGTCCACGTCCCAGCCACCCCCAAAATGCACTGCTCTCCTTCCATCACCAATAAAAAAGCCAAAGTTTACTACCCCATCTCACAAGATCTTCCCCACCTTTTGAGGACCTTTCGAGGTGTGTGGTCTCTACACATATTCCATATTAAACACACAAATCTAGAGGCTTGAATTTATGCTAAGACCCATGTATGACCGAGAACATGTGACATGCCTTTCTGATTCTGGGTCATATCACTTAGTATAGTGTTTCCTAGTTCCATCCATTTACTGCCAATTCTATGTTTCTTTGCAGATGAACAAAATTCCATTATAAATAGAGACCACATTATCCATTATCACCCACCAGCTAAAGGACATCTAGGCCGTTTCCTAAATTCTACTGTTACTATCAGGAATGAATAGCCTTCCCCTAAGAAGGGAGCCCTGGAAGGACTGGGTACCCACTTCATCTATTCCTGTGCCTTGGGCTAGCACAGGCATCAATGTCTGCATTCCATCCTTTTCATTCCAGCAGGGCATCTGGCTAATGTTTGTCTCTTGAAACAGGTTTGTAATGATTAAATGATGTAATCCAGACACTAAAACAACTGTCATATGGATCTTAGCGTCAATTCAAATCCCCTTCTCCTCTCTCACCTCTGGACCCCCTCTCCCTATGGCCTCATTCTTTACTAATGTGTGGGCTGGAAAAGGTATGCTAGCTTCCCTATTGGAAAACACTCTCATTACAAAATTCCTTTGTAAAGAAAAGCTTTATTGCTGCCTTTAGACACCCCGTGTATAGCACAAACAAATCCCCTACACAGAGAATTATTTAAGTAGTAATACTGAGAAACAGTGAACATACACAAAAAGATTAAAAAATTAGACATTTAGATTACTAGAAATTTTCTAAGAAAAATTTAAAATGTGAAGTGCTTTTTAGAAACTACACTACACACACCAGTGTAAATTTGGTTTTTATTAACAATCAACTTTAAACATTACATCTAAATGTGCACCAGTTACACACCTTCATCAATCACTTCCAACACAAAGACAAATGCCTCATCTTCCTATGCTTTGGGCTTTTGGGGGGCTACAGATATAAGCTGCATTATTTCAAATCAGATTTGATGGGGTGGTATTTCAAACATGCATGTGTATCTAACCACACCCACAAGATTATAGCTCTTCACCCTGCCCATCCAGCCTTCAGCCTCCTGTCATTTAGACACCACCCAAGGCCTTGAACTGTCTCCTGCCCCACTGCTTGAGGTCTGCATCTGAGTCCAGGTGGAGACACCCACAGGTTTGGAAACTAGGTCACATGACTAAAGAGTGTGCTAAAGCCAGAAAGTAAAAACAAAGAAACCCAGAGTAAGAAGAGAACTTTACAACATTTCCAGGGAATTCTTGCATAAACTTGGGTACAACCGCCTACTTACTTGTGGCAGTTAATGTCAACAGTGTGCCAATGGGCCCATGACACATGGGGTAAAGGCCAGATTAGAGAGAGGGCTGGACAGTGATACCCTGAGACTACTTCCTTCTTATCTGACCCACAAGCTTAAGGCCTCCTGGCCCTGAATTCTCATCCTAGATCTGTTTGGTTCAGCCACATGCCATCTGCCCACCATATTCAGGCTCAAACTGAGGAGAAATGGGATAGACAGATAACCCTGCACAACTACTCAGAGGGCAAGCAGACAAGGACTAGGAGAGCCCAGGCAGACCCAGAGCCCTGCCATCGTGCTTCATAGCGCATGCCTCGCTGGCTCCTGCACTGAGTCACCAACAGGTACAGGTGTTTGCTAGATCAGAGAACCTGCAGGAAAAATGAGCAGGGGATAGCTGGACGGGAAAGAAGATGAAGGACAGATTTCATCAGAGTAGCTAGAGAAGATATGGAGTTAGGCATTCCTGAAATGAAGAGAACAACATAAAAGCCATGGTTCTAAAGTCACCTTATCTATGTGGGGTACAAGGCCCTGGGACAGCTGTGCAGGGACTACCCCCAATGAGGTACTCTCCTCTCTACAGAGGCCTCAGTGGCTAGTTGGGACTTCATGCTTCAAACAATCTCTGCCCTCACGTGACTGCTCACCCACTGTAGGAGCTTCACATCAGGGACAGATGTGGGACCAGGGACTCACCTGTAGTAGCTGCTGCGCGGTACAGCTAGGGCTCCCTAACGGGCCGTCTACAGCTATCTGGCATCCCCAGACTGAGAAGGTGTGTCAGGAATTGCACTTTGGGGCATAGTGAGCACAGGGAGGCTTATGTGGTCTGGGAGAGAGAAGACTAACCTAAGGGGTGGGCTGATTGGATAATGGCTGAAACCTCTGGCAAAACAGTTCCACAACTGAACTCATGACCCCAGAGAGTAGACCAGGGAATAACAGGACAACCTGCTTCCACAGCCTTCCAGCCTCCACCTGCCCTGTGAACCAAGCACAGGGCTTCTACTGGGAACCACAAAAGAGTCATCTTCGGTTTCCTCAGTCTCTGAAGAAGACAGATAAAGCAGCAAAGCTCAGGACCCCAGGCATTGCACCTTCCACCTCAGGAGGCTTTGAAGACCCTGTAACCAACAGCAGCTCTTAGGAGAGTACACTTCTCTCCTATGTCACATTGTGAGTTGACTATTGCCTGGCACTGTGACAATGGCCTTCAAGAAAAAAATGTTCAGAACACTTTTTAAAGGGACAGAGGCCATTTAATGGTGGTGATTTGACTTTGTCTGTTTTGTGAAAAATGGTGCAGGAGGTAACCCCAGTGATGGAATGGATCACATGTGGAGCTGTCAGGTCTGGTCAAGGCGATGAGTGGGTGCGGGCCAGCTCAGTGACACAGTGGCCATGGCAGTTGACTATTCATACCAAGGTCTCATCCCAGAGCTGGCCTGTCCCACCCTCAGCAGTGACTCTACAGAACTTTGTCAACACAGTGGGCAGCAGAGGTGAATCACAAGGGTGTCCATAGTGTGTGTCCATTCCATCAGGAGACTTCTGTCAGTCAAATGAGCATTTTCTAAACACTCAGCCTAATTTAGATCCATTAGATCTCAAAACCCTTCCATTTCAATGTTGACAAAACAGAAATGTATGGGTGGTTTAGGAGCTAGGATTTATCAGAAAAACAGGCTCAAAACACAGAGCATGTACCTAGCATCCACAGACTTCCAGGGACTCTGTTAAGGAAAAATGTCTCAGACCTGTCTGTCTTGCTTCAAGTCATGAGTCTTTTCTGGGTATGGGAAGAAAACCCTACTATTCAGAATATGTAAGGCAGAAATGGTTTCAAATCAATTCTGATACAAAGAATAACAGGGCAATAAAGAGAACATGTCTAAATGTGATACTTTTTTAAGCGTCACACCCACTAGACACAAGAATTCCAAAATAAAAACTTTTATAAAGTGCTGTTTTCTCAGTGAGTCACATCCCAGCAGACACAGGGCCCCAAGGTTGTATTAGTCCCAGAGCAGTATGGCAACACCAGCTGAGCAAGGCAGGGGTCTGTGTGTGTAGGTACTGCTCCCTTCCCGCCTCCAGTTCTTGTCAGTGAGAAGGGAACCTTCTCACAAGCACAGCCCTCCCCAGCTATGCAGCTCTGTCCCCTGGGGATTTTCTTCCCACTGGTCTCCCCCACACTGTTCTTTCCCCTGGTTTAGCTTTTTACTTCCTTATTCTGCTCAAGACCAGGGGCTGGGGCTCAGTCAGCTCCTCAACACGGTTACTTGGGGTCTCCCACCTTCCCAGTTCACAGAGGGACCTGGCAGACAGGGACCCAAGTGGCACGTGTCCCACAGGAATTCTAGGATATTCACACCAAGGAGTTGAGAAAAAGAGAGGCCACTATCAATAGTTACCTGCCCAGTCTATGCTATTAAATGACAGAAGGAAGGAACACAGTTGGCAGTAAACAAATCCCGTCAGCTCTTGTGGACATCAGGGAAATGATGCCCTCCACACTGTCAGACGTTAATAATTTCTGCTCCAGTGTCTTCAGGCTCTGTGCAAGAGGAATTTGTGGTGGAATGACACATTCCATGTCCGTCTTTATTTTCAAGGGTGGGCTCTGTTAGTGCAGACTTTTCAAAAATATTCTTTTTACTTGTTTCTGGACAGTTCTGAACATAGATCACTCTATTATAAGCCTTGAGTCTTTTCCATAATTGTAGGTACACCTTGCACTGAACATACATAAAAAGAAGTCCTCCAGTGAAGCCAATGGCCACAACTACCAGTTTAGTCCAGAAAGGCCACTCCAGGATTCCTGCAAGAGGGGAGAAGACTCGGTTAGCACATCAGGAGCCTCACTTAAGATGTAACTAGGACACAGCTTCTAAACTCCACAGCCAGTAAAAAGATTTGTTACTCCTCAGACCCTCCCTCCCCAAAAGCAGCATGAAGGGCTCTCATTGTGGTTTCCCCTGCTCTCTCAGGAGTCTCAATTTTCATCTCTTGTGACCGACTTTGAAGACACAGAGTAATATCCAAAGAGATGCTTAGTGTCTCCTCCTTGGTAGTCACCCTTTACAAACCCAGGTGTTCATGGCCTGAGAGAACCTCAGACCGCGGGCCCCAGGACCTGTACAACACTCATCTCATGGCCCAGGCACTCACCTGTCACCTGACCCTGCTTGATTTCCTCTGCGGTGCGGTCAATGAGCACATACAAAGACCAGACCACACAGGTGATAGCAATGACGTGGAATGTCACTGAGCACATGATCTTCCTGCGCTCACTAGCAGTCATCTGCAACTTTTCCCACTGGAAAAGACAACACAGAGAGCGTGAGGCTCAGACTCAGAGCAAAGGGCCACAATGTGAGTGGCTGCTGCTCACAGTTATGACCGGCTTTCCTTCCCTCCCACTCCCAGGCCAGATCGATTTGCCCAAACAGCCAAAACTACTTTGAACCACTTGGCTTCAAAGAGGTAGCAGACACAGGAACTTTCTGTGCAATGAAGAAAAACTAGGATTGAGATGAGCAGTGCCCTCCCATTAGCTAGTCTCTCACTCCTGGAAGCAATGAAGAGCTTGGCGTAGGAGCATGTCAGTCGAGACGCAGCTGCTAGGTGGTGACTGACATGGAGGGATGGAAGAGTGATGAGATCACAACACACTAGAATGAGTCACATCGATGCTGTGAAGGGGAACGGCAGAAGCTCTCACTCTTTGGTCCTCTGCTACTTTGGCAGCAACAGCTTGAAATCGATGCTTAAGAGTTCCTGGTACAAGCAGCCTTTGCCAGTGCCATCCCTCTAGGAGCTCATTAACTTACTCCAAACAGATTGGCCTTGTCATTTACTGGTTCCCAACTCAGAAGAAAAGACATAAAAGTAGAGAGAGAGAACAAAGTGTAAACATTCTGCACATCTTCTGCTAATGGCGGCCACAGACTATCAGGCTAAGCTGAAAACAGAGCTTCACTGATGATCTATACTACCCAAGTGTTACCAGATCACAGAGCGTAGGTCCCAGGAGATTTTGATTAGGCAAAACCTTTTCTTGAGCAGTTTGCAGCTGCCTTCTCTAATACCCAACTGCTTTCTATTGGGATTTCAGAAAAGCAAGATCCCTTGGTTTCCCAACCGAAGCACAGTCAGCATCTTGGTGTCCTCTGCGCCTGGATTCTCTCTTTCCTAAAAGGCCCACAGCTCAACCCTTTCACACACCTGAAGTGCTCACATTCACGGCGGCCTCAGAGGATTCTTTTCTCCATAGGCAATCTGACCCCTCTAAAGCCCTTTCACTTTGTCTGAAAATCTTCCACACCTAGAATGACTCCCAAAGTCAAACTATTTACAACGCCCTCCTCCCGTGAAGATCACTTCTTTCTCTGTGTGCTCCACTGCCAAGTAACTTAGCACTTAACTGGCTCCATAACGTGTGAGATCCCTAGTAATGCTTTTGACACTGTGAAACTCTTTTCTCCTTCCAACTGTGATCTTTTGTGCTGGGCATAGAAAGAGACATATGAAACGGACAAGGATGAACAAAAAGCCAGTGCCAAGGAGACAGCAGTGACTTAGGGTACCTCCTCATCCACAAACCCTTTCATCCAGCAAATACCCAACAAAAATATACAAAACACGTGGACTGTGCTAAACTGCATTGAGTGTTGGGGAGTATGTGTCCTAACTAGAGACACAAAACACAGTTAATACATAAGAAGGTAAGCACGGAGCAAGTTGTTTCAAGACAGCTGGTGGTCAAGGGAGAAAAGAGGGACAGCCGGATAGTCTCAGTGCGAAAGAAGAGACACATTATAAATGAAGGTCGGACTTGAGATATCACTACCAGAAACGACGATCTACAACACAAACTCCGGCCCCCGATTTTTAAAGCAGTGACCACAGGTGGCCCAGGATAGTCTGAAAGGATAACTCTCCCAGAGTGCCCCTTCTTACGTACTTTCCTCAAAGGTTTCAGCTTGGTCTCCATGATGAACTCGTACTTGCAGAGCTCACAGCAGCGTGTGTCAGAACTCTTGATCCACTGCTGCAGGCAAGCCTGATGCACAAAATGAAGGCTTCCTGTGCAGTGACAGGGGGTGATCAGAGGGCTTTCGTCATCTCCTTCACAGTGGCAGATCCTGTGGCGGAAGACAAACTCATCAGTGGAAGAAGGGCCCACAGCAGGGAAGATGGTGCATTACCAGAAGGCCAATTCCTCCGCAAATGAAAGTTCAGAAATAAACAGCGTAAAAGTGACCATCAGCACAGAGACACACAAGCACAAATGAGAAAAAACGCGACTAGCTGAACGTCAGCTTACCATGTCAGCAACGTCAGGACGGCATTGGGCAACAGAAAAGGAAGAACGGTACAAGAAATGACAAAACAGGCATTTTTAGGGAAGACTTCACACTTGAAAGATAAAATTAGGCAACAATAAAGACACCTTCCAGAACATAAGACATTAGAGGAAAAACAAAACCCAAATCAGAATCCTCAACTTCAAAATAGCACAGTGACTTCAAAGGCCACTCTAAGAAGCCTCTCTATGAAATCACATGTACAAGAGCTACACCGCCCACCCTCTCTTGGAAATCAAGCAGAGATCACAGTACTTTCTCTCCACTTAAAATTCAAATGATTCTGCAGCTTCATTTCTCTTGGGGACTAACCATGGCATTAAAGGGAGAATTATTAAGGCAGTCATTATTTCCAAGGGAACATCTTGGATTCAATTACTAACCTCCATGAATTTAGGCTTTTGAGAACAGCAATCTTTCCAACAGCTGGATAACAGGTAGGAATAGCTGTTGTGAAGAGGGCCTGCCCCAGGCCTGGCTAGATTGCTATGTTATTCATTTCAGAAATGGGTTTTCAGATCCAACCACAAGCAATGTAAGCACATTAAGAAGAGGAGACTAGGGGAGGTACAGGAGTGGGAACATATGAGCTCAAACTGGGCCCAGCAAAGATGCTGCACAAAAAGAATACAAGCGGGAAGTAGAGTTAGGACCTGGGCAAGGGCAGGACACACAAGAGGAAGGAAAGGAGGGAGGGAACAAGAAAGGGAGGAAGGGAGGTATGTGGACAGACTACTAGAGACAAGCCACTCATAGGGGCAGGCTAGGAAGCTGGGGTGCTACTTCCCTTCTCCCCACATATTCAGGCAAAGCCTACTTATCTTGCTGAGAGGAGTCGGTTTAATATGTGTAGTTTCTGCAGCTTATGAAATTAGCTTCCTAATGGTATCACTGTTTGGAAAACACAAATGCTCTACAGCTGGCAACAGATGTCTACTACTCACTTTGCAGAAAGCTCACATAGTAAATCAAGGCAAAGTTATGAAGGTGTTAGCAGACAGCTGGAAGGTGGCCCCTGGTAAACCAACCTGCAGGCATCCCCTGAGGTGGACACAGGAGAGATGGGGGTGCATTTTTCAGAGAGCGGAGAAGGACAATCCAGGTCACTGTCCTTCTCTACTGAGCAGAGGGGTGCACGCAGGACCCTGCTCTTCAGTTTGGCAGATGATGTATCCTCAAAGACGTCGTCATCTCCCATTTCATCAGAACAGAAGTCCGTGCTCCCTGCCAGCCAGCTGGAGGACTTGGCAGTACGCAGATGGCTGGCATGGCTCTCCAGCTCATGGAACCTATGCAGGCTGCTGGCACTTGAGCCACGGGAGAGTGAGAACAGGTACCGAAGCAGACGCTGGCTTCTCAACCTGGCCTCACCATCGGCTTTCTCCTCCAAAAGTGGGATGCGTATGTTTCCTTTACCAACTTCCCTTTTCGAGGCAGCCGAATGGTTGGTAGAAAGGGATAAGGCCTGCGAGTGTTTGGAACGGTCATGGGGTGGGCAGTGTTCTGCTCCTTTTTCTTTATGATGGAGCTTGTTCTTTTTGAGGGATGGACCTTGAGGAAGCACCAGTTTCCCTTCAGAACAAGTTCTTTCCATGTAGTCAAAGCTTTCCAAAGCATCCTGGGTTTTCTCACCCACATCACTTAGGGACTTGGAGAATCTGAGTGCTCTTCGGGCCTTAGTATTCTTAGCAGGCCTCAAGGCTTGGTCCCAGTCTGAACCAAAGGGATTTCTCTTTGATGCCTGTAATGTGTCTTTACAGATAACTGTCACAGTGAGCCCTGGCGTCAGAGAACTCTGGCATGGAGGAGCTTTCAAGACAACAGCAGACTGCATGGGACTGTAGTGACAACACTCAGAACACAGTGCACTGGAACTGCACGCAGAACAGTGGGATAAAGCACAGAAAGGAAAAACAAGTTTAAAGAGAGCAGACATCAGAGTGCAGAATGAGACTGGGTCATAACTTGGTGAGCAAACAGCACATAACACCGGGCTGTTTAGACCAAAGGTGGAATGACGGAGCAAATGGAAAGCCGAGAATTCTGGGCCAACACAGGCCACGGGAGCACGTGAAGCAGAGTGTTACCTGCAGATGTCCTGGTTGGATGGTGTGACAGAAGTGCGAGAGAAGGAAGACACTGGAGCCGTCGTGGATGGAGGACTACTCCCAGCCTGCAATGACACACCTTCAGTCAGTGTTTATGAAGAAGCCAAGAGACCCAGACACAATGTCTCCTTGTGAATATCAGCGGGTGGAAAATCAAATGATGTCTGCTGTTTCTCACTGCTCTGAGGAGTTTGTATTGGGTTCTTTGTTGTGTTTTGTTGAGACAGGGTCTCATTATAGCTTTGCCTGGTCTGAAACTCACTATATAGGCCAGGCTGCCCTGAACTCAGAGATCAGCCTGCCTCTGTCTCCTGAGGGCTGGGATTAAAGATGTGTACCATAGGCCTGTCTGGAACATGCATCAGATCCATACAAGTCCAGGCAAGGCAACTCTAACCGTACTTTTTCCTCATCTATAAAGAAAAATATAAAAATATAGCTAAGAGATATTTTAAGACCATAAACTACACTTCCAAGCTCTGAAGATTCAACAGTTTTCCCCCTTAAGCATATTCATAAACTTCCTAGTAAGTCCGGAAACCAAGTCCTATAAGGTACCCCAGCAATGTGAAGGAAAGCAGGCCAGGTGTCTTCCCACCAGTATTTGTCTTCACCTGGTTCCTGAGGCAATGCTCCCCAAGGCTGGCAAGTGGTTTCCTCCCTGAGCACCTTACACACAGAAGCGCAGTGCTGAGTCTCAGAACCCTACTGCCCTGTCACAACTCTGGGCCAAGGACTCTGGCTGAAGAGGAGATGGGGCATACGGGGCTTCCCAAGAAATCTAATCTTAGAGTTGAGAATTAAGAGACATACTCAAGAAATTCAAACTTGAAAGAACTGTAATGAGCTCACAGGACACAGTAGAGCTGTGAGTAGCAGTGAACAAGCCAGAAGACTGGACAGAGACGATTTATGACAATGAGAAATGGATGTAGAGAAACAGTAGCTGGAAGAAAGGCCAAACTAAAAATGTAAAGCCACTGTGGCTCCCTAGGCATCAGAGAAACCCATTTTCTAGCCTTCAGGACCCTGTCACCTCTCACACACCTTTCTTTTACTGACAATGTGGACACATGCTTAGTGTGAAACCTACAAGGTTTTACTGTTGTACAAATCTCAGAGGCTTTCACCAGCCAGTTAGTCCACATGGTCCCCTGATCCAAAGCTGGCGTCGATGAGACAGGTGAGGCTGCTGCTGGTGTGGTGCAGGGCACTGTCTCACAGCACTTCTTTCATTTACTGCACTTCTACACTGTCTTTCCACAGTCCAGCCCTCAGGCTCAGGGTCCTCCTGCTTCAGTCTCCCAAATGCTGGGTCTACAGGTGTGTACCACCACACCTGGCTCACAGCAGGAGCATGCACTCTACACTAATGATGACTGATTATGGTGTGCAGATCATGACTGTTTATTATTAGACAGTTTATGAGCTGTAGTTCTGTGGAACCAGCAGCACAGAGGGCTTGTACCAGTGCCAACACGAACACATGAGCTAATGCACTGCACGACAACATTCAGGCTGCTACAGTGTTACTAGAACTTTCCAGCTGCATTACAATCTTATGGGATCACTGCCATCACTATTCAGTCCACTATTGCTCAAAACATCATTGTGCCTATGAGCCTATGAGCACATCCATGTCTTCTTAGAACAGGGAGCCTGAGTGACAATCTGCTCAGTGAAACCCAACAAGCTGCGGGGAAAGAAGCATGCTCCTTGAGTAAATTTCCATCTCTGTTCACCTTACTGAGAGCATACCCTGTGGTTGCAGGCAGCTCCACCCTGGCCCACAAGTGACTGAGAACTAGCTTCACTTTCTGAGTGCACACTAAGAGGATACACTCATCTTGGTACTCCACCAATGGGGCATCAGCCATCCAAACAGCCCTACCACCTCCCAGAAACTGTCTTCTGTCCTCTACTGCCAAAGTTCAAGCATGCCAGTCTGGAAAGAAGTCTTGTAAGCACAAAATTAAACATATCGAATCTAACTCAATCTTAAGGAATTTGACCCAGAAGCTACATGTTAATATGGTATATGTAGATACTAAAGTCACCGGTCTCATTCTTTAGCCTATCGGAGCCATCAAGTAATCTACACTGCCTAACTGAATATACACGCGGACACTGGGTATTGTTCTAGTTAGTCTCTGTCAGTTTGACAGAATCTAGAGTCACCTGGGAAGAAGAAACTTCAACTGGGAAAATGCTTTTATTAGGTTGGCCTGTAGGCAAACCTGTGGGAACATTTTCTTAGTTAATAAGTGATATAGAAGGGCCCAGCCTACTGTGGGCAGTGCTAACCCTAGGCAAGGTAGCCCTGGGCTGTATAAAAGAGTAGGCTGAGCCAGCCACGGGGAGCAAACCAGTCAGCAATGTTCTTCCATGGGTCTACTTGAGCTCTTGCTCCAGGTTCCTGCTCTGCTGGAGTTCTTGGTTACTGTAAGATGAGTAACTCTTCTCCCAAGCTGCATGGTTATGGTCTTTCTCACAGCAATAGCAAGCAAACTAGACAGGAACTGGTACAAGGATCACAGGGTATTGCTGTGACAGATCTGACCATGTTGTTTTGGAGAGAATTGTGAAAATGCTTGGAACTTTGGGAGAGCAGAGCTGTTAAGATGAAGGCCTGGAGCCGGGCGGTGGTGACGCACGCCTTTAATCCCAGCACTCGGGAGGCAGAGCCAGGTGGATCCCTGTGAGTTCGAGGCCAGCCTGGTCTACAAGAGCTAGTTCCAGGAGAGGCACCAAAAACTACGGAGAAACCCTGTCTCGAAAATCAAAAAAGAAAAAAAAAAAGATGAAGGCCTGGATTGTATATTGTAGAGGAAAGGGCCATTCATAGGATAGCTGGAGTTAAGAATCTGTGTTTTCTGGTCAGCCATTACTGAAGAATGTAGCTGTGATCCACAAGAGACCAGAATCACTGAAGTGAAACTTTTGCTTTACTAGGACAATTAATGGTGGAGCTGAAGAACCAGTAAGGACTAAAAGAAACCAGATCACTGAGATGAAAACTTCTGGGAAGCACTCCCTCATGATGACCACACAGAGATGTGTGGTCCAGGGATGGTCAAAGTTGTATCTCAAACTATTGGCTGAACTTAATAATGTGTTAGACTATCCAGATGGAACAGGTTTTGATGGCATGAGAGCTGCAAGGTTTAAGGGGCTATGGACAGTAGCTGGCTTGGCACTGTGTAAATCCAGAGAGGGCACTGATGAAAGTACAGCCTCAGTTGCAGAGGAGACTCCAGGACTGAAGGGGTCATGAGGTAAAGTTTAGCACCATGTGGCAGGGTCATGGTGCTGAAGAGAGGCCAGGAGGCCTTTGCTGAAGATGTAGTCCATGGAGATCACCACGCACTGGAGACGCCAGGGCTGTGGGATGACGAACAAGGTGTGGAGGGCAGCTAGCATAAGCCTGTGCGACAAGCTGCATGTGCTGCTGATGGCAGAGCCAGTGAAACAGAGTAGCCCAAAGCCCTCTGGAGCCCAAAAGGTTGAGCTCCATTGGGCTATTTAAACATCTGTACTTGGGTTTTGCTTCAATGGGTATTTTAAAAAGACTTTGGATATTTTAAAGAGACTAAACTTTTAATGTGTTTGAATCTTTAAAGACACAGACATTTAAAATTATATACTATGTTTTATATTGTGATGGCAACATGGTATCTTGAGGATAAAAAAGAAAGGAAAGGCTATGACTTAATAGTGATAAATTAGTAAATCAAGTTAACAAGGGGTCAGTTGTGCTGGTTAGTTTTTTGTCATCTTGACACAGAGTCATCTGGGAAAAAAAAAGACAATTGAGAAAATGCTTTCATCAGATTGGCCTGTAAGCAAGTCTGTGGGGGCATTTTCTTGATTAATGATTGTTATAGGAGGGCCCTGATCACTATGAGAAGAGTCATCCCTGGACAGGTAGCCATAGGCTGTACAAGAAAGCAAGCCGAGAAATCCTTGAGAGAACAAACCAATAAAAATGTTTCTCCATGATTTCTGCTTGAGCTCCTGTGTCCAGGTTTCTGCCCTGCTAGAAGAGGCCAGACTTCCCTTCATAAGTATGCTATCAGATGAGGTAAATATTTTTTTCCCCTAAGTTGCTTTTGGTCATGGTCTTTCTCACAGCAACATTAATAAATTAAGACAAGCATATTCTTTAAATATACTAATAGACAGAGTTCTTAAGAATCTAAAGTTTAATTTACTTGGAGATATGATAATAGCAAGCCCAGGGCAGCCTCTATCACTTCCCAGAAATGGGTCTCAGAGCACTAAGTTCTCCACCTCGTGTTGCGTGGGCCTACGCACCACCCTTCTCTTCTCCCAGCATCTTCAATCCATGGCAGCCACCAAAGGCCCCACCCACCCCTTGGAAGCTCCTCCTATCATGAGCTAAGCACAAAAGGTCTGTGGTACCAAAGCTTTACTGTCAATCACACAGGGAGGCAGACTGAGACCTATTTTAAAATGCCCGTACTCCTGTAACTTCTGGTATTCTCTGCTTTCTAGTCCCCCAACCACTTTGAGACTGAAAACTTTCATGAGACAGCTCTGTTTAGCTGCCACAGCAAAAGCCAAAGATATATCATGAAGGCACAGCACACAAGAGAGAATAAGTCTTCACTTACCCCACCCACTTGAAACCGTGGTGGAAGGCCCATGTGTATTCACACCCTCACTGCTGTGCAGTAACCTTGTCTGTGCTGTGGGTCAAACTCAACTGGGGGTACTGACGTATAGACAAAATCTCCCACCCCACAAAGGATGGCAGACAGAGGGAATTACCTAGTCAGTTCCTCTGTTAGCTTAGAAAGACAACAACCAAATTCACTTTACTGGATTGTGAAAGAATTGGACTGTGGAGGAGATAAGGTCTAACCTGGAAAACTGTATCCAACCAGGGCCAGTGTCCTGGGAAGAGGTGGGTTTCATTTGGAAAGCTGGAGTCAAGAGAAATACCTGCCATTCTCCTCTCAACTCCAAATAATGCACGTCAAAGGGTATACTGGGGGATGACATGTCTATGCACACGCAGAGGAAGGGCAGGAGACAGAGCCTGACAACAAACAGCCTTAGTCATGCAGGAAGCAACAGACTACTGTTCACACACTGTGAGGCCTAGGCACTTCCTACAGAATCCCCATCTCGGGAACATCACAGAGAACTCACAAAACAGTCTGAGCAGTGCGAGTTCTAATTGGCCTTAATAATAAAAACACGGAGTCAGATATTAGGGGGTGAAAGATGAAAGATCGGAGAAACAGAGCAGTCAGTCCCTAGTTCTCACCTCTATCGAATCCTCAGACTGATTGGGTGATCCAGTCTCTAGGAATCCTCAGACTGGAAGCCTTCTCTACAAAACCTCGGACCGAATCCTGAGCTCCTGTCTCCTCCCACCTTATATTCCTCTCTCTGTCCAGCCATATGCCTCCTGTCTCCATCTCCCTAGTGCTGGGATTAAAGGTGTGAGCCACCACTGCTTGGCTCTGTTTCTCTTTTAGACTAGATCAATCTCATGTAACCCAGGGATGACCTTGAATTGACAAGAGATCTGGCTGCCTCTGTCTCCCAAGTGCTGGGATTAAAAGTGCGTGCCACCACTGTCTGACCTCTATGGCTAACTGGTATGGCTAACTCTACACTCTAACCTCCGGGCAAGCTTTGTTTGTCACAAACAAATAAAATAATTACCACAGGCCTGTGTCTGGCAGCAGACACCAAGAACAGAAAGACAGTGACTGTAGTCCAAGATAGGAAAGGCATGAAGGTAAAGATGAATCCCAGATTTTATTTAGGAAACAAGATGAGTCCTCTACTAACAGGCCTGCCCTGATTTCATCAACCATCTCTTGAAAAATATTACAAGGTATTCTCAGCAGGTAATACCCAAACCCCAAAAAGCTTCCAAATGACAAACACAAAAGTGTATGCTCTTATTAGATCATAAAGTCTTAAGTAAAAATGTCAAGCTACTTAGTTATTATACACAAGTGACTTCAATAAATACTTACGTCCCCCAGTAAAAACATGAAAACCAGCAAGGTGTGGGCATGTGCTTGGAAACTGAAAACCAATTTATTTACACATCAATTACCAAAATGCTTTTAAGTACACAAGTATTCCTCTAAGGTCATGCATACAGCCGAAGATGATCTCTCTTATTCAAAGGCAGCTATGGGAGCACATCTCATGGCCAACAGGGTGGGACACACTGGGACAGTGTTTTAGAAATCCTGTTTATCAAAGTACCTTTTAATTTGTGTTTCCTCCTCAGGAAGTTGCTAAAGGTTACTGTCCTCCCACTCCAAGCTAAAAGGTAGTGATTTGTTGCTAAGCACCAGTTCAGCAGGCCTGACTTCATAACGCAGACCTGGCCCCACTGGATATCTGGAGTCACTGAGATTATGTCTCAGAAAACTCAGTTTAGTAAAATTACTCTGTGAAAGTCAATGCTTCACTGTCAGAGGCTCCTTTCTATAAATAAATACCCAGTTGTACCCATCCTAAACAGTGAGCTACAATTAAAGAAGAGGCCACTCTGTGGCTGCTCTGATACATACATCATGGCTCTTGCTGGAAGGCTGTGCCAAGAACCAGCCTTCGCAAGAGCAATTAACTAGTCTGGTCATTAAAAAGTGAATAGATACAATATAGAATTCATGGGGGAGAATGCGTAATAAAGAACTACTGAATACAAAAGTATTTCTATTACAAATGATTCAATGCTGCCTAGCAAGTGGCATTAACACTGAGTTCTCCTCTTTCCTGGCCCGTTGGTACCCAGTCATGTGGACAGCAGTATGTCTCCAGTACAATGAGAGCCATAGGGCACAGCACTGAAAGAGGAAAAGCTGCAGCAGAGATGCTTTCTTAAGACTTGCCTTCCTGAAGTCTCCACAGCTAGACTCTCCACAAAAGAACAATATTTATAACAAACACCAAAGGTCACACTTTCTGAGCAAAGATGCTTCATAGCTCTAGAAACTAAAGATTTGACCATATAAAGGTTTAAAATCATCAGTGATGGGTTTGATCAAAGGGTTTTGTCTGTGTATGTATAGATCACTCAAAAGGACCTTTCACTAATGTAGCTTTCTTTAAACAGTTATTTTTTTTACTACCAAGAATAATTCTTACAGAGTTTTGGGGTGGTGGCAAAAGAGGTTTTTGACTCCAGAGTCCTCAGTGTGCTCTGGGATGACTCCACGGAACAGACCACCAGAGTTCAACCATTTAAATAGCAGGCCAAGGACCCCAGGAAACAGCTCAGTCAACAGTCAAGTACAAGGAACTGACTTCTGTTCCTAGAGCCTATAGGACTGGTAGGAGGAACTTGGCATTATGGTGCCCTCTTCTAATCCCAGAGGAGAGGTGGAGACAGATGGTTCCTGAGGCTGACTGGCCAGCCAGTCTAGCCCACTTGGCAAGTCTTAGGCTAGTAAGAAACCCTGTCTCAAAAAAAACAAGATGGATAGCTCCTGAGATGTTAACACCCAAGGCTGTTCTCTGCTCCACTACGTATATGCACATTCACGTGCACTTGCACACATGTGAGTGTGCACACACACTAAATTATTACCAAGTCAAGTCGAAGACCTGATGCAATGATCAAGTAAACCCAGAAGAGAGGAAGGAAGGGCACACAGCATGCAGTGTGTGCTACAGAGCTTCTTGCAGACTCGCCTCTGATGACTCACACAGTGAGTCCACAGGTTCCACCTCTGTTAGGACTGACCCCTTCCCACAAGAGCCCCACCTCAACTCCTCACGGGGAGAAAGCTTCTGTTCAGGCTACTTGTCTTGCTCACCTTATTTCAAGGGCCACACAACTTCTAGTTTAAAACACAGGCAGAAAATGATGCCAATGAGAACACAGGACATTATACTAGATCTGCTACTCCAAAGTCAGATGAGATGAAGGTGGGAAATGAAATCAGCCATTTTAAAAGTTCATATCCCCCCTCCCAACACACACACACACACACACACAGTATGGAAACACATTATATCTCATTATATCTGCCTTCATGCATATAGGGCAAGCACTCTACCACTGAGTAACTAACTACCAATCCATGCCTTAAACCAATGACATTTCTAAACCCATCTTCAAATTTCACCAGCCTCATCAGCCTCAGCCTCAGTCTTCCTCAGCCCTAGGCCCCACAGCTCCTGTCTCTAGGGATGCTTCAATACCAACCTGTAGGGCTGGTCCTGACTTGGGTTTACTTCAAAGGGGGCTTGTTACCCTCCTATTCTCCATCTTTATAGCTGATTCGCTTCTTCTATTATACCTATTAGGGCTTATGAGGATAGGGAGATGGCACAGTGAATAAGTCTGAATCCCTAGCATCCATGTAAAAAACTAAGTGGGTGGTGTACACCTGTAATTCCAGTGTTTGGGGTGAGGGTGGAGACAGGCAGATTCCAGAATCTCACTTGTTAGCCAAAGAGCTCCAAGTTCAGTGAGAGTCCGTATCTCAAAATAAACTAGGGCAGAGAACAAAAGAAGACTCCATATCAATCTCTGATCATCATATAAGTGCAATCGCACACGGACACACACACACGGTATAAACAGATGTTTCTAGAACAATGTCAACTTGTGCATCAGGGATTGTTTCCATGGCTAGGTTTTTTTATCAGTTATGTTCTTTGAATTAAAGTATTTGCAAGGTTCAGGTGGGACTAGTATATTTATAGTAGTTCACTAGCTAAATTCCCAGTTTACACGCTCTGGGAACCAAGTGTCATCCCCTACATTACCTCAGAGTGTAGACTCAAAACTACTTCGTGGGTCAACTAGAAAAATATGATTCAGTGAGGTTTAAAAACCACATCCCTTCTAACTTCAGTAACTACTGGGAAAAAGAACAAAGCAGGAAGGTGCACGGTAAGTTATTAATTATTAGGTGAGCACAATGGTCAATGCCTTCAATCTTGGGAGGTGAAGGCAGGCAGATCTCTGTGAGTTCAAGGCCAGCCTTGTCTACATAGTAAATTCCAGGACAGCCAGGGTTACATAGTAAGACTTTGCCTCAAAATAAAAAGAAAAAGGAAGGAAGAAAGGAAGGAAGGAGGGAGGGAGGGAAAGAGCGAGGGAGGAAAGGAGGGAAGGAGGGAGGGAGGGAATTAATTATTAGGTCAACAGAGAAAAGCATTGAGGAGGGAAAGGTTGGCTGGGATGGGGAAGCTGAGATATAGTTAGGGTCCACAGAATTTAAAGATATGAAAGGTTACAGTTAAGTGAAAAAAACAGGGAGATGGTGCTGTGAGTAAGCTCTAGACTATTTACTTCCAGATGTCTTGTCACCCGAGTCATATAAATCCATTTCCAGTCAAACGCATTCCTAACTGGAGAAACAGATTCTGGTGCCTGAGAATTCTCTGCCTGAAAAGTATGATTTGAGGAGGTGGGGATGGAGTTTCTCTAGAAGTCACCTCTCCTGCCACACACTCAAAGTTGCCTCACTGGAAAATGACACCTGCCACAAGCTTTACATGGTCCCAGAGCAAACTACAGAAATGCATCAAGCATAGAGGGCTGGGAAGGGGCTGAGATGACACAGCGTCTGCTGCCTAAGCATGAGAAAGTGAGCCTGAATTCCAGTTAGTCTTGCTGAATTAACGAGCACCAGACAGACCCAATCTCAAAAAGTAAGATAGAGAACAATAAATGAATACACCTGATACTGACCTCTGGCTTCCAGACGTCACACATGCACAAGCATGCATATGGGAACATGTATACACATGTACTAGCATGCATATAAGAACATGTACACACATGTAACCTCCCCATTTTCAAAAAATGAGAGTTTTAATACATGTAAAGTCTGAGAACATAAAAGTCCCAGAGATCAAAATAATGTATTTTGGTGGCACTTCACCTTAGAAATGTTACTTGGATGACTCATGGAATGTCCCAAAGTCTTCTCATTCTGCAAGAAAGCCAAAACAGGTAGCAATTATTAAGCTGTGATTAAAAACATGCAAAGAATAATCAATTATGACACTTCTAGTAACAGGTTATTCCTGTAAGCACACACCACTATACTAGATGTATATTCCTAGGTATTAAAATTGGAAATTTGGGCAAAAGTAAATAAAACAATCGTCCTTCCCCTAAAGGAATTTATCAAAGAAAGAGCAAGATATTGGAACTATTCAAATAAAGCCACAATAACTGTCTTAAGATACTTTCAAGTCATAGTTCAGAGTCATGGATGGGTACCTCTTTGTTTGACCAGAACTGCTTAACTAGGTGCACCTTGTACCTTCTTCCCATTTAAACAGAAACCTCACTGTATATACCTAAAGACAGACTGGGTGGGAGGGCACTAGAGGGACCCCTTTGCTTTGTTAGCTGACAAGAAATCACACCTACATTACACACAAAGAGGCTGATATGTGACCAGAATATCATTGATTGTGAGGAGGTTAGATTATTGCAGGTCCAGAGCCAAACTACCTTGGGGATCAAAAGCCTGTTAAATAATCATTCATTGCCCACTGCTGTGTATGACCTAAAACTCCCATGGCTGTTGGATCACAGACCCTCTGGCTGCTCACTCACATACCAAGCTTTATGTTCCCGGCAAGCTCTATCCTATCCAGCAGGCACCTGGACACTACAGGTCACATATTAACCTAAGCCCCTCCTCTCCCTAGGAGACCTTGAAGAGTGTGCACCCTGCTTTGTCTGGTGGAATTGTAGCTTCTCTTGCTTCAGAACCTGGCCATACTTGTGTTACCTGTGTGTGCAGTGACTGTAACACAGCTCTCCACAGAAAGACAGCCTGAACCTAACTGTATGTGCTGCCTGTGTCTGCAGTGACTGTAACACAGCTCCCCAGAGAGATCACAGCTTTTTCTTGCTCTCTGGCTTCCCTCCTTTCTAACCCTAAAGTCTAACAGTGACTACCAGGCATGTAATTTTGGACTGTATAGACAGATTCATAGTTTTTGCCTACCCAGAATTAAATATGTCATCAGATACACTCAGGCCTCTTGCAAAGGTTTCTCTGCTTTGATGTCACTTGTCTGCCTCATGCTTCCACCAGTGTATTATGACCAAGGCCATAATTTATTATTTTCTTTGTTCTGTTACTATACAAACCTCATGAAACTGTTACCATATTGGAACACTGTGTTTAGGATGGCATACATTTCTGTTCCTGGGTCACAGGCACTCCAGTTTGGATTTAGAATACTCAATCTCACTCTCTCTAAGAGCTTTACTTGTTGCATCATTACTTATGGTGCCTTAAATACGGAACCCCAAGGCCAAGTCACCCTAATGGGAGAAGTCACCCAGATCAGAGCCAGGTACTGGCATTGTCCTTCTACTGATAGCCTGGCACTGCTTTATGGGTAGAGGTTGGTGAGTTCCTCTGATGCTCTCACCAAACCTTGGTTTGGTTTGGTCTAGTGGTTTATTATCAGATGGTTGTTTAGGATTCTAGTTGATGACTACCTTTCATGGTTTGCTTTCAGAGCACTTGGTTTAAGGGATCCATTTTGTTTGTTTACTCTGAAAACACTTTGGTTTCTAAATGTTGTTTGTTTTGTTTTTTGCTTAGAGAAAGGATCTCTCTACGTAGCCTTGGCTGGCCTGAAACTTTCTCTGTAGATCAAGCTAACCTTGAACTTACAGCGACCCTCCTGAGTGCTGGGATTAAGGTGATGAAAAGCATTACACTAGCACTGCTACTACTCAGTGTGCTATGTGCTCACTTCTATTGTCTCCCCTGCCACTCCTCCAATATTGAAAACAAGGATGGAGGAGATGTTAGAAAAACAGTTCTTTGATACTCCAGCTGGTTTTGATAACTGTGTTAATTCAACTTGCAACTATGGGGGGGGCCTCTAATTAAAAAGATGGGGAGCACTCAATGTCTACATTTTTGACTGCTAAATGAAAATACCTAGGCAACAGAAATATGGATTATGACTGGGCACCTTGCTTTAGTTGAAATTTAAAAACATTTAAGGAAAGAAAAATATATAACATATTTATAGCTTACAAATTCAGAAAGGGGAAAATGCATGTTTTCCCTCATATGTGGATTCTAGTCAATAATGTATGTATATATGTATACACATATCCAAAATCATAAACAAGATTGTGACTATGACTTGTAAAACTATATTCAACAAATATACTAAAGTAAACTTACTCAAAGTAAGATAAAAATGCATCATTAATCATAAGGCAGTGCAACCTAAATTAATAGACATGCAGCTGTCTGCTCTGCTTTGCTTGTTAATTCTTTTGAGAACTGTAAGTAGTAGCAAAGTGACAAGCACTAGGAAATTAGATGAGCTGACTGGACATAGACACAGCAGCTAACACCTGTTCAGGATCCATTCTCCTAGACTCTGGAATTCAGCTTTCTCTGTTACTTTTCTTTCTTTTTTAAATTCATTTAAAAAGATTTTTTAGATGTATGTGTGTGTGTGTGTGTGTGTGTGTGTGTGTGTGTGTGTGTATGCCTGTGTATGCACGTACCCTCAAAGGCCAGAAGAGTGTACTGTGTCCCTCAGGGCTCAAGCCAGCTGTGAGCCACTTGACATGAAGGACAGGAACTGAACCTGGGTCCTTTAAAAGACAGGAATTTGAACACTCCTCCACCCTCCTCAGCTGTCTCTTTTATAAGGCGGGCTTTATAGATGGCTGAGGGGAGTATTAAAGGAGATGACACTGGTGGTAACTTTGAGCTCATAAACAGAGTGCATCTTTAAAAAACCAAAAGTAAAGTCTCACTGTATAGAGAAGGCTGGCCTTAAACTCAGAGATCAGCCTGCCCTCAGCCCTGAGACTAAAGACATGCAGCACCACACCCAGCTAAACATATTGTGTCTCACTGGAACATACTGCTTCCCTTAATATCACTAAGTATCAGATACACAAAATTTAAAACTTCTGAAATCATAAATAAATAAACACATAGTTCCCTGTGACACAGACTGACAAATGTTTTTCAAATTGTAACATACAACATGCTAAAATTAGAATAATAATTATGGCAGTATCGTACTGAAGAATACAATCTTTTCCAATGCATTTTCTACTAAGGATCTTTGTATTCATAACTGATAGTTATTATTAATTATATAAACAAATGAATAGACATTTTTGTTTCTTAGAAATTATACATGTGGGCTGGAGAAATGAGTCAGCAGTTAAAGCACTAGTTACTCTTACAGAGAACAAGGGTTTGATTCCCAGCACCCACAGAACAGCTCACGACTGTCTATAGCTCCAGTTTCAGTGGGCTCTGATATTCTCTCTTTTGACCTTTGTGGGCACCAGGCTCACACATGGTGCACATACATACATGCAGGCAAACATACACATAAAATAAATTACTTAAGTTATACTACTTCCTACAAAAGATATTGGAAATCTTAGTTAAGAATGCACTCATTTAGAGACACACTTATTGGCTAGAAACTACAAGCCAGGTATTCTTCTAAGACCTTAAGAATGGGGATGGCAAATAAAACAAAGACCCCCACATTCATAGAGCTTAATAAAAAGGAGTAGGAAAGTTGAGCATGATGGCCCATGCCTATACTCACAGTATTTGGGAAGCTGAATCAGGAGGATCATTGGTTTAAGCCTAGCCTAGTCTATAGAGCAAGACCCTGTCTCAAAAAAAAGTGTTATCAGATTTGGTCCTGATTATTTTTATGTAATTCTGTGTCCTACTGCTCAGAAGCATCTTACAGTCTCAACAAACAAAGACATCATCCATACAATATCTAAAGGACAAAGCAAAAGACAACCTCAAAACAGCACCATCAAATGAAATTACATGTCTAGTCTGCAAATGCATATGTGCACACACATACATATACACACACAATAGCTCACATGCATACATGGTAAATAACATCAACAGAACAAAGACCCTTTGTTCCATCTTCTGTCTATTTTTCCAAATGCTCCCATAGAAACAACGGAGATAGTCTGCAGACAATGCCTCCCCTAGAAAAGAGTCTGTAGCTTCATTGATTCAAATAATAGGCTATTTTTCTCAGAATTCAAAGTCAAACTACAAAATTCAAAATTAAATTGTTAATTTAAACATTTAAATAAAACATTAATAAAAAGATATTTTACATCAAAGGATGACAATAAAAAATTGAGACACGACATTTAGAAGTTTATTGTCTTAGGAATATGCTCGACAAATGCAAGGGATATAGACTATTAGAGCACACTCTATTAGAAGCAATGTACATCCCTGGCAATACGAACTGCCAGACTAATGTGTGGGCTTCCAGGGACGGATCCTTGAGCAACTCTGATGTTCCAGAGCTTGTTATAGCATTCTTCAGTCAGTGAGAAACCTGGGCAGTGCTGACAGGACACTACTCCTACCTGAAGCTTCACCTTCTAACAGGAATGCATGGGCGTGTCCTCAGTGCAGCTCTCTCAGGCAGCGTGGCACCCTGTGCAGGGACAGGCTGTGCCTCAACTGCAGCTGCCCAGCAGCTCTGCAGCAGCCAGCAGAACCACACTGCTCTGCTGCTGCCCTCCTGCCATCAAACTCCACTAACTACTTCCTCCAGCTGACTTCCAAGGAATGAGGTAGTTAATGAATAATTCATGACAAGTCCATTCCCGAAACCAATTTCACTTCTGCTCTATGGTCCTCCTACAGCAATATACAGGGTAAAGATTCTAAGTTGTACTTGCTGGCTTACAAATAATAGAAGTTCAATTTCCAGTTGATGGCAGTAAATGGTAACCTATCATCCAGACTGACTTGAGAGACAGACTCCAAAAAAGAACAGAAAGGGTAAATACTTAGCCACAGATATCTGGAATAACATTTCCCTTCTATCAGCCAGCCTTACTGGGTTGAGAGGCAGCAGCCATACTTGTAAAGCACGCCGGCTGGGGGAGGGGAGCTCTGAACTGTGATGCTAGGAAATAAAACTGCTTCGGAGGGGACTTTCCTGCTCTGGCTATAAATAAGCCTTTATCTCAATAGTATTCTTCAAGGAAGCAGATGGACATTCATAGTCCCCGACTTGTTAATGCTTGCCTATTTCCAAATGAGCAATGCCTGAAGCAGTCATTTCTTTGCTACTCAAAACACAATTGCAAGGGAAACTTGAAAGAAAGACTGGATGAGTCCTTCCCTCCCTCTGGCCACATCCAGGAAGGGGAGTCACCTGTCTTCTCCACTGGTTTCCTACACCCTGCCCTGGTGGTTGACTGCACTCACCACAGGAGTAATGTCTGAGCTCTGTTAGGTCATGGGGGAGGGGTGAACATTTTGTTCTAGCTGCTTCCAACTGACTTGTTGGCCCTGCAAGCTGGTCCTCCATGCATTCCCTTGGCCCTGTGTTTCTCCTCTCAATTCATTTTGTTACTTTATTAAGTTACTTCTGAGTCTATGCTTTCTAAAGTCTAAGTGGTTTTATTGCCCGTTTTTAAGATTTTATTTTTAGGGGCCAGACAACCAGGTGCACACCTTTAATCCCAGCACTTGGGAGGCAGAAGATAGGCGGATCTCTGTGAGTTAGAGGACAGGTTGGTCTGCATAGTGAATTCAGTCACGGCTATCCAGAGACCCTGTCTCAAAACCAACATTAAAAATTAAAAAATTTTTTAGAGTCTGGGGAGATCGCTCTGTGGTTAGAAGCACTGGTTGCTCTTTCAGAGGGCCCAGGTTCAATTCCCAGCACCACACGGCAGCTGACAACATCTGTAACTCCAGTTCAACACCATCTTCTGGCCTTGAAGGGCACCAGGTACAGAGGTGGTGCACAGACATTTGGCAAAATAGCCACATACATAAAACAAAATGATAATAATATTAAAAAATTTTTAAAGATTTTATTTTTTAATGATGTGTAAATATATGTTGGGGGTGCATAAGCATGTAGGGACCTGCAGAGTCCAGAAAAGGGCACTGGTTCTCCGGGAGCTGGGGTTGAAGGCAGTGTGAGCAGTCAGATGTGGTGCTGGGAACTGGCTCAGGGTCCTCTGGAAGAGCAGGGAGTGCTCTTAACCACTGAGCCATCTCTCCAGCTTCCAAATTCAAGTTCTTATTGATTTATCCTACAGTACTCAAGAATTCTCTTCCTGTTTTCTTTGACTGATCATTTTTGCTCTAGGAGTAGGGTCTCATGTATCGCAGGCTGGCCTCCGAGACCATTAGCAGAGGACGACCTGAATTTCTGATGTCTGTGTGCTGGGATTACAGACATGTTCCATACCTGGTTTATATGCTGGGGAAGAGAAACAAAACCCAGGACTTTGTGCTCGAAAGGACAGCACTCTACCAACTGAGCTGCATCCCAGCTCTCTCGTTTTATTTAAAAGAAGTACTTTCTTCTAGAACAAAATGTGCCTTTGCCTTTCTTAGAGATTTCACCATGTCTCCTCAACAGCACAAGCTCCACAGTGGCTCTTGTGTTGCTGCGTGGTCTATGGGAACCTATGTTTCTCAGCCATACAAGTGCAAGAGCAACTGCAGCATGCCTGTATTATATGGTAGGGAAGGGGGGGCGGGTCACGGAGAGTGCTAAAGGGAGGGAGTGACACCAGCTGGGGGAAGTGCTACAGGAAGCTTCTGCTGTTTTGGAAATGAGAAAACAACAACCCAAGGCACTGTCTGGTTCTTTAATCTGAAGAACAACAGAACCAAGGGCTTAGAAATGCCTCTACCTTCTGTCCTTTCTCCCACTTCCTTTATCCCCCAAGGTGAGCTACAGAAACTAAAATTCTCTTTTCCCCAAGACTAGCCACAGACACTTGAACCTCATTTTCTCACAGCAAGATATAAACCCCCAGAAATATTACTTAAAACCTCCCCTGCCTTTTAATTTTCATGTGACATGCCCGAGCTATCTTTGACTGTCAACTTGACACAGCCTAGACATCTGAGAGGGGACTCTCAACAGACTGGCCAGTGGGCATGCCTAAGAGGAACTGGCTTGATTGTTAACTGATACAGAATGGCCCAGCCCACTGTAGATGACACTGAGGGACAAGGAGTCAGATCATCAGCAGGCCGGCAGAAAGAACAAAGAGGCTCTAGGTGGATGAATGAGCTTCTCACTTAAACATTTAAAATGCTTTTCCCCCTCTCTAAAAGAAAGACAGGGTGGGTTTATGAACCCCAATAAGAATCTCAAATCTACGTGGATGGATATACTGCCTCCAGCTGTGGAAGCAGATCAGCTTCCTTCCGTTGTCTGGATTATTCACTGCCATACAGTAGCACAAACCACCCAGTTCTGAGAAGGAAGCCACTGTAAACCTGAACACACAAAAGTTTTTAGCTCTGCCACACAAACTTGGGTCCCAGGCCCATCACCTCTGGGAAGTCTGTCTCTGTGTATTTTCCTGCGTGCGCTGCCACTTTCAATAAATCTGGTTGAGTGCTGAGACTTTACTTTTCTTGCCTTTTTATTCTTTAAATCATCAGAGGAAAAGACTCCTTTCCTGCAACCCTAGATGACCGTGATGGCATCAGCACCACTGACAGGGTGAGAGGTCCTGGGCTAGGTAAGAAAGCTGGCTGTGCATGAGCCTGAGCAAGCCAGGAAGCAACGTTCATTCCTCCACGGCTTCTGCTTCAGTTCCTGCTTGAGCCTCTGCCTGGACTTCCCTCAAAGACGGAGAGAGACCTGCAGGCTGAAACAAACCTTTCCATCCACTGAGATGCTTTGATCACAGTGTCTATCGGAGCAACAGTGAAATTAGAACACGGCAGCAAACACCACGTCTCTTGCTTCTGAGGAGTCCTGTTGCACACTTTGGGAAAGGACTGTTACACAAAGAACCCCAACAGACCAGCCTGGCTGACCTTCCCCACTTCAGCTTATTATGCTTTTTGTCTAAATCCAATTCTAAACAACTCTCCATCATCACTGAGCCTGTAGACTAGACTTCTGGAAAGAAGCTGTCTGAAAAGGCTGACTGGTTGATTAGAATTTCAGTGATGTGGAAAGTTTCAATTTTGCAGGCCGAGAGCCTAATTACAAGATGCCTTGGGCTGTCTTTAGCCCACTCAACGGTCATTCCTTGCCCTTCACTCTGCGTTGGGCCGAATATCCTGTGACTAACAGATAAAACTAGAACTCATAAACTAACAGGTGAAACGTTTTGGCGAGGTTGGCTGCTCCAACACCCTCATCCTATCGATAGGACCCAGTAAGCCACAAGTCCTACTCGGCCCCAAACCGGTCTATGCCCCCACAATCTCAGGGGAGCTCTGACTGGACACAGCTGCAAATTCACAAAGAGGACCAAGAGAAAGAGGTCCAAGAGAAGAGCCCTGAAGCACAGGCTGTAACTACACAGAGTGGACCAAGAGAGCGAAAACAAGGGAGCAAAACGAGAGACCTCAGTGGCTCCCTGAGACACAGACATTGACAGTACAGAGCAGACCAAGAACAGTTCCCAATGTCACAGACAGCCACTGCAAGGGTTGGATCAAGAGGCAAAGACACTGCCAGCACCAACTGGAGTAAGATATGGGTAGGCGCCAATGTAAGAATTCATTCAACAACCTAAAAAACAACATGGTAATACCAGAACCCAGTGGTCATACAACAGGAAGACTTGATCATCCTAACCCAGAAAAAGCAGAAGCAAACAATTTTAAATGTAACTTCACGAGAATGATGGAGACCTTTAAACAGGAAATGAAAAATTCCCTTAAAGAAATGGAGGAAAAGACAAACAAAAAAAATTGGAATTAATCAATAAATCTCTCAAAGATACCCAATAAAACCAAGAAAAAACAATCAAACAGGTAAAGCAAACAGTTCAAACAGTTTAAGACTTAAAGACTGAAATAGAGGCAATAAAGAAAACACAGACTGAAGAAATTCTGGATATAAAAAAATCTGGGTAAATGAATGGGAACTACAGAGGCAAGCATAAACAACAGAATACAAGAAATGGAAGAGAGAATCTCAGGTGTTGAAGATACTATAGAAAAAACAGATTCATTGATCAAAGAAAACATTTAATCCAACAAATTCTTAACACAAAACATCTAGGAAATCTGGGATACCACAAAAAGACCAAACCTTAGAATAATAGGGATCAAAGAAAGAAAAGAACTCTAGCTCAAAAGCACAAAAAATATATTCAACAAAATCATAGAAGAAAACTTACCCAACCTAAAGAAGGATATCCCTATGAAGGTACAAGAAACTTACAGAACACCAAATAAACTGGACCAAAAAACAAAAACAAACAAAAAAACCTTCCCTCACCACAGAATAATCAAAACGTATAATATATAAGAATAAAGAATATTAAGAGCTGCAAAGGAAAAAGATCAAGAAACATGTAAAGGCAGAGCTATGTAATTACACATGACTTCTCAATGGAAACCATGAAAGCCAGTCCTGGACAAATGTGCTGCAGACACTATAAGACCACGGATGCAAGCCCAGACAACTATACCCAGAAAAGCTTTCAAACATCATCGATGAAGAAAACAAGATATTCCATGACAAACCAGATTTAAACAATACCTATTCACAAATCTAGCCCTACAGAAAGTACAAGAATGAAAATTCCAACCCAAGGAAGCTAAACTGTACCAACAAAAACACAGGCAACAGATAACCTCTCACCAGCAAACCCCAAAGAAGGGAAACACATAAACACTACCACCAAAAAAATGAGAGGAATTAACAATCACTGGTCATTAATATCTCTTAAAATCAATGAACTTAATTCATCTATAAAAAGATACAGGCTAAGAGAATGGAAATGAAAGCAGGATCCAGTCTTCTGCCGTATACAAGAAACACGCCTCAACCCCAAAGACAAACATTACTTCAGAGTAAAGGGTTGGGAAAAAATTTTCCAATCAAATAGACCTAAGAAACAAGTGGATGTAGGTATCCTAATATCTAACAAAATTGACTTCAAACTAAAATCAATCGGAAGAGATGGAGAAGGACACTTTATATTCATAACAGGAACAATCCATCAAGATAAAGTCTTCATCGTGAACAACTATGCCCCAAATACAAGAGCAATCACATATGTAAAAGAAACATTACTGAAGCTTATATCGCACATCAAACCCCACAAACTAGTAGTAGAAGATTTTAACTCCCCACTCTCCACAATGGACAGGTCAACTGGACAGAAACTTAACAGAGAAATAAGAGAACTAACATATGTCATGATTCAAGTGGACTTAACAGACATCTACAGAACATTCCACCCAAACACAAAATAATATATCTTCTTCTCAACACCTCATGGAACCTTCTCTAAAACTGACACATGCTCAGTAACAAAGCAAACTTCAACAGATACAAAAAAATAGAAATAACCCCCTGTATTTTATTGGATCACTGTGGTTTAAAGTTAGAATTCAGCAGCAACACTAATTGCAGAAAGCCTACAAACGCATGGAAATTGAACAGTGTTCAACTGAACCACCTCTGAGTCAAGGAAGAAATAAAGAAAGAAATTAAAGACTTCCTAGAATTCAACAAAAATGAAGGCACAACTTACCCAAACCTATGGGACACTATGAAAGCAGTGCTAAGAGTAAAGTTCATAGCACTAAGTGCTCACATAAAGAAAGTGAAAAAAGTTCACACTACTGACTTTAACACATCTGAAAGTACTAGAACAAAAAGAAGCAGACTCGCTCAGGAGGAGTAGATGACAGGAAATAATCAAACTGAGGGCTGATATCAATAAAATAGAAAGGAAGAAAACAATACAAAGAATCAATGAATACAAAGAGCTGGTTCTTTGAGAAAATCAACAAGATAGACAAACCCTTATCCAAACTAATCAAAAAGCAGAGAGAGAACACGCAAGTTAACAAAATCAGAAATGAAAGTGGGACATAACAATAGACACTAAGGAAATCCATAGAATCATTAGGTC
Organism: Myodes glareolus; assembly: GCF_982192425.1. Classification (NCBI taxonomy): domain Eukaryota; kingdom Metazoa; phylum Chordata; class Mammalia; order Rodentia; family Cricetidae; genus Myodes; species Myodes glareolus. Next base: position 34,853,326 of record NC_142028.1, read on the forward strand.
ATACAACAAAAAAATCCTGTATTCCACAAAACTGGAAAATGTGAAAAAAATTGAACGGTTTTCTGGAGAGATACCACATACCAATATTAAATCAAGACCAGGTGAACAATTTAAATAGGCCTATAACCTGCAAGGAAATAGAAGCAGTCATCAAAATCTTCCCAACCAAAAAAAGTCCAGGACCACATGGTTTCAGTGCAGAACTCTACCAGAATTTCAAAGAAGAGCCAATACCTATACTCCTCAAACTGTTCTACATAATAGAAACAGAAGAAACATTGTCAAACTCTTTTTACGAGGCTAGAATTACCCTGATACCCAAACCACACAAAGACTCAAACAAGAAAAAAAAATTACAGACCAACCTCACTCTTGAACATAGATGCAAAAATATTCAATAAAACACTAGAAAACTAAATCCAATAACACATAAAAAAATCATCCACCATGATCAAGTCAGCTTCATCCCAGAGATGCAGGGATGGTTCAACATACGAAAATCTGTTAATGTAATCTACCACATAAATAAACCCAAAGAAAAAAAACCATATGATCATCTCATTAGATGCTGAAAAAAAGCCTTCAACAAAATCTAACACCCTTTCATGATAAAGGTCTTGGAAAGATCAGTGATACAAGGATCATATCTAAACATAATAAAAGCAATAAACAGCAAGCCAACGGCCAACATCAAATTAAATGGAGAGAAACTCAAAGTGATTCCACTAAAATCAGGAACACAGGCTGTCCTCTCTCTCCATATGTATTCAACATAGTTCTTGAAGTTCTGGCTAGAGGAATAAGACAACAAATGGAGATCAAGGGGATTCAAATTGGAAAGGAAGAAGTCAAACTTTTGCTATTTTCAGATGATATGATAGTATAAACAAATGACCCCAAAACCTCTACCAGGGAACTCCTACAGCTGATAAATACCTTCAGTGATGTGGCAGGATACAAGAACAATTCAAAACAAAATCAGTGGTCCTCCTATACACAAATTATAAAGAAGCTGAGAAAGAAATCAGAGAAACATTACACTTCACAACAGCCACAAATAAAATATCTTGGGATAACATGAACCAAAGAAGTGAAAGATCTATTTGACAAGAACATTAAGTCTTTGAATCAAGAAATTGAAAAAAATATCAGAAAATGAAAAGATCTCCCATGCTCTTGAATAGGTAGGATCAACATATTAAAAACAGCAATCTTACCAAGAGCAATCTATAAATTCAATGCAATCCCCATCAAAATCCTAACACAATTCTTCACAGACCTTGAAAGAAGAATAATCAACTTCAGATGGTGATGTGGGATTCTCCTCTGTACACTGTGAATACCACTGGTTAATAAAGAAGCTGCTTTGGGCCTATTGCAGTGCAGAATAAGGCAAGGCGGGAATTCCAAGCAGATAGAGGAAGACAGAGTAGGCCAAGTCAAAGAGACACCATGTAGTTGCAGAAGGAGAAAGACGCGATTCACCAGCCAGAACCCTACGGTAGGCCAGTCTTGTGGTGATACATAGATTAACAGAAATGAGTTAGTTTAAGATATAAGAGTTAGCCAGTAATATGACTAAGTTATTGGCCAAGCAGTGTTGCAATTAATACAGTTTTGTGTGATTTTTCAGGTCAGGGTGGCCAGGAACTTATGAGCAGCCTGTACCTACAAATTGGAGAATCAACGTAGGTTGACCACATCCACATAAAACCTGAGAGAGCTTAAAAAGAAATTCTAGAAAAAAAAAAAAAAAACAGAGTTTAGTGCTGCTTCTTGGTAGCGCATTTTTTTTTGGGGGGGGGGAAGGGCTCTGTTTGCAGAGAGGTCGTCCTGAAGCCAAACTCAGCAATAGGAAGATGAATTAAAAGAAGTAATATTTTATCCCACTTTGAAAAATAGCATAGAACAATGGTATAACAAGATCCAAAAGGTAGCAAACTTCAAGAAGACAAGGATGCTCACTGTAGGATATGAGTGCTCTCAATGGACTCACGGTGGCCACTGTCCTTTGATGTCCTGTCACACAGAATTTTTCCCCTCAGATTTCTCAGCTTGAGGAATAATTTCACCTATTCTTAGGGTTGTTTGTATTCTAAAACATCTATGAACTGAGATAGAATCACACTAAACGGCCCAATTGGCCTGGAATGTAAGCTTTTCCTGCCTCAGTTTCCCAAGGGCTGGGATAACAGTCAAGCTTCCTTAACTTGCACTTCTCTAGAGATTCAAATACGACTTCATTTTGGGTATCCATAGCTGAACCAGCCACCATACTTTTGACTTCTCATGTCTACACTTACATCTGCCATCTTTCCTGCCTCTGTGAATGTGCTCCTTCTCCCTAGGCTAGAGGTCATCTGTTCCTGACCACCACAGTGTGTGGGCCCCCAGCACTGCTCAGCTCACTTCTCATCCCATCTCCATGAAGTCAATCTTGGCCCAGCAATACTTACTTCCTCATATCCTGGACTGGTACAACTGAAACTGCAGTTGAAGGCATCTGGGAGTCCAGGAACTAACCTGCCTCGCTGATCTCAGCACTGGCTTCTCAGTGCGCACAGACCCCAGGTGCCACTCCAGCCTTGTCCTTTTCTCACCTTCACCCTCTGAATTCTAGTGAAAATGTGTTTTATTCACTATGTCAAACTGCTTTGTTTAATCTGTAGAATGATCTATGACAGCAATACTTTGGGTTTTGAATTTATTAAGTTCCAGCAAAAAAAAAAAAGAAAGAAAGAAAGAAAGAAAAAATTAGCAAGTAGAAGACAGAGCAAAGGAGAGCAAAACATCAAATCAGGAGGTGGCAGCATCCAGCAGAGACAGCTGGAGCAGCAGGATTGAAGGAGCAAACAAAAGTAACATTTTCAAGTTGGGACTTCCAAGCATCCAGAAATTACCTGGGGAAGTCAGGGTGGGAGCAGAAGCTCCGGACTGAGCTTTCTCTATGGCTGAGCTTTGGGCTTCCCCACTGTACACATTTTTATACCATGGGATAAACAACAGCACCTCTGCCAGAAGTGGCTTTTGTTCTAGCCATTCCCTTTCTCCCTGCCACAGAGCTGAGGAAAGGGAAGCAGCCACTCTCGACAAGGAATCTCATCACTTTTGAGACAAACATACTTCAATCTGAAGTGATGCAGTAAGGAATTCCATTTCCAAAGCCAACTTCCTAGTGAGTCTAAACAGCAAGTGACAATTTAACAATACAGTGTATATACTCAACATACCACGCTTTTCCCTCCTCCCTTGGGATTTCTGCACTGCACTATTTTTTTCTGACATTTCCCCCATCATCACTTAACTATTACTCCTTTTCTTATAAAGCAAGGTCTCATGTAGCCCACACTTGCCTGGAACTCACTTTGTAGCCAAGGATGACTTCAAACTTCAGATCCTCTCACTGCCACCTCTCTCCTGAGTGCTGGGGTGACAGGTGTGTGCCACCATGACTAGGTTTTGTAGTGCTGGGGATCAAGCCCAGGGCTTTGGAAATGATAGGCAAGCCCTCTAACCAACTGAGCATGTTATCTCTCCAGCCCAATTCCCAGAACTTTAAAAAAGCTCGACTTTGGTGTATCTTATTGCAGAAAATCTCTTGGGTCAGAAGCTCTTACCACAACACTTAACACATTGGACTGTTTGTCTGCTTTTACATCCAGTTACAGAACAAGGCAGGGGGAGAGGGGCTGAGGCAAGGCAATTAAATGGAAAGCTTTGGTGTAGGCAGAGAGGGTCTGTGCTGAGCATGCGGACTGACAGAACACAGGAACTGGGGAAAGAGACCACGATCACAATCAGGTGACCACAATTCTCTTTGGGTCTGTTCATTTGGAAAACAGAGAGTATCTCTTTATCATCCATGTATGCACCTGATGTCTGACTCAGCGCCTACTATGTAGGCGTTCAGTGATTATCTGTGCAAAGAATTAATATTTTTTTCCTTTTTTTGGTTTTTGAGACAGGGTTTCTCTGTAGCTTTGGAGCCTGTCCTGGAACTAGCTCTTGTAGACCAGGCTGGCCTCGAACTCACAGAGATCCACCTGCCTCTGCCTCCCAAGTGCTGGGATTAAAGGCATGTACCACCAATGACTGGTTCAAGAATTAATAAATTAATGAGGACTTAAAGACATACAAAACCAGAGAGTGTGGAGGAGGGCAAGGTCCTCATAGACGAATAGAGGCTGGCCTAAGTAACCAGCACAGTGTGGCTGTGAAGATCCCAGTGTGAGGAGTCCATGTCACACTGAAAAGTGGTAACTACTGAAATCACCTGTCACAGAGGACACTGTGCAGCCTGCTTTCTGGGTTCCTCTATAAAAAAAAAAGAGGACAATGAGAGTCTGCTCTTCTGAGTGCTCAAATGAAGATTATGCTGTTTAGATGGCCCAGTATTAAGGCCTTACAAGAAAGAATAAGGCATGCAGAGTGAGCATGAAGCAAGTATCTGTCACAGTAACTTAAACCCTTAGCGGCAGCATTCCCCAACCTCAAAACAAGCAAGACAATTCTCAGAAGCAAGGAAAAAGTCAGGGAAAAAAATTAATAGTTAAACAAGAAGCTAGAGCCAATTAGGCTGTAACTGTATATTCACAAAGATAAAGGGGAAAATACATTGTAAGGACATAAAATGATAAAAAGGCAGAAGAAAACCATGGCGAGAGACAGAGCAGTGTAGAGGGTGAGGGTAGAAGGGTTGCTAGAGCAGGGCCTAGGAAATAGCAGCTGAGAACACTCTGGACCCAGGAAAGTCTCATCACAGATAAATGGCTTGGGTTGTGATGCACTTTGTGACAGCTATCACAATGTGCCCTGCACTGTCACAGGTTTTATGAGGGAAGGGTTCTTTCAAAGACACAATACACTGTTGCTATAGATAGCTATGTAGATAGTTATACAAATGAATGAACAAAAATGTCTATTTTATTATATTTATCTATAAGAAATTAATTTTAGAAGAAACATGGGAAGATATTCAAACTCAGGTGACCACAATTCTCTTCAGGTCTGTTAATTTTTGTTTGAGATAAAGGAGCCATCTCGCTGAAGTCAGGCATTCAAAGGCATTGATAATCATTTAGAATACTGTAATAGTATCCTAAAGTGTTATTTAGTGAAATCTGCACTAAAAATTAAATTTGCATGTTTTCATTTTTCAACAGTTACCAAAAGGACATCTGGACACCTAATACATTAACAGCTACAAGAGAGTAGCAACAATAAATCATATTCATCAGTGACATCTGACTAATGAATTCTATCTATCTATCACCTCCATGCAACTTGAAAGCAATCCAGGAAAACCATCAGCAAATGTTTCTCTTACCCAATATTCTGAGTGTTTTATCTAGATAATGTGAACTCTAGCAACATCTCCTCCCTGGACCAATGCCCAGGTTCAGCTACATACTCTAAACAAGTAAACAAGCTGTACTTTAAGATCCAAAAGCATAAAAAAGACAAAACAGCTCAAACTCAGCAACACTGAATTCAATGATTGGTTAACAGCACCTTCCTTCCCTTTCTTAATCTCCAGGGAAACCATCAGAACTCGTTTTCACACTCTGAACAGCGAGGTAGAAAATGGTACTTGGTAACAAAGGTATCATCTCTGGTTCACGAACAGCAAGTATGCTACAATTTCCTGCACATGCTTGAGTATACTAGGAGGGGTCCCCAAAGGCATCACTATAACAGTTCGGATTATCAAACAGGATAAGCAATCTTGGACACAGATTTGAAAGGAAATTACACAGGTGCCCACCCCCACCCCCCCCACAACACATATACCACAAGAAGATATATTCCTACTTCCGGGTTTGAGGATGCTACTATGGTGTGAACGTGATTGGATCTACTAAACCTTGTATTAAGGTATGGTCCCTTATGTAATGGTCCAGAGAGGGAGTGGGCCTTTAAGAAGTATATGGTTATGACATGGTATCTCAAGTGTTTTGGTTATTATGGAAGTAGCTGCTACAGAGTTACCTCCTCTGTACTTTCCTCTCTTTGTTCACATCCTCCTGCCCTCGGCCATACATGGGACATGAAGAGGTCCTTACCAGAAGCTGTCCAGCCTCCAGAACTGTAAGCCTCTTTTATAACTTACCCAGCCTCATGCATTCTGTTCCAGGAACAGAAACTGTACTGAAGCAAACATTAATGTTCTGAGATTCTCACAGGAAAAGTAAATACTGACTTAAGGAGCCATACAAATGATGCCAGCAGTAGTGACATATTAACTGACAGTGACGTAACAAGTATTTCAAAGACGCATTTAACTGTGCCTCTATAAAGAAGAATAGAGAGTAGGCTAAATACTGGCACACAAGCTGTTATATGTAGAAGGATTTTTTCAGAGATGTATCTTCATTATTATTGTTTTCTCAACTACTACATCCCGACGGCAATTTCCCCTCCCTCCTCTCTTCCCACACACACCCCTTCTCTCTCTTCCACATCCACTCCTCCTCCCAGGGGGAAAAGCAGGCCACCCAGAAGTATCACCAAACACAGCACATCCAGTTACAACTTGACTAGGCACCTCCCTCACATCAAGGCAGGAAGAGGCAGTGCAGCAGGAGGAAAGGGTCCCCCAAAGTGGGCACATAGGCCAGAGACACCCCTGCTCCCACTGCTAGGAGTTCCACACAAACACCATGTCCATGCAGAGGACTGAGGTCAGACCCATACAGGCTGCTGATTGTAGGTTCAGTCTCTGTGAGCCCCTATGAGCCCTGATCAATTGATTCTGTGCACCATTAGAAGAAGGAACTTTTATCTTGCAAAATAAAACTACAGTTCCTTTGATAAAACAGTGAACTATAAATAAGAGAGAGCTAGAGACTGCTTTGATGAGAGACCTTATATTCTGAGTAGTTAACACACACACACACACACACACACACACACACACACACACACACACACACACACACACGATTGAAACTGGTAGGCTGGCCAGGTATGGTAGCCAGTGCATGTCTGCCATCCTGAACTTTGGAGAGTGGAATTGTAGGGATGGGAGGAGGAGGGGGGCAAAAACAGAAGGGGGAAAAGGAAGGAAAAAAATGAAAAAAGGAAAGAGGGAAGAAGGATGAGAGGAAGGGGAAGGAACAGAAGGCAGGAGTGGACCAGGACCAGAGCACACCTTAGGAGGCCCTGAAAACAGGCTGTTCTGGAGATACAAAGCAGGTCCAGGTGCTGAACTGAAAATGAGAGTCTGCAATATTAAAGCTCAGATTTTCTACAAGTTCTTCTATTAGGTTCTCATGGCTTATCCATACACTAAAGTACAATAATTATGAGGGAAAGTACAATGGATATGCATCAGAATTACTATCACCTGCTCAACTGAAACAATTATCTTGTTCCAGATACCAGGTACAGGTGAATATAGCATTAGGCATTTATATAGTTTATGTATACAAGTATATATAAGGCATCCTTCTTTTATTAAAATTTTCTCCATTTACATACTTTCAGAGCAAAATGATTTGTTTAGATAACTATCACTTTGATGTTTCATGATAAAATTCTTCTGTTGACCTAGAAAGGAAGATGAAGAAATCAATGGTGACTGAAATAAAATTCTTTAAAAATATGAAAAGTATCTTTTGCTTTCTATGTAGCTGTCTAAATACAAGCAGACAGAAGACTAGCTTTTTGTAACTTTTAGGAATACAATAACATGGACTAGTTCTTTTGGGGCTGAGAGTGAAAGTGTATTTTTTAGATAATCGTACAAACTGGGTCCCAGGTGATTCAGCTCTCTACTACAATGCATCCATTTACAGAGTTTTGGTCACACATGAGGCATGGGGACAGAGCGGCAGGACATGCGACATCCACTCAGCTTGTCCAATCTTGACAGAGGTGAAGTGGAAACCAGAGCAGTGGCACACACCTAGAATCCTAACACTCAGATAGCCAAGGAAAGAGGATTAACTCTGGGAATAGCTTGGGCTACAGAGAGAGCGCATATTAAAACTTGTCTCACTAAAGTAGGGTTTGTGGTATTTCTTCCAGAGTCACCAGTTTTTAAGTGGCAATGCTAATAACAGTAGAGATGGGTTTTGTTTGTTTGTTAGTCATAAAAAAGTAGCAATGTTTACCACTAGAAACAGCAACTAGACCTTTATGATTCCCTGCCTCCTGATCACTCCTGATCAAGGTAGAATCATCTCGTAGTTCTGAGGATTAGCTCTTTCTGGGAATCCAAGGAATATCAACTTTCCTGGACTAAAATTTTCTCCTTAATTTGGAAAAGAGGCTGTTACTTATAGCAAGCTCTAGATACCTGACCCACTGAGACAGGAAAATGGACACTGTCCTAAGATGGAAAGTAACTTAAAATGACTGTCAAACAATGTGTATTTTCAAACACTCACTTGGAGACCAATCATAAAATTATCTATTAGACTATTAAATTACATGTCCATTAATAATCACGCAATTAAGTATACACAAGGTTGCTTAATATAGGCCTAAAAGTAAGATGTTACTAACTTTAAAATGAAAAAAAAAATCTATTCTCTAAGACAGTGAGGATTAAAAAATAATTTCTTTTGAAATGAAGCAACTCTCAGATTTCCAAAAAGAGACTGAACACTGAAAAGTAATGGATTAGTGTCTAAAAAAACCTAAAAAGAACTGCGGTGTCTCATGTCCCTTAAACCCAACACTCAGGAGGCAAGTGAATCTCTGTGAGTTCAAGGCTAGTTTGGTCTACACAATGAGTCCAGGGCAGCCAGAGCTACACGGTGAGACCCTGTCTTAAAAATCAAAACAAACCTAAAAGCAGCAATCCTCTTAAAGGATTAATTATCCACTAGTAAGTGATAGCAAGAAAAAAATCCTTTATGATTACAAAATATTCCCAGCAGTCCTCACCCCACCGAAAGTGATGTCAGTCTTCATCCACAGATAGTATAAGTGTGTACACATCATCAGCCCTCCACAGAGCAGCAGATCAGGCCCATGCAGTGCATGCTATAGAGAGAGCTGTGCATGAAGTCACCTTGGGTATTACCTAAGATAAAGACCTGATATGTGTAGCTACCAGAACCTCTGCTGGGCTTCTCTTTCTCTCACTTCTCAACACAGGCAGATCACAAGCTGCATCAAACAATATGGGGCTGACTATACGCATGTCCTCAACCCAAGTAGCTCTGCTTCTCCTTTCCCCTTAACTACAGCTCTCCCCACAATCCCAGTTTTCTGCAGAAAGCTCTTTCTGACCCTTTGGGCTTAGATTAGTCCTGATGTTCCTCCATTACTGACCTGATCCAACTGATGTTTAAGCGCGGCCAGATCACCAGCAGCGTGAAAACAGAGACAGGTTGGCTATACCAACCTAAATGTAAAAACTTCATCTTAGGAATGTAGAAGACATAATGGGAACTTAGCCAACTGAGATGAGCATGTCATTTACACTAAGAAACTTTCAGAACCCAGACACCAGCAGAAGACAATCCCCTCTACACACAGCCAGCAGTGCTCATCTGCAGAAAAACCAGTCCTTCAGAGCTCAGCCAGCTAATATTCTAGATCGCAGTTCGTAGAATTTTAGTAAAATAAGTGTAATGGTTGGGGCTGTTGAGATGGTTCAGAGGGTAAAGGTAATTGTCACCAAGTCTGACAACCTGAGATCATTTCCCAGGATCCACAGAGGAAGATCACCAACTCTCCAGTTGTACTCCGACCTCCTCTTGTGGGTTACATATGCTCACACCACCATACAAATTGGTACATACGTGAAAACTATTCAAATAATATATTTGTAACAGAAGTTAGTATTGATCTAGAATCATCTAGGAGTCAGTGTATTGGTGAAGTGTTTACAGACTGACAACCCACGGGACACTCAGCCTAACTATAAAGAGAAGGAAGTGAGCCAAGCACCACTGTTCTCTCTGCTTCCTGACTGGATCCAATGTGACCCGCCACTTCATGCTCCTGCCACCATGCCATCCTCACTGCCAAACATCTGCCCGCAAACAGAGATAGAAGAACAGCCTGCCCGCCCTCCCTCCCTCCCTTCCTCCGTCTTTCCCCCCTCCTCCCTCCCTCCCTCCTTCCTTCCTTTGGAGGCTGCTCAGTCAGTACCTGACCACAGCAACCAGGAAACAACCCCCACAGAAAGGCACTTTAAGGAGTTCTCCCATTACCTGCTCCTGCTCCTTGTCTTTGGTCTTGCTTCTGTAGCCTCTAGCGGAAGCGGTGTCCTGAGAAGGGATGGCAGAGATCTGGTGCAGTGGCATGCTCATCCCAGCCTCTGACCTGGTCTTTCTCCTTACGGAAGCGGAAGCGAATCTCCACTAGCAGAGTCATTTTGGGCCATTGACTTCAAGCTGATAAAAACGAAAAGAAACAGAACAGAGTTAGATTACCTAATTTCCAACAGTAAGACTAGCACTGTTCTAAATTTGAGTAAGTTATGCTGGCAAATACTTGGTCTTCAAAAGGGATAGAAAATGACTGGGGGAAAATCATAACATTTGTTTCTTGTAATAAAATGATAGTATCTGAGGGAAATAAGGTCTGTGAATAATCACAGACTAGTCCTGTTGTCTACTTGAAAACAACAATGTCTCGTTATATTATTTTCAAAGTTAAACTTTTGCTCATGAGCAAGTATTCCTATGTATATGTGTGTTTCCCTGAGAATCAAACCTAAGTCTCATGCATCCTGATAATAAGTGATTTTTTCTTAAAATTAATGCCCTTGGCAGAAGAAATGCAAGTTTGAAACTAACTTGAGCAACACAGTAAGATCCATTATAAGTTGGGCAGTGGTGGCTCATACCTTTAATCCCAGCACTCGGGAGGCAGAGGCAGGTGGATCTCTGTGAGTTCGAGGCCAGCCTGGTCTACAAAAGCTAGTTCCGGGACAGGCTCCAAAACAACACAGAGAAACCCTGTCTCAAAAATAAAACAAAACAAAACACACACACACACACACACACACACACACACACACAGATCCTTTATAAACAAACCAAAATTTAAAACAAACATTAGATACACACAAAGCAAAATCACCATTGCTGTTTTTGGAGTTGGATTATAGTTCTGTGGTAGAGTTTGCCTACACACATAAATCCCTGGTTCAATCTCTAGTAAGAAGTTTTAAACAAGAAAAATAAGGGGAGAAGGAAAGGAGGAGGGAAAATAGTCTGTCAGTCTATCCAACTGACCTCAAATTCATATAATGGTAAGATTGCTGAAATTCAAAATATCTCTGGTTCATGCATAACCTTCCGAAAGCCTAGACTCTCCAAACCAGCTGTTGGCCAATGTTTTCTATAAAGAGTGAGATAAATATTACAGGAATTATAGGCCAAAGCTGTTCTAGTTACTTAGTTCCACTATGTAGTGTGAAAGAAACCATTGATAATGGGTAAATAAATAGGAATGTTACATTTTATAGTTCAGATATGGTTTTCCCACCAAAGGTTCACCTGCTGCAGTTTGGTACCCAGTGTAACACAAGTTCGTTCCTAACACTTTGAAAAGCTATGGAGTAAGTCTTGAGGACGGATAAGTGTTTTTGCTGAAGGGTGAATTCATCTCACAAGTAAGCTCAGGAACAATTTTTACAAAGCTTATAGGCTCTCCTGCTTCCTCTCCCCACCAATTTTCTTTCCTTCTCTTCCCCACTATTTCCCTTTCCCACCCTGTGATGGCATCTAGCCTGTTACATCACAGCAGGAGACCCTCACCAGAAGCCAGTGCCAATGTCCTCTTCATGGGTCTCCAGAACTGTGACCGAATTAAACCTTTTAGGTATATAAAATACCCAGTCTTGGGTATATTTTGTTATGATAAAACAAAATAAACTAAGGCATTATATATCACTAGAAATGCATTTGCCAAAACAGCAGGATAGATCTGGCCCATGACTTACAGTTCAATAAGAGTTTTTCAGGGAGGATGTAGGTCTTCAAAAACATTCCTAAGACCCTGAGAAGGCCATCTTTCTGTAAAGTAACAATGTCTATATAAGCTATCTTATTGACCAGTACACTTGCTGTTTTTCTATACTCTCTCATTGCTAGTAATCAAATCATGTGTTCTTTCCTCCCTATCGCTTTCCTTGCTGCCTCCACAGAAACAGCCCTCTACAAACTACACATGTTTACAGAACATATTTACGGTTCACATGTTTCATGATGCTGTTTGAATGTTAGCAGGACAGAGCCTTAAACCAAAAGAATATGTCTTTAATTTGGGGGCCTTCACTTGTAAGCCATGTGGCGGGCATGTGGTGGTGAGCAGGAAACCAGCAGGGCCAGAGCATCCTACGGCCACATTTGAGAAACATCTGTTCGAGCCCTCTCAAAACTCTGCTCTGGAACTGTGTCTGTGGTGCTTCTCTCAACTCTGACAGTCTCACCAACCAGGCAGAAGATCACCAGGACTCACGCACGGATCCTGCACACAGACAACTCATAAAGCAACAGGAAGGAAGGAGGAATGACTACAGACCAATACTAACATGAAAATGAACTACAAGAATATTATTTTAGAGAGCCTCATTTTATAATAGGCAAATAATGACTGAGAATCAAAAAATAAAAAATAAAGGTGAAAGTGTTTACATATTACACACCCCCTCCTTTTCTTCAGGCTCCAAGGAAGCTGGTAGAGAGGGAACACTGTGCCTTAGAAATGTTCCGTATGTTTACAACCAAATGCACTGGCCTGCACAAGAGGCAACACTATTTATTGAGTTGCTTACGCTTTGGAATATCACAACAGTAGTGATCAGTGTCTTCATCACTAATGTATTAAAGTCTTCTGTCAAAGATGACGAATTCCATGTGGTTTCTTGAAATAAGTAGTCAAACTGGCTGTGCCCAAAGTCCCACTACCTTTCATGCCAATAGCTACCTATGCTGCTTCTGATATAATCACCATTATTACATCATTGGTACATGCCCTTGGCAAGCCTAGAAAAGGCTATTTATACCAAAGAGAAACCAAGAGAGTCAGAATGTTTGCAGTTTGGTGGTGCAGGAGAATTGTCTGTATTCTGTCAATCATATTTTAATAAAACGCTGATTGGCCAGGCAGGCAGTATAGGCGGGAAAGCCAGACAGGAAGTAGGGGTGGAGCAAAGAGACTGGGAGTATTCTGGAAGCAGAAGCTCTTCCTCTACTCCTGCGCAGACCACCGAAGAGGCAGCATGTAACATGTCCAGCTGAGAAAGGTACGGAGCCATTATGGCTAACATAGATGAGAATAATGGGTTAATATAAGTTATAGAGTTAATAAGAAGCCTGACCTAATGGGCCAATCAGTTTATAACCTTATGGAGTCCTGTGTGTAATTTCTCTTTGGGATTTGCCGGCTGTTGGGGTACTGGGCAGGACAGAAACCCCAACAAGCCAGCCCCCTCATGTTACATATGGCGCCCAGACGTGGATAAATGAATCCACAGAAAGCCTGAGAAAGCTTGGGAAAGAATAGAGTAAAGTATGTTTTCTTGGTAGCAGCAATTTTTCTAGGTCTGCTCTGCTTGCTAGAGGCAAGCAAATGCTCTCATCAAAAAGAGGTTTCCTGACTCAGCTTTAGCTGCAAAACTTTGTAGCTCATTAAGAGGTCCTGCCACGAAACACTTAAACGGTGTTGGTGAAAAACTGAATGCATGCTTTTCGGTTTTCAGCCATAGCAGGAAAAAAGCTGCGCTGTTTTAAAATGCCAGCTTTCTGGGCTGTCCTGCCAGGGCAATCTCTGCCTCTTTCAGGCAGGCAGTCCGACTGAGTGTGGTCTGTGAGCAGAATGCTCCAGCTTACTTGCTATCAAGGACCTTGAAATGCCATAGAGTTGTGGCAACAAAAATGGCTACAGCCAGTACCTCCGCAGAGGCTGGAAAGCTAAGTATTTAGCTGTCAAAGCCACGGCTTTCCATATTGCTTTGTAAATTAAAGGCTCATGTGGTCAGAAAAAGAGAGATAAACAGTAAAGAGAGATTCAAAGATGAAGAAAACCTCTAACTGGTTTACAGTGTGTTAAAAATATATGCAGGCTAAAGGTTAAAGTCATTACAAATAAAAAAGAAAGAAAGGGAGAAATAGGGTGTGGTGGTATACACCTTTAATCCCAATGCCTGGGAGGCAGAGGCATATTGACCTCTGTGACTTCAAGGGGCAGAGGTGGATTGACCTCTGTGACCTCAAGGTGTGGTAGTACACGCCTTTAATCCCAATGCCTGGGAGGCAGAGACAGATCTCTGTGAGTTCAAGGTGTGGTAGCACACACCTTTAATCCCAGTGCTGGGGAGGCTGAGACAGTGGGATCTCTGAGTTCAAGGACAGCCTGGTCTACAGAGTTATTCCAGGACAAAGATATACAGAGAACCAGTCTCAAAAAGTAAAAGTAAAAATAAAAGAAATAGAGGTTGAAATAAAGCTACATAAAGATGGAAAATGCACAGAAAATCTTGATACTGTATGCCATTATGCTCTCTTTGACTTGTTTGAATGCTGAGGAAGGAGCAACAGCTGCTAAAAGACTTTTGTTTATAAATGCTGCTGAACTAACCCAAGATAGGCATTTTGAAAATACCTTGGCTTCAAAATTGAAGTCAAAAGGTATGTTACTTTGGAGAAGAGATTTTGCTTTTGTTTCCACAGAAAATGAGAGGCTATGGATTCATTCTGAGTTAAGAAAAATCATCTTTGCTCAAGGGAGGCCACCTGAAAAATCTCCGACAGGAATAGATGGCCCAGATGTCTGAGTTCTACATCCAGAACAGATTCAAGACTGCCGCCTGAGATGATCAAGACTCACAGGATACTCCAGTCAGGACTTGATTATAACTCTAAATTTTCTTTAGGTCCCCATAAGATAATCAGCGCCCCCAACCAGCAGGAAGTAGCCTGAAATACTACGCCCACATTCCCAACAAATGGATTGTGGGTATTTTCCTTTGTTCAAAAAAAAAAAGAGGGAAATGGTGCAGGAGAATTGTCTGTATTCTGTCAATCATATTTTAATAAAACGCTGATTGGCCAGGCAGGCAGTATAGGCGGGAAAGCCAGACAGGAAGTAGGGGTGGAGCAAAGAGACTGGGAGTATTCTGGAAGCAGAAGCTCTTCCTCTACTCCTGCGCAGACCACCGAAGAGGCAGCATGTAACATGTCCAGCTGAGAAAGGTACGGAGCCATTATGGCTAACATAGATGAGAATAATGGGTTAATATAAGTTATAGAGTTAATAAGAAGCCTGACCTAATGGGCCAATCAGTTTATAACCTTATGGAGTCTTGCGTGTGATTTTCCTTGGGACTTGCTGGCTTGTTGGGGTACTGGGCAGGACAGAAACCCCAACAAGCAAGCCCATCATGTTACAGTTTGGAAGGCCCCTCCCTTACAGTCACTCCAGCTACTCTTCTGATACGTACCCACCTTCAGGTAAGGGACCCGGACGTTTACCAGAAGCAATACTTTGAGTGATATTTTATTTGTTTTAATAAATACAGCTTGTCTAAAGATCAGTAGGGCAAAGCTAAGCCACTAGAGGTCAGGCAGTGGTGATACACACCTTTAATCCCAGGATTTGGTAGACAGAGGCAGATGGATCTCTGTGAGTTCAAGGCTACCCTGGGCTACACAATACTGGAATAACTCCAGGTGGTGATGCCTCACACCTTTAATCCCAGTACTAGGGAGTCATGCATTTAATCCCAGCACTAGAGGGAATATAAAATGGAAGGAGAGAGAGGATCGGTCTGTTTAGTCTGTGGTCGCCCAGCCTTGGTAGAGTTAAGACTTCTCTAGTGGCTTGGCTGCTTTGCTTTTCTGGTTTTCAGGTTGAACCCCAATATCTGTCTCTGAGATTTTATTATTTGTTCTACAAATACTATTTAATATAAGCATTCATTTACAAATGAATCAACAAAAAGACAACACCACTATGTACATGAATGTTCATATGAAAGAAGGCATGGGACAACAATCTAATTGATATCAATTATATCTAATTTATATCAATTCAATCCATCTTTAATGAAGAACAGTTAGACTTTGCACTGTGCCTGGTCATCTAGATAAGGGCTTCAAAGTCAGCTGAAATAAACATCTATATCTAGAGGAACTAGACTCCTAAGGTTTGAGTCAGGAAAAAATGTCAAGTTCATGGATCAGGAAACTTTACATTGTTAAAATTACAACTCTCACAGACCGGGATGTATCTCAGCGGTAGAATGCTTGTAGCAAGGTAGTGGGTTTGATTCCCCACCACCTTAAAGGTGTGTGTGCCGGGGGGAGGGGTAGTTCTCTTCAAACTGATCTAAAGAATCAAAGTAATCTCCGTTTGGCACAGATTCAACAAGATGATCCCAAAATGAAATGGAAATTCAAGAAACTCAGACCTGCTAAAGGAGGCTTACAGAGCAGAGTTTGAGGACTCATACTTCCCAGCTTTAAAACATACCCCAAAGGCCAGTAATCAAGACAGAGCTGAACATCTGTCCAGATAGCTATATAGAACAGAAGTGAAGAGTTGAGAAATAAACTCATCTATAGTCAAATAACTTTCCATAAAATAACAACATGATTCCACAGGAAAAGAATACACTTTTCAATGAATGCCAGGACAACTAGACAGTCTCAGGCAAAAAATAAATCTGGATTCCTTCCTTACACTAAGAAACAAAAGAAAAACAAGATATCAACAAAATAATTTTGTATGTGTGGGTACTGATATTTCATTTGTATTTCAATAAAGCTTGCCTGAAGATCAGAGAGTAAAACAGCCACACTGGTCAGCCATACAGACCAGGCGATGGTGGCACACACCTTTAATCCCAGTAGCCACAACAGTTTGCCATAGAAGCTGGGCAATAGTGGTGCACACCTTTAATCCCAGAACTAGAGAGGAATATAAGACGGGAGGAGACAGCTTTCAGTTCAGTCTCATTCTGAGGATTCATGGAGGCAGGATCGCCATTTCAGTCTTGGGGTAGAGGTAAGAGCCAGCGGTTGGTTGCTTTGCTTTTCTGATCTTCAGGTTGAACCCCAATATCTGTCTCTGGGTTTTTATTATTGATGCTACATGTGTGTGTTTCAATATAAGTGATAAAACCATGATAAAAGTGAAAAGTGGAGCTGAACATGTAGCTCAGTAACACTGTGCTTGCATACTGCGTGCAAGGTCCCTGGTTTGACAACAACATTTACACTTACACACACACACACACACACACACACACGAAAGGGCACGTCTAGATCCTAGAACTCAGAAGAAAGGCAGGGGATCATGAATTCAAGGTCAGCATGTGCTATACACAGTGAGGCCTTTTCTCTAAGAAATAAAACAAAGAGGGGAAAACAGGAAGTAAGGAGGAACAACAGCAAAACAGAAGAAATGCTTGCTGATCATACATCAACCAAGGACTCTGTATCTAGAATACACAGATTTCTTACAATGCAATAACAAAAAGACAAGGACCCAATGAGAAATGACTTCTTGAAATCCTTAGCTGTCAGAAAAGTGCAAACCAAAGCCACCATCCATGGTTAAGGCATGGACAAGGCACCATCCATGTTCCTGACTAAAGATACATGAACAAGTGTTGGTAAGGATATGGTGAAACAACCCTTTGTAGATTGAGAATGTAATTGGCTGCTGTTTAAAAGTCTACTTCTTCTCAAGATAATAGACATGTTACCACACGACCCAGCAATTTAACTTCTAGGACACACATCTAAAGCAAATTAAAACATCCGCCCTATTCATGAACACTGCCCCTAAATTTATTATGAATATTCATACTGCATTATCCAGAACCGCATGAAGTAGAATCAAACCAAAACTATATCAACTTCTAAGAAAATACAGTATATATCCATTCACCTGTACTATGTTCATCAATAAAAAGTATAAATGAACTTTGAAAAAAATATTAAGTGAAAAAAGCCAGTTACAAAGGACCACCTAATATTTGATAACATTTGTATGAAATGTCCAGAGTAGGTAAATCTACACAGACAAAAAGTAGGCAACTGGGTGTGGAGATGAAAACGGTTAAATATAAGGGGATAAGTACATAAAAGGACTTCTCTTTAGAGTACTGAATACGATCTAAAAGTGTCTGTGGTGATGTCACACAATGCATAAGCAACGAAAGCTTTAGAACTATATCCACTTAAGTTGGTAAGTTGTAATGCATATAAACCATCTCAATAAAGCTATTTTTTTAAAAAATAGAAATAAGTGAATTAAAAACGTTTAATTTTTCCAGAGAGCCTGTAGATGGACCCTGCTCTCTTACCCTCCCACCAAACGTAGTAATCAGAATTCAAGTCCAGCCCCAACTGTATGAGGTCAGGAAAATGTTTGTTATTTCCTGTCTATAAAAGATAAAAGTAACAACCTCTCATCAGTTTAAAAGGCTAACACGAAGATCAAATAACTGTCCACGTGCAGAACACAGGACCCTATGCAGTATATTTACCAGCAGGCTTTCCCCTCTACCTGTTGGCACATTCTGTCTTTTTTTGGGGGGCGGGGGGGTAAGGTGTTTAGCTTTAATTGGTCATGTTGATTAGGGCAGCTTTTTTTCTTTTTATCTATTTGTTTATTTGTTTGTTTGTTTATTAAAAATTTCCACCTCTTCCCTGCCTCCCTTTTCCCTCCCCCTCCCCACCTTCCCCTCCCTCACATTCTGTCTTTCTATCACTGGGTTATATCCCTTTGTTCTTCAGCTCAAGATTTATAAAACTGGGTCCTCCAATCCTTCTGACATCTATTTATTACCTCTAGACAGAAAAGCAAGAACAACAATACCTAGTCTACAGCACCAATAAGAAGGCCTTATCAGGAAATCACCCAGCATGGCTTAACAATCTGTCTATGCACCTTACAGACAGACAAGATAAATGCAGGACTCTGTTTATTCAGACAATCTGTGAACAAATAAAATACCAACATGGAAGTCAAAAGACAGCAAGGATAGTTCCAGCCCCCTTGACCTTCACCCCAAGGAGCCACCTGTCTCTATGCACCCTGTCTCAAGGTACCATATTCCAGCAGCATCCTACTTCATTCCCTCAATTCTAAGAATCAAGAAAGAGATGGCACAGAAGAACAGAGTCCAAGTGCAGAGACACTAAACTTCGCAAGACTATGAGAAACCCAAGACATGTTCACAATAAAGACTGAGAATCACCAGCAGGTTCATGATACAGAACACAGAAGTGTAAGTTTGTCTTCTAAGACACATCTGTAGAATGAGTCATGTTATCAGGTGCTACATACAAATACAGAACTCAGCATCAATACAAAATCTTGAAGACTGAAGAAACAGCAATGGAAAATACTTGATTATATATATAAAACCTATCTCAAACCAAAACTTAACATACACAGCAAAGCATGTATTTTAACTACTAAAAAAGGAATCTTCTAAGAATTACTGATACCAGTTTAAAGATATAAACATTCATACAAAAATCAGTACTCTAGGCTGGGTTGAAAGCAATGTAACTCAGTCACATGTTTGCATGGCATATACAAATCCATGGGTTCCTCTCCAGTAGCAAGCACATATACCAGGTATAGTGGTGCATGCCTAGAATCCCAGTATTCAAGAGGTACAGACAGGAGAATCAGAAACTTAAGGTCATCCTTGGCAACACAACGAGTTTGAGATCAGCCAGAGATACATGTTAAAATAAAAATCAGTAATGTATTCTACTACAAATATAAATGTACATGAATGTTACTGACCTTGTACACCAACAAAACAAACAAAAAACATAAACAATGTCAAAGTAAATTAAGAATTTTCAATAAAAATCAGTGACTTTGGAGTATATTCGACTACTGAAATATAATAAAGTACGACCTCAAGTTAAAACATATTTAATGTAACCCAATCAAAGTCTAAGACAGATTTCACATGAGAAAATGATCATAAAATCATACATAAAAAGATAACTAAATAAAAAGTTGGGAAAGAAGCAATAGGCTGCATTCTATAAAATATTTAAATATTATAAGACAACTTAGGAAACAGCAAGAAACAGGAACAAGATTTGGGAGGGGGGCGTTTCAAGACAGGGTTTTACAGTGTAGCTTTGGAGCCTGTGCCGGAACTCGCTCTATCGTCCAGTCTGGCCTCAAACTCACAGAGATCCACTTGCCTCTGCCACCCTGGTGCTGGGATTAAAAACGGGGAACAAGATTTTTAAAAGCCCAGAAACCAAACAAGTACAGAAGAGTACACTAGCCAATTATATCAAGGGCCATGCTACTCAATTATTGGGATTGGGATAGCTTGATAATCCAGAAGGGAAACTTTTAAATCAATACTCACACACTTACCAAAATAAATTCTGGCTGGTTGTGGTGGTGCACACCAGTAGGATTTGCTGAAGGAGGCAGGAGTATCAAGAGTTCGAAGCAAGCCTGGGCTACACAAAGCCTGGGCTACACATTCAAATAAATAAATGAGTGAGTGAGTGAGTGAGTGAGTGAGTGAGTGAGTGAATGAATGAATAAATAAACAAATCTGGTATGGGATGACTCTGTGGGTTCAGGCACTAGGTGCCAAACTGAGCAGCCTGAGTTCAATCCCAGAACTTTGTGATGAAGAGAACCCACTACCACAAGTTGTCCTCTGATGTCCACATAGCCATGTGCATGGCCTCTCTCAAATAAGTAAATATATGTAATTAAATGCATAAATTCTAATGTATATAAAAATTAAATGTAAAGACGCACATACAGAGAGTGAGAATGAAATACCATTACAAATTAATTTATTAAGGAACTCAATTAAAGAGTGTCTTTCTAAACCTAGAATTGATATTTTTTTAAAGTTACAAAGTACAAAGGTTTGTTGATTTGACTCTATTCTTAAAATATATACACAAAAGGCTAGAAAATATGCTTTACACGAGACCGCAATATTTTTACACATATTAATAGAAAACTTTTTTACTGTCTTTTGAGATGAGGTTTTGTTATGAAACCCTGATTGGTTTGAAACACAGTACAGACCAAGTAGGCTAAGCAGTCCTCAAACTTGCAGCAATTCTCCTGCTTCTGTCTCAGAAGGACTTTTAATTATAGGATTCTGCCATAATATCCAGCCAATTAAATTTCTGAGAAAAATCAAAGCCCACAGAGAGGTGACCAGGTCTCTGAAGAGAGACTTCCTGTATGAGGACACGGTGAGTGAACTAAAGTATGGCAAAAGACATCAAAGGAACAAGGGAGGGGAAGAGTTCATGCAGCTATATTTTCCTTTAATCACAGTCTACAAAAATATAGCAAAACTTAAGACAGGAAGATGGCTCCATAGGTAACAGTGTTTGCAGTTATGCACACCCAACTGCCTAAATCCAGTGTTTTGAAACCACAGGAAAATCCAGATGCAGCAGTGAGCACCTGTAATCCTAGCCCTCCTATAATGAGATGGGATGTAGAGTATAAAAATAAGCCAACTCATAGGCCGGCTAGCTGGACACCCAGTACAGCAGCAGAAACAAGAGACCCTACCTTAACAAGCAGGAGGGAAAAAACTCCCAGGTCCTCTGACCTCTCTACACACCACACACCTCATGGCATGTGTGCACATGCACAGATATGCACACACTACATATATAGACATCAAATATCAATGAATATTTACCAAGATCAGTCAGTGAACAATGCATTGGGCATGTATTCTCACATGCTTCTGGTAGCAACACAAAGTTAGAATGTCCACTGGTGACAGAAGTTTCTGTTCCACCTGGTCCCAAAGCCATTCAGTACCAAAGAAACAAACAGAGGCCAACATTAATTATAAATTGTTTGGCCTATTAGCACAAACTTCTTATTAACTAACTCTTGCATCTCAAATTAACCCATAATTCTTGTCTGCATTAGCCACGTGGCTTGGTACCTTTTTATCAGTGAGGCATTCTCATCTTGCTTCCTCTATATCTGGGTGACAACTGTAGACTGAATCTTTCCTCTTCCCAGAATTCTCCTATTCTTGTCACTCCGCCTATACTTTTTGCCTGGCTACTGGCCAATCAATGTTTTATTAAACCAATACAAGTGACAAATCTTTTCAGGATACAAGTCCATTGTCCCACAGTAGTCCACCACAACAATGCAGCAACACAGCAAACAAATGAACAAACACGACAGGAACATATTTGCTAAGTTTGGTATAAGAGAACATGCAAAAGTTTTCAGTTGCAAAGAATTTTCAAGGCAGCATTACTTGTAACAAAAAAAGAATTCCTAAACTGTGATGTTAGTATAATCAATGGAATACTATGTAGTCATTTGTGGTGGTTCGAAAGAAAATGGCCTCCAGAGGG
The DNA here is from genome assembly GCF_982192425.1 of Myodes glareolus. Lineage (NCBI taxonomy): Eukaryota > Metazoa > Chordata > Mammalia > Rodentia > Cricetidae > Myodes > Myodes glareolus. The sequence continues at coordinate 34,875,654 of NC_142028.1, forward strand.
AGTGACACTATCAGGAGGTGTGGCTTTGTTGGAATCGGTATGGCTTGTTAGAGGAAGTGTGTCACTGTGGGGGTGGGCTTTGAGGTCTCCTATGTTCAAGCTACTCTGAGTGTCACAGTCTACTTCCTGTTGCCTGCATGCTGACATGCTCCCAGTCACAATGATCATGGACTGTGCCTCTGAAACTGTAAATTGCCACCTCAATTAAACGTTTATCTTTATAAGAGTTGTTGTGGTAGCTGACCCGAGCTTGTGGGACCTATGGACTCTAGATTGACAGCTGGGGAGCCTACATGGGACCAAACTAGGCCCTCTGCATGAGGGTGACAGTCACGTGGTTTGATCTGTTTGTGGAACCCCTGGCAGTGGGATCAGAATCTATCACTGGTACATGAATTAGATTTTTGGAGTCAATTCTCTATGGTATGATGCCTTGGTCAGCCTTGATGCAGCAGTGAAGGGCATGATCCTGCCTCAACTTGATGTGCTATGCTTTGTTGATTCCCCATGGGAAGCCTTACTCTTTCTGGGTAGTGGATGAGGGTGGGGGGGGGGAGGGGGAGAAGGAGAGGGAGGGAAAACTGTAGTTGGTGTGTAAAATGAATAAATTTTTTTTTAAAAAAAGCTGGGCAATGGTGGCACACACCTTTAATCCCAACACTCAGGAGGCAGAGGCAGGTGGATCTCTGTGAGTTCGGGGCCAGCCTGGTCCACAAGAGCTAGTTCCAGGACAGGCTCCAAAGCTATAGAGAAACAAATCTCAAAAAAAAAAAAATTAAAAAGAAAAAGAGTTGTCTTGGTTATGGTGTCTCTTCACAGCAATAGAAACCTAACCAAGACAGAAATAGGTACCAGGAACTGGAGTATTGTTGTAATAGGCCTAACCATGCTTTTGCTTGAAGGAATATGGATTTCGGATTAGAAAAGCAGCTGAACACTTTAACTGCTGCTTAATGGGTCATACTAGTAGGAGCACGGAAGAGAATGTTAGTATGTGGTCTTGTGATATTTTGGTGAAGAATGTGGCTACTTTTTGCCCTTGTCTGGAGAATCTGCCTGGGGCTAAAGTGAAGAGTTCTGGATTAATTCCACTGGTAGAAAAAAATCTCAAAACAGACTTGTATGCACTATGTCACGTGGTTATTAGCAGTAACTCTGATGGAGATCTGTAATGAAAACAACCTGAACAAATAAAAATATAAAATATATACATTGAAGAAAAGGGGCACCAGAAAGTAGAATAGAGATAAATCCTATGTTGAAGGAGATAAACAGATTAAGAAATGGGACAAAGGGAGTGATAATCCCACTCAGCTAAACTGTCAACTTGTAAAATGGAATTAAAGAAAAGTTTAGAGCCAGGTGTGATGATGCACACCTTTAATCCCAGCATTCAGAAAGCAGAGGCTGGCAGATCTCTGAGTTTGAGGCCAGCCTGGTCTACAGAGCAAGTTCAAGGAAAGTCAAGCTTAAGCAGTAAAGGTAACCATCAAAAACAAAGCTGATGAAGATGTAATTGAATGAGGGAACCGTGTTCCAGCCCCAGCAAGCAGCAGAATTTGGCAGCTTCAGTCACAGGTTTCTGGCTTTAGAGTTACAGACAGAAGAAACACATTATGGAATTTGCCTCTGCAACTATGGAAAACCTTTATATGGTTTCCTTTACAAGACTTGCCCTGGTCACGGTGTCTCTTCACAACAACAGAAATCCTAAGGCTTCATTATATGAAATAGAGAAGCACAGCTATATTAAACAAAAATAATAAAAATTACAAATTACAGTATCGGTCATGTAAATATAAAATAGGGGGAAGCATGAAACGCAAACAAGAAATAAACGGTGCAATAATATAAACGATTTTCCTTTGTTTTCCACACTTAATAAATTAATGACAGGCTGGCAACAGAAAATAATCCAAGAGGACAGGCAACTACAAGAAGGCTCATGTTCTATTAGAAACACTTGTGGAGCCTCTCAGAACTCAACATTCATTTTTCTTTTTTTATAACAATCTTTTCTCATTTTACATACCAATCCTAGTTCCCTCTCTCTCCCCTTCTCCCACTCCCCCCACCTTCCACCCACTCCATCCCCCATCCCATTCCTTAAGGGAACATGGGGAGTCAACAAAGCAAGACTCATTTTTCCACAGAAATAAAGAAAAGGCACATTCTCAGGGTGCAGATGGTCACAACCAGTCATGATTTGCTTTCTGTTCTAATTTTTTAGCCTTTCTTCTAATATTTTGCAGTGTTTCCCCTTTAAAACAAAGTACACATCAAAGAAAGTTTGCCATTCTGCATAAGGCTATTAGATATGGTTTTTATTCTCAAGGCCAATATTTGTAAAGACTGTATTTTATATTTTATACATAGTAAGACTAGTTTTATCATGATTTTCATGCCATACTATTTCCTAGAGAAGTCAATCTGCATACTTCTCACAAAATGCAACTGCAATAACGGCTATGAACAACACCAGCAGTTGACCCAGGCATCATAACAAGGCAGACAAGGAAAAGTTGGTACCTATTTGACCACTGCTAATATCTGGGCATTTGGCCAGTGCTTACAAAGCTATCTATTATCTGCATGGGTTTTTTTTTTTTCCAATATGTGTGGCCCTGGGCTATGTTACAAATATTTAGGAATTAATGTTTTACAACACAGAAAATATTAAACAAGGGCTACTACTAAATGTATTTTCCTTTCACTCACAGTCATAAAAAGAAATATTCCAATATAGTACACAAGACTGCTTTTCACCAGACAAAAGCAGATCATTCCCCTAAGACAGAAAAAACCCAAGAGTGGCCGAGATGCCCAGGATCTGACCACTGGATCAGGCCCTCTTAGTGTGTCAACAATATTTACTTTCAAGTTCCTCAACTTCCTTCTACCAGGCTCCAAGCTTCTCATGAGCGCTGAGAACGTACCTAGGGCTCTCCGGCCCTCTCACTTGGCCACTAAGAAGCTACTCTGTCAGGCAGGCTTTCTCCTGCATATTTTTTATCACCTCCTTCCTAATAAATAGTTTCATATCAGTTCCCCAAGGAAAATGCATAGAATGAGTGGCTGATATAGCTAGACAATGCTATGCACAAACACAATATCCAATGTCAGTAGAGAATTTCAAGTGTTTTGGCTTAAATCATCATCTTTTTAGTTGTGGACCAAAAAAAGAAAATGTCACAAATGAGAGGGCAGACAAAAAGATTTGTGACTGAGAGCATTTGCAGGTCCAACCAGAACAATTCAAAAAACCTGAAGACAAAAAGAGACAAGCTCCAGAATGAAAGGCCACTAAGTACCCGGTGTAATAAATTTAAAAGCAAAAAGTTCTCATCCAAAGTATTATCATAAAGTTTTAAGATCCAAGACAAAGAGAAACCTCCCTATAGAAAAGGGATGTCACATTGCAAAGGGCTCTAAGTCAAAATGAAATCAGCCCTCTCCACAGCACTGTACAGTACAGACATCTTCAAACTGTTAAAAGATTACTTCATCATGGAGTTCTATGTTCAAATAATACAAGAGACACAGTGAAGCAAATCCTGGGAAGATAAACTCTAGAATAAACTAAGAAAACATATCAGAAAAGAAGAGAAGGGCGCAGGGCTGGGAGTACAGCTCAGTGAGCAAAGTGCTTACCAAGCAAGCACACACGAAGCCCAGGGTTAGATCCCCAAGGCTGCATAAAAATCAAGCATGGTAGTGCATGCTTACAAGCCCAGCCTTTGTGCCCCTCGGACACAAACTACCAGACCAAGTACCTGACCATTCCTCCTTCCATGTAAATCTACTTGTATAGCTTTAATAACTTTAACAATAAGGAGAAGAAAAGACTCACTAAGCTCTGAGTCTGGTAATGGGCTGGAGAGACAGCTCAACAGAACAAAAAGAACTTTCCCTATAAGTATGAGAACAAGACTTTGATCCCATTTGACCCATGTAGATGTTGAGTGAGTGGGCATACCACCTGCAATGCCAGATTTTGGAAAAAGACAGGAGATTCCCTGGATTAAGATGGCTACCTAGATTAGCCACACTGGCTGTGGATTTAACCAAAAGACACTATCTCAGGAAAAGGCTGAGAGCAATGGAGGAAGACCCCCTAGTCAATCTCAGGCTTTCTCCCCCTTTTTTTCACACACACGCACAGACACACACAGACACACACACACACACACACGATCTCATATGCACATAGGCATATATACCCATACACACCTGTTCAGACATACTTGAACATACATATATACATACTATATACACATATACTTGAAAAATTTTTAAATTATTCTAGTAAGAATAATTTAGAATATATAAAAATTATGAATAGTACTTTTCTGCCATTACTACAGCTTTAATTAACTTTGGTATCAGATGAACCCTTAATCATTTTGAACCTTTGAGGAGATCCAGTTTGAACCTTTAATAAGACTACTCTGAAAAAAGATACTGAGATTCCATTCATGACTGAGGCCCTACTTACAAAAAGGACCTTACATCTTACAGTGACCTGAGAGAGACAGTGATCACTCCAGTCTAAAGCAGGGGTCCAACTATCATGCAGACAATGGGAGAATACAGTAGGTTAGAGGACAAATTGTGTCCATGACTCACATTGCCCCACAAAAAGCAAGGGGGCTGTACCTCTAGTTCAAGAAATGCCTCAAATGGCAACCAGCAGCACAGGAAGCAGCAGCTGCGAGCTGGGTCCACCAGCAGCATGGGTGAGATCACTACCCTGCTTGCCCTAGCTGCGCTAGGGCCCTGTCAACACAGGATGTTTGCACTGACAACAGAGGCTACATTTGGGCAGCAGCACAGGGTATCAGTGCTCGGCTGGCTGTGAAGTACGCACACTCTCATGTACCTGTGCATATGAGACCAACTAACTGCAGCAGCACACTCAGCAGAGGGGCCAAGTGACCACAGAACTCTCCTTTACCTATATAAACTGTGCTTTTCTTCATTTACAATGTTATAATGAAATAAAACTGCCATTTTGAAAGAAATAAAGCATATGTAAAGTAGAGGCCCAAAGAGAAGAAATATAGGATAATACCAGTAAAATTTAATACGGAGTTTAACACAGAACTTCATTTGTGTTTGAACAATTCTTACCTTGTTCCGATAAAATAAGCATTTCAAGTCAATGTATCTTTAAAAAGTAAAGCTATGGCCTTTCAATGCAGATGGCTTCCAAGAAGTGTTTTCACTTGAGGAAGCTGTGGGCCCAGCACAGGAATGTCACTCTGGAACCAGGTCACCCTCCAGAGCCTGCTGTCACAACTGGTGCACACTGCTGGTAATCACCAGGATGTGTCTGTCTCATACACTACGCAGTCTCCAAACTTGTTCTGCTTCTGGGCTGTGCCCACGCCTAAGTTATACAGCCACCCCACAATACTTGGCATTGACAACTGTTTTCAAAAGACAATTCTCGTTAGCACAATGGGACAAGTCTATAAACTTGGCAGGAAGACCACAAGTTCCTGGTCAGCCTATACTATACAGCAAAATCTATTTCAAACAAAAACAAAACTTCTAGCCTAAAGGATGTCATTCCCATCAGCAGTGAATTTGAGTCTGCCTGGCAAAATAACAGCCTGCACCCCTATGTAGATCCAACCAATCAGCAACCTTCTGAAGATCTTCCACTACAGGGCTGCAACTCCCTCATGAAGTATCATCTCATGCTACAAATAGACGGAAGAACAGATCTGGAATATGAAAGAAGTCCATTCTTCTATAAATAACATATGAGAACCTGAAAAACTTCACAATATAGTCAAATTCACAGCAGCCGTCAAAGCGAAAGCACTCTGTTGTCGCAGGAAACCACTAACATCCTAAGCAGTTCTGCAGCATCACTACCTTTCCTCTTAATGCTTCTGAAGCTGCAGTCTTGAACTGGCAGGAAAGTAGTGAATCCCAGGGATGCCTGTCCTCTTCTAAGGCTGCATTTCAAGATGAAACGTCCAGTGTTGATACCAAAAGTATTTTCTCCCTTCTGATTTGAAGCAAAGGCCCAGCTGGATAATTTTTTTTAACTACTCCCTATTCCCTGTCTTATGTGCCATCTTCCACTGAAAGTTTTCTTCTCAACAAAAGCCTTCCTACTTGTGGGTTTTGTGTGTGGCCCACTGAGTTTAATTGCTGCTTCTTGTCCCAACATGAACTGGAAGATATTTGCTGAAGCATGGGCAGTTGACCAGTGGCTGTGCCACTGCAGGAAATGATTCCTCCTCCAAGCATTTACCACCAACAGTCTCTGACCAGGGAGGTATGGGACTCCTGGTCCTCCCATTCGTGATGAAATGCTGCGGGCTCACCCCTGTGCTGGCCTTTATGGCTAACAGAGCTGCAGTGAGTGCACCAGAGCAGTGGCCGCTATGCCTCTCCATCTTCTGCTCTCCTCTCTGCCCCTCTTCTGTGATTTTCACTGAGATCTGGAGGAAGGAATACTGGGTAATTTTCTAAAGTTAACACTGCAGCACAGGAGCTGACGCGGGTCATCCACGGGATTAGGAGATTCACAAGTGGTTTGCACCACAGCACCTAGCACCCAGCATCCATGCCATTATATCTGCAATGGGCAAGGTTTCTTGGGTATTCCTCATCCTTTCCAGACTGTAGTACTGAATTTACAGCTAGCCAGGCTAGTCTCCACAGGCCTCCTGAAGAAATCCGAGAGCATGTAAAATGATACAGCAGGCAGTGTTTAACCTGAAGCAGGGCCCTGAAGCCTCTGAGTGAAAGACTTCCTGGTCATGGAAGCTCTGACTCAGTCTTTGTTTACTAGAGGTTAGGAAAGGGTCTGCCTTCAATGACCATCACCCCTGAGTACCACAGCCAGTGTGCTTTCAACACTATGCCAGAAGGAGTCAAGACACAGTCTGCTTCAGTTAATCTGAACTTCAGTTCAGAACTAGTGATTCTTATCATCAATCATAATGTCATTCTTGTCTGGAAAATTGAAATAACATTAATGAGCCATTTACTGATTTCATAGGCATGACACCTAGTTGGTAAAATAGGACAACCCTCATCTTGACATCACTGGCAGTTAATTCAGAATTTAAAAAACAGTATAAAACTTCTGGGAAAAAAGTAAATTAAAGATGTATTTACCCCTAACTCCTTCCCACAAATACCAAAAGTGTGGTTAAATGAAAGCAGTAAAGACACTGGTTGTTTTCCCAGAGAACCAGGTTCAATTCCCAGCACCCATAAGGCAGCTCACAACCATCTAAAACTCCACTCCAGAGGATCCAGCGCATTCTTCTGGCCTCCACAGTCACCAAGCACACAAGTGGTGCACAAACATACATGCTGGTAAAACACACATATATGTACAATAAGTTTTTTTAATTTTAAAAATAAAATGCTTCAAAATTAAAACAAATAGAGGAAAGATTTCAATCTAGATTAATGATTCACAATACACACAAAGCAGTATAAATAGAAGAAACTTTACATATGGACACACTGTAATAAATTTCAAAATAAACAAAAAGAAAGGATTTTAAAATAGCTAGAAAGACAGGTGACCACTACAATTTGATCTCACAAGCAGTAAGAAAAGCCTGGTGATAGCATGGTACCGTCCTCGACCTACAGACAAAATGAGGTCTGACCAGCACTGTGTATCCGTAAAATTACTCTTTAAGAATGAAGATGACTAAGGATATTATTGCCCCAGATACACACACACACACACACACACACACACACTCCAACAGTGACACTGAGGAGTGAGAGAAGCAAAAAGGAAGACAAAGAAAGTGAGCATATTTAAAATAGCAATAATATAAAGAGAAATATTATAATATTCAATTATATAACTAATTTGTTAACCATGTATTAAAAACCAATTATATTATATAACTAAGTTATCTATGTGAATTATGTAATTAAACAATGTTTAATTATATAAAAAATGTAAAAGAGAAATATTATAAATAAAGCAGAAAATAACAAGCATATAAGGTGTAACCAGAAGCATAGCTTCTGTGACTACTGGATATGATTTACTATTTTTCTGTTTGTCTTCCAGTTTTTCTTTCTTTCTCCATGTATACATTATCTTTTCCACAGGCATATCACATCTTCTTGCACTCAGGAGCACTATGGCAAACCTTTACACTAAAGCTGGGTGTCATTTTGAAGAACAAATCACCACCAAAAAGGCATACAGTGTAGGCCAGGTGTGGTGGCACATGACTGCAGTCCCAGCACCCAGGAAGCTGAAGTGCGTAGAGCAGGGAAAGAGAGGCAGGTACAAACCGTGGACGGCACAGCACTGTGTGGACCAGGGAAGGCTGCTGTTTGCAGAGTAAAAACTGAGCGAGGTGGGAAGGTGGAAAGTGGCTTTTCTCAGCTTCACTGGGAACACAGTCAACAAAAGCACTTCAAAAGCACTGGTTGCAGGGTTACAAGCCAATATTGTCTTGTTTTGTTGTTTGCAGATACTAATTCTCCAACAACTTGGATCAGCTGTATAACCATTAAGTACATTAAATATGGAGACTCATAAATGTTGCAATGAAGAGGTAAACAACTAGGAGACGCAAGGGAAGCAACCTAGCTATGTCACGTCTAAGAGAGAGGTATGCTGACTGTAACAGATCAAAAGTTAAGAGGATGGAATACATACCACACAGTGCAAACGAGCAACACAACACCTGCCACAGCTGACAATGGAAAGGTGACAGTTAAGATCTAAATAGTCACATGGCTTTAAGCAGACAGGTTAGCACACTCATCTGCAAACAGAAAACTCAAAGTCCAGAGGCTTCTAAACATCCAAGAATAAACTAATGGACGAAACAATTCACTTTAGAAGATTTATATAAACCTACTACCAAAACTTCAAAAATAATCCCAAGAAAACTACAAAACATTGACAGAGAACATAACATGGTGATTGTGGAGGTGACTGGATTGAGGGAGACTGTTGAAGAGCCTGAGCCTTCTTGCAGTTGGCTACTTACAATGTGGCAATGGCCATGAGCTGGCTGGCTGTATCAGACAGTCTGGTGGGAACATGCCTCGCTAAGGGGAGCAACTACTGCCATTATCATAATGAAAGGCCTTTGAAATTCTTCCAAACTAGGGCCTTGCTGAAGATTTTATATTGAGCTATAGTTAATAAGACTGAGGTATTTCTATTCTCACTACAAATATATGAGGAATTATCCATCTCCCAGTACCCTGCCTTCCTCCCAAGCAATGTCATGTTTTTCCAGTCTATGTTAATGCACTATCAAAGTAGTGCTATGCTATCAGCATCCTCCTGTTCGTTACAGTCGCAAAAGTCACAGAAAACATCAGTCACTGCTTTTACACGTTCCGTCTACTAAACCACCTGTGACACCTCATCACGTGGGCCAGTTCAGACTTGTCATGGTGCTGTTACTAGTGAGCGTCAGAACTGCTCACAATGTATGCTGCTCTGCCTTTTGTCACACAGCTCAGCCAGTACTCCATCAGTTTACCTAACAAAGGCAGTTTCTTCTTTATGAGACGAACTCTTCATTTTGATAAGAATCTCCCACATCCCATTTGCCCTAGTTATACTTCCACACAGTAAACCATAGAAGAGAGGTCCTTTCTCATACTGAGTAACACGAAGTTTGAATAATTCCTGCATTCTGCACCATTGCCATCAACCAAACTTTTCAAAGATCAAAAATGTTGCAGATGACATACTGAATTTTCAATACACTACTATTTTAATAATATTATCAAAATAGTAGAAAACTCAAAATTGGAAGAGATGGCTTGGCCGGAGAGATTTGCCACAAGCCTGACAACTTGAGTCTCATCTCTAGAACCCTGAGGCAGGAGAGAGATCTGGCTCCTGCAAGCTTTCCTCTTCTCCATGCATGTGCCAGGCACATGTGCACATAACTATCTCCTACTGCACACACAAGTAAACAACGAAAACTTAAAAAAAAACCAAAACCAGGAACTTTTCTGCAAATAATGAAAAGCAACAAACAAACAAAACATACTAGGGATGAGGAAATAGACACAGCAAGGCACACAGAGAGAAAGGCTTTCTGCAAATCAGAGGGGTTCTCAAGAAGCTGAAGCCCAGTCTCTCTTTGAGGGCTAGGGAGTTTTGTACTCCGGGCAGTGGTGGCACAAGCCTTTAATCCCAGCATTCAGGAGGCAGAGGCAGATTGATCTCTGAGAGTTCAAGGTCAGTCTGGTCTACAAGAGCTAATTCCAAGACAGGCTCCCAAAGCTATAGAGAAACCCTGTCTTAAAAAAAAAATTTTAAAAGGTAATATATCATGATCATACAGAGTTTATCCCAAGAGCAAAAATTTGGATTAATGTCTAGAAGTCTGTATCACTTAGCAGCAAATAATACATACATATCCAACAAGCTTTTGACAAAGTTCAATGCCCATTCTTGTCAAACAATCAACATCCTTAATTACATAAACTTAACTAACCTACAGCAGACTGAGGGTATAATTCAGGGGTAAAGTGCTTACATAGCATGTACAAACCCCAACAAAGGAGAAGGAGGAGGAATAGAAGGAGAAAATAAGGCAGGCAGGCAGGCAGGCAGGCAGGCAGGCAGGCTAAGATCCTGAGAACTCTGCCCAAAAGACTGGCAATAAGACGAAGATGCCCACGTCTCACTAAGTCTACTCAACACTACACCAAAGGTCCCACCAATGTGGTACATGAGGGGATAGAAATACAAGACACAAAGGAAGGAGAGGCTGGAGGTACAGCTCAGTGGCAGATCCTCTGACAAACATATATGGGGCCTGTTCCACAGTCATCTCCACCTCCATCTCCAGAGAGGGAAGGAGGGAAGGAAGAAAAAAGGACTTAAAACGTTCTAGTCACAAGCTACAAAATTATTGACAAAAGAAATCTAGACTTAAGTCAAAGAGTAAAAGGGGAATATGAGCAATACAGGCTGGATGAAACTCTCAAAGAATCTACAAACATATCTAAGAAAAGAACTCTAAGCTGGTCTAGAAAGATGAATTTAAGTCAATTTGGCAAGCTCATAAAATGGGTATGTAATGAACAAAACTCAATTTCATTTTTATCTTCTAGCAATAAAACAAATAACTATCTTTTTCAGATTTAATAATAGAAAAGTGTGTGTGTGTGTGTGTGTGTGTGTGTGTGTTCCATGTATACATGTGTGGGGGTGCCCACTGAGACCAAAAGAGGGAATTAGATCTCCTGAAACTAGAGTTATGGGTGATAGTAAGTTGATCAATGTGGGTTCTGGGCACTCACCTCAGGTCCTCCAGAAAATAAGACTTCTTAACCTCTGAGTCCTCTCCCTAGCTCCTAAAACTTTTTTCTTAAAAAAGAAAAAGTCCTCAAGTAGAATATTCAGGAATAAACTTAAGAAAACATATGCATATTCCATATAATGGAAATACAAAACAAAAAGAAACTAAATACTTAAATCAATTTGGAGACATGTACTATGCTAATAATGTTGATTCTGCCCAAATCATAATTCCAGCCATATCCTCACTAGGTGCTTTTACAGATATTGGCCGTTGGTTCTAAAGTTTATATGAAAATACTAAGAACCTAGTACAAATAAAAAAATATTGAAAAATTCCAAGTTAAAGGACACATTATGTGACATCAAGCAACCAAACTATAGTAATCAAGGCAGGCACAGTGAGGTGGTTTATGCTAGTGTCTCAGCTCAAGAGGCTGCGAGGAGGAATCATTCAAGTCCAGAAGATGGAAGACAGCCTAGACAACATAGCACAACCACATCTCAAATATGGAGAAGAAAAAAAGAAAGCACGATCTTGGGGAGGAGAAGAAAGGGGGGACAAAGAGAGGAAGGCCTGTCATGAAGACACAAGGATAAGCACATGATAAGGGACCGGGACCAAGAGTGATCAAGAACTTGCTATGTGGACCAGGCTGGTCTCAAACTCTTAGAGCTCTACCTGCCTTAAGTGTTAGGATTTAAGATATGCAGCACCACACCCATTTTAAAAAATAATATTCCTGAATATTTTTATTATTTATAAACTACCCAGTCTTACATTTTATTAGACCAAGACTAGCAAATAAAGATTCATAGACAAAAATACATACACAAGCAAATATATAAACTATAGTAGTTACATGTTACTAAATAAGTATACATATTTATCATTCAAATAAATAATTAGATGAATAAACAAACAGAAGTAGGAAGGAGGAAAAGCTCTTCCTTACAATAGAAGACAGTTAATGCAGAAAGAAGTCTGGATTTGAAAAACCACAATCCAAATCTAAAACTAGTGAGCAAAGGCCTCCTGAGGAACAGAAGAGCTAAACTCACTTCAAAGAGAAAAGCAGAGTCTGGCTGTACAGAGGTCTGGCAGACATCAATCTTACCCAAGTTCCCATGTCATCACTGATACATAACCAACTAACATTATATGGCTCCTATCACGCTAAACTGTGGAAAACAGACGTAGTTTTGGGTTTTATTGTTATCTAAAATATAAAACTAAATCTAACTGTTCTGCTGGAACCTCCAGCTCACCCCTACATGATCTGGAAAACCCCATTCCTGTGTCTCCAGGACCCGCCCACTCAGAGAATCTCCAAACAAAGAGAAGACACCAAAAGGCCCAGTTCCCATTCTTGACGACTATGGCAGCTTCTTCCCCTAAAGTTGCCAGCAGCACAAGTCTCTCCCTAAACCGCTCAGTTTTTGATCATACTTGAGTACAAACCCAGTTTGTGGCGGATACATCACCATCACTCACCTACAGCCTATATAATATTTCTGCTTTAGTTCAGGAATGTGGCAGTCTCCATCTCTGGGACTGGAGAACCCACCCAGAAGACGCTTTGCTCAAATAGACCTGCTCTATTTTCTCAATTTGGCTTGATCTGGCTTACTACAATGGCAAGGAAACTTACTTGGGGGGTGGGGGGGTGGACAGAAAACCCATTACTAACCATGAGACAACTACCGAGAGTACATATTAGGAATATTCTAGAAAATAAGTGGCTTGTACCCTTCAAATGTTGTGGGAGTATCTTCCGCTGCCTCAGCCAATAGTCGCTGAAGCACGAGCCCACAGTGTGGCGGGGAGCGCCTTCTGCTCCATCAGCCAATAGCCACTGAAATACCAGCCCACTGGGACGTGGTATATTTCTCTTTTAAAAAGAGACAGAGATCCCGGATCAGGCCCTCTTGGTTCCGGCGCTTGCTCCCGGTTCCTGTTCCCGGCTCCTGCTCCAGCGACTAGGCTCCCTTCCTGACGGTTTATGGTGTATGTAAGTTTTACCCCCCAAAATAAATAACCCCTTAAAACATAACTGGTGTGGGATTACATCTTTACTTTTCTTCATATCTATCATACCTTTCATTAAATATATCTATCAAGTCTTTTATTGAATATATGTATGTCTGTATATGTCTATATGATTAATACATGATTATATATTATTATAATCATATAATATATGATATTAATATATGATTAATATATATGATTAATGTTTAAGTTTTCCACAATGAACAATAAGTTTTTCCTTCAGTGACATTTAAAGTTTCCAGGAAGAAGATGGGGTCCCATAACAACAACTCCACCTGGTTGAGATGATGTCATGATACTGATAGCGCTACTATAAGATCTGTTTTGGGTACCAGCTGCACAAGACGATTCCAACGTGGTTAGCTGAAATGATACACATCTTGTACAACATTCTGGCCAGACCTCCACAAAATACTCAGAGACTATTTGCAATTTTAAAAGACATTGATCTTAAATTTAACCATCATTTTACTTTCACAGGATCCCCCAGAAAGAACATCACCCCCATGACAGCTGGAAGTAATTCTACAGGACGACGTCCCCTCTCCCAGTAAAGTTTGTCCTTGGGTTTAGGGACATCATTTAGGGGTTGGTTATAATTAGTATAGGGTTGAAGGTTGGGGGAGGAATTTTATAAGCGCAGGAATCTTAAAAAAAAAAAAGGAGGATAATTGGATTATGGGATAATAGCTTTGTAATTGTGAGTTATTGTTTTTAGACAAATATATTGGTATTGATTCTTATATATTGATACAAAGTTAAATTATGTTGACTATTTTATGCATGCATGCTTCTACCTCTGTTTAAAACAATTTTATGTATTGACATATATATATTGTATTGATATATGTATATTTTACCATATTGCATTGTACACTTCTACCTCTGATTAAGATACTTATATATTGTTTATGTATTGATATATATATTTATCATATTGCAATGTACACTTGCACATTGTTTATATTTGGAGGTCACATTGTCCTCATTTATTGCACAGTTGTTTATTATCTCAGTCTTTAAGTTAAATAGATAATGAGAATTATATAGAATAATAGTCATCTAAATTTGACATTTATAATTAGACTAATCAGGTTCTTTAGATATATAGAGATTATATTCAGTATAGATAGATAATCTCCAACCTCTTCAAAGAGCTGTAGAAAATGGCCTTTAATCTAACTCAGAGTTCTGTGGTAGTGAGACACAAATACTCCTGACAGCACTGACCTATTCCCGAGAGAATGTTGAGCACCAAAGACACTCCACCTGGAGCCTTTCTTCTGGGCAGAACTGGCCTTTGGGTAAAGAAATGCCCATATCTCAACTACTGACAGAGTTTCAAAATATCCGTAAATGGATAAAACAGGACTGTCATATCCTGCCAAGACAGAGTAAGATAGTTTTGAAAAGTTCCTTGCCCTTGAAAATGGTATGTCAGTTACGTTAGGCCTTAGCCAAAGTTGGTTGCTTCAACGCTGCAAACGTGACTTTGGGTGTTTGCCCAGGTAGCCAGTTGTCTCTGTGATTTGTTACATGTTCTGGAAGTTTGATTGCACTTCCTAATTACTCAGGTAACATTATTTCCCTTCTCAGATCTTTGATGGGATTGAAGATTATATAAACGTAGTTACTTTCCTTTCATGACTTGGCCAAGTTATTTATTATACAAGACTTTAGCTAGTTAGAATAGGATATTTGTACTTATTGTGTATAATTGTGTAGGTTTATACTTACTGTATATAATTTCGTAGTAGGCTTAGAACTCTCCTACTTAAACAAAAGGGGGAGGTGTTGTGGGAGTATCTTCCGCTGCCTCAGCCAATAGTCGCTGAAGCACGAGCCCACAGTGCGGCGGGGAGCGCCTTCCTCTCCGTCAGCCAATAACCGCTGAAATACCAGCCCACTGGGGCATGGTATATTTCTCTTTTAAAAAGAGACAGAGATCCCGGATCAGGCCCTCTTGGTTCCGGCGCCTGCTCCCGGCGCCTGCTCCCGGCTCCTGCTCCAGCGACTAGGCTCCCTTCCTGACGGTTTATGGTGTATGTAAGTTTTACCCCCCAAAATAAATAACCCCTTAAAACATAACTGGTGTGGGATTGATTCGCCGATATTCAAAGACTGATGTCAAGAACAAAAAGAGATTAAGGAACTATTCCATGTCAAGAGAGACTAATAAATATGACCACTAAATCCAGGATGGCTCTTGGTTAGAAACTGGAAGAGCAGCCAGAAGAGCAGGTAAAGACCCATGAGGACAGCTGCAGACCAGCAGCGCCAACTGCGAGCTCTGTCAACAGGAGCTCAGGAGCTCAGCCTTTGCATAGGAATTCATACAGGAGAAAGGAAGGGAGGGAGGGAAGGAGGGAGGAGGGAGGGAAGAGGGAGGGAGGAAGGGAGGGAGGGAGGGAGGAAGGGAGGGAGGGAGGGAGGGAGGGAGGAAGGAAGGAAGGAAGGAAGGAAGGGGGGCCCCACTCCAGAGGGAGAATACCAAGTGGACTCTAGGACAGGACAGTTCCTTGTATACTTCTTATACTTTCCTGTAAGATTGAAATCATACAGCAAAAAACAAAATTGAAAAAGTAAAAAAAAAAAAAAAAGAGTTTCACCCAAATACCCTAGACAAAAGGCCACTCACCCTTAATGTGTAAAGGCTTTGGGTCTGGGAGTTATGGCATCCCAGAAGCCCTGGGTTCGATGTCTAGCAAGACAAAAGCAAGTCAAGAGGCTGGAACACAGAAAAAGGGAGGAGGGAAGGGGTAGGAAAGAGCCAACTATTTACATAAGGTTTTGAAAACACTAATACCCAATCGACTAATGGAAAACAGAGAATTTATTGTCAATTCATAAAACAAAGTAATAAACTTTGAAAATGAAAAAGACAAACAAGTCAGCTTCATTATCAAGTACGACAGTGAGATCTTTCCCCAGAAAATTAGTAAAAAAGACTGACATTGGCAGACTTCCTAAAATGAACATTCAACAGGAGTTAGAAGTAGGAATGCCTAATTTAGCCAGTTTTAGAAACGCCATTCATCAATATTGAATCAAGAGCCTTAAAACGATCTTCATTATTTAAGGTATGATCTCTTAAAGTAATCATCAACTGTGGAATTCATGCTCGGATACATCCATCAGGAGCTGGAGATGACTCAAGAGTGAGAACACACGTGGCACAAGCATGAGGACCTGAGTCTGAATCCCAGCACGCACATGCAAAGCTGGTTGTGGCCTGTGACCCCAGAGCTGTCAGGGTGCAGGCAGGAGGACAGCTGGACCTTGCTGGCTGATGGACTCTCTCCAGGATACCCCGTCTCAAAGGAGTTATGATGAAGGACAGAGCAGCACACCTGACATCCTCCTGTGTCCTCCAGGAGCACAGGCATTATCTGCACCACATACACACTCACACACACACCTACATATATACACTCCAAAACAAAAAGACACTCATCAGAGAGTATTCATTATAGCAAAATTCTTTAGAACAATCCATGTGTTCAGCAATACGAAAATCGAGGTATAACCACAAAATACAAAAAGATTAAAAGATATTATTATTATTATTAAAAGATATTAAAACAGAGAAAAAGATACCAAAGATGTCAAGAGATAAAAGCTTACAAAACGGGTATTCTGGATGATCTTAAGTAAAAAGGAACTCATTAAATTCTAGATTTTGAGTACAAAAGTGAACAATCACCGAAAATATAAATGGGGGTATGAAAATCTGGTCTGGTCTCCTGCTGATCTATGAGATCTAACTTGCCCACCCCTTCTACCCATCCAAGACAAAGCTAACACTCCTCACCTGGGGGCGCCCTTCCCACCCTCCCATCTTGCTCCCTCGGCACCTGCAGACCTGCTCCTTTCCCACTGGCATGTGGTAAACTTTGGCTGCTTCATATCTACAAAGCTTCCACTCACTTCTGACGTGCACGGAAATGGACTCCAGCCACTCTACTAAAGAATCTTAAACACGGCAGTTACTCAAACAGAAGCTTCATTTCCCCTTGCTTCTTTCAAATAAAGACATTAAGAAAAGCAGCCCCTCAAGTGTTCTTTCCTAACAAAAGCCCAAGGCCGACTCTCAACAGTACAAAGGCAGCACATACCTGACTATGTTCTGTGAAGTGTGCCATCTGCTCACTTTCTTGTCAAAAGACATTTAACAGTCTAATCACTAGGCACCACCCCAAAAACACACCCATCTGTGTGCAGCACCAGCTCTGCCCTACCCCTACTAAGTCTGCCTTCCACTTGCTTTCCCCCTCATTAGCAGAGCACAGCGGTCAGGGAGAGGAGGGAGACCTACCAGGAGTAGAATCACCAGCCTCCATCCTCTAGCGGAGGGCCAGCTGGGAGGCCTCACACATCAGTGGTCTACAACAGTAGAAAATTTTCAGCCTAGGAACAGTGTGCCTCGGGGGCATCTTTGCTTGCTCTGTAAGTGCTACTTGCAGTTAATAAGAGGCCGAGAGTGCTCTGACACCCTACGATGCACAAGGAAGTTCCACACCCAACGAAAAGTCACTCTCATGGCAGCATCCAATTCCAATTCAGCAGGAAGGAGACAGTGCAGGTTTAGGACAGCTGTGTGGTTTAGGACCTGTACAAACACACACACTCTCACACACACACAATCTTAATCACATGCTACAACAGGGTGGGGGTAGTGTTCCTTTGGGTACCAAAATTCTGTCTCCAGCATGGGAAACAAGAAGTTATAACTGAAGCAGAGTGGTATACAGGCCTTTTCCTGGCATTATCTTGCGTTTTCTCACATGCTGTTTCCAAGCAGCAACAGTGAAAAGATAACAACTATCAAAACTGCCCAGGCTGGCAAACACCTCCTGCAGCGCTGGCAAAGACCCACAGAATGATGACAAGTTGAGCTGAGTATCTCAGGATAGAAGGACCCATATGCACAGGCCCAGCTTTGGTCACCTGGAGAGAGACGGCAAGCACTGACGACCAGTGCTGCTCCCAGGAGAATCATGAAAAGGAGCAGAAGGCTTTCAGGAGCGGCCCTGGTACCAAACAGTACTCAGCCTGAACTTTCACCCAAACCAGATGCAAGGAAGAAAGCACTCAGAACAAACAGGGCCACACTATTATAGCTTAGTTACTGTCATGACAAATGAACCACAGCACAACAGATTCTTCTTATTTGAACACCTTTTTCAAGCAATGATACCCTCTGATGAAGGTCAGATGGCTGGGAAAATCCTCTAGTACCATCCCTGGCCGAGACATAAATAACTCTGACTACCTCGCAAATATCATTTGCCTGTCTGATGTAACTTTTGTCCCATGTTAGGGCATAGCTACTTAAGGAGGTTCATTTCAACACTAAACAGGAAGAACCATTAGAATCTTGCCCACTAGAAGTCAGCAAGGTAGTATACACAGCAGCCCTAGTCAAGGAGACTGAGCACAAGTTCAAGGATGGAAGAGGCTACAAAACTCCATCCCACCTTAAAGAAAGAGCAAAATAGACAAAACATGGAGCTGGGGCTATAAAACAGCTGGAAGAATGCCGTGTCACAGCTAAAGGGCCTGGATCCAATCCCCACACAGCTGTGTCCACTGTGCTGATCAATAGAGCCTCCCTCTGAACATGCCCATCTGAACACATGAACAGAGCTTAATGACTAATTCTCAGTATATCGGCCCTGAAGTTTCTCTCACATCATCTGGCCTTCCAACTCCAAGCCTTTTTCTTCTCTAGGCCGTGAGACAGCCTCTTCTCCCGAACAGTGTTATACCTAGTTATGCCTGGCTCTGTAAGCCACACAGAAGAATGGATGACAAGACCAGCAAGATGGCTCTGCAGGTAAAAGGTGCTTGCCACAGGACTGCATCTGAGTCTGATTTTCAGGGCTCACATGGTATGAGAACTATCTTTTGACCTCCACAAGAGTACACACACACACAGAAAGAGAGAGAGAGAGAGACGGAGACAGAGAGAGACACACAGAGAGAGACAGGTAGATGCTTAAAATATGAGAGGAGGAGGGGCTGGAAAGATGGCTCAGCAGTTAAGAGCATTGCCTGCTCTTCCAGAGGTTCTGAGTTCAATTCCCAGCAACCACATGGTGGCTCACAACCATCTGTAATGAGGTCTGGTGCCCTCTTTAGGCATGCATGTAGAGAGAATATTGTATACATAATAAATAAATATTTTTTAAAAAATTAAAAAAAAAGAAAAATGAGAGGAGGAAAGGAAGGGAAGGACAGAGAGAAGAGAGAGAATCAATGACAGACAATTACAGACTGGCAGAACTAGAATGAAGCTGGAGACCAATCTATTGACAGCCAGTCTCACCTTCATAACTGAGCAGACAAGGTGGAAACAAGAGTGAGACCCTGCCAGCTCAAGCAGCCACTCGGGAAAGCTACAGGAGGACTGCAGACTCTGGGTCCTGCTCTTGGAGTTGTGCCAACAGTAAAATGTTATATAGCAGGACTGCAGTTTCTTAGAGTTCTGTGGTGAAATTTTAAAAAACATTTTCAGTTTAGTAAGTTTTTTTTTAAATCCCATTTTGTGACAATTTTCACTTTTGTAATTCTTCATTACAATAAAATCTAGGTCAGATGTCAACAGCAGGTTGCTCTGTATATGCAGATCTGGGGCCTACAATAATTCAGTTCATTTTTCCATTGGCCCCTGTGGAGGCAGCATAATGGTTATCAGCACACAGAAGACTGAAAACCCAGGTCAGAGGTGACAGGGCAAAATAGCAAACAGTGACCAGTGACACGCATCTTCCTACCAAGACACATTCTATCTGGATTAGTTTTAGAACTTACAACTGTCAAAACAGGGTTTAACTTAAGGCTTCTAGTAATTCTTTAAAGTATTTGGACTTAAATAAAATCTCAAGTAAAAGTTACCGTTCCTGGGAATATACTTAAATTATATTTTAACAACTCAATATAAAGTTTAAAAGTTTACAGTAAGGAGCCTCTTAGAAGAAGATGGAAGGTAATTTCAACTAGAAAATCAAGTTGGGTTATTAAAGCATCAGCGTTAGCACTGACTCCCACAAAGACACATAAAGCACTGGCCTCTAGTGAGCCACACAGTTCGGCATGAAGCACAGAGACAAGCCCGGCTACACAGAGTTTCCCATTCTCAGGCACTTCTTGGAGGCTCTTCCAAGTCAGAGATCCTGTACTTTGAACTGGCAGCCATGCCTGGAGGGGACTCTGGCCGACCTTCTTCACATAGAGTGTTGTGTGCTCTGTGTGTCCCAAGAACAAGGGCAGTCTGAGGAGTGGAACAGCCAGAGCCAATGCTTCTCATGCACCACCGTTCACTGTTCCTGAGCCCTCAATAAGAGTCATCGTCCAGTCCTCTTCCAACCCTGTCCCTACACTGTTGGAGGACTGACGTCAGCCTCTCAGCACTCCTTCACCTGAAACCCTCCAGCTAACTCTCCCTCTGCCATCTTGGCAGAGCCACAAATGAAGGACATAATAACAAACTTATGCTGAATTCTGCATTACAAAAATACATAGATGTTGCTATTGTTATTACAACACAGTGTAATTAAGATATTTTTCAAATTTTGGGGTCCAAACAAACCATCATGGTCTGATTTCATAGGTCTGGGATGATAAAAAATCATCCAGAAAAGCAGAAATCAGGGGAAAAATTAAAATTTGCATTTGAAAAATTCAATAGCAGAAAAATTAGATAATTAACCTTTTTTTTTAAAAGAGATGAGATATAGTCACAGACTGTGACTCAACAATGGTCACTGATTAAATGTTAATTATTGATTTCACTAAAAATAGGACTATAAACACAGATCAAGAGTAGAGAAAAGGCAACTGGAGTTTAAGACGGCCAAGTCCTCCAGTATCAGGTGTACAAAGCACCTACATGTCATTAGTGAAGCACAGCTTCACTAAACACAAGGCTAACAGTTCTCATGACCCAACAAGTCCTCTTTAACCAGACAGCCCTGTTCCAAGGTTCCATAAGGGAATAATAATCCCACAAATGTTTAAAGACATATATACAAGAATGGTCAGTTCAGTAATGTTATAAAAGGGAAAAGCTGGAGCACACTAAACTCTAACCAACAGAAAGACATAAACGGACTCTGTACGAGTACCCACACCATCTTCTCCCCACAGTTTTCCTTCTTTGGGATGAGGTTTCACTAAGCAGTCAGACTAGTGATTGAGTTGCAACCCTCCCTCTATCAGCTGGTAAGTTCGCGTTGTGTCTCCTGAGCTACTCTAAATAACACAGGTTTATGTGTAGGCTTTGGCATGGTCACATTTACATTCTTCATGGGTAGATTACCTGGGAGTGCAATGCTGAGCCATGGTGTATCCCTGTACCGGAGCACTGGGGAAACTGCCAGACTGTTTCACATTCCCCCTGCCCACACCCCCCTCCCAGGATTTATCTTTTTAAAATTTTAGTCATGTTAGTAGGTGATGTAGTGCTTCACTGTAAATTGGGAGGGGGTCATGAGGACTGAATTCTTCGCCTTGTGATTTCTAGCCAAGTTAGACTTCTGATTACATCCTACATTTCCGTCGAGATCTCTATTTGCATTTGCCTTCAGCATTTTTTGTTTATTGGTCGTTTGTTTGTCTTGTCTGAAGAAATACTCATTCAAATCCTCTGCTTATTTTTCTGCTGAGCTCTCTGTTTACATTGTTGAGGCTGGCGTGCCAGTGGCAGAATCAGACAGTACAAGGTCCTTACTGCTGTCTTGCTGATGTGTAAGAGTTCTTCAGACACACTGACACTGGGCCTTCATTAGATAATTGATTCCTATCATAAACAGCAGTGAGCACACAACAAGATAAAAGAACTCTCTGATCCTGCTAATAGGAAAGTGAAACAGTCCAACTACATGAAAACACAGCCCAGTAAGACTAAAGTTAACAATGCACCAGACATGGAGGTGTGCACCTGTTACTCAGCACTGGAGAGCTAAGACAAGAAGACAGTGAAAGAGGATATTAAGTCTGAGTTAGCCTGGCCTAAACAGGAAGGTCCTGTTTCATTTCAAACAAAAAAAACAACAAAAAAAGATGCTGGTCCCTCTGCCGCTCACCAGCCTCTGACCTACTCCACAACAGCAGGCCTAGACATAGACACATAGATCATGCACCGCCTCTTCCTGGGCTATCCTCAACCAAGAAATCTATGCACTGGTTCCAGTCAACCAGCTTCTGCATCAGGCTACAATCCCACTTCAGACATAGAACCAAAGAAAATGTCTACATGCCTAGGTCATAACAACAACAAAAAAACCACAAGCAATATGAAAGGCCAAGACATAATGTCCCCCTCAGCCTATATATACATTTCTCCAATGGGAATTACATAGATAAACTCCAGGACAGAATTTAAAAAGACAATCACAAACTTTATCAAAGAATTCAAAGGAGTTTAAAGATGATGGGGAAGGGGTCTCCATGAACTTAAAGAGCATTTCAATATATGCCTAAGTGATGGCCACGAACCATAAATATATGCCTTAATGAAGTGACAAGTTCAATTCAGGATCTGAAAACTAAATTCAGTAAAGAGATAAAAACACTGACGAGAACACAAACTGAAATTAAACTCAGTAACACAACTAGAAAACTCGACAGAAAACTCTAAAAGGAGAGGGACCAAGGAGAAGAAAGATTATTGGGACTTTGGAGATGTAGCAGAATCGAATTACTCAATCAAAAACTATTAAAAATTTAAATAAAAATAAAAAACATAAAAATAACATATAAAAATGTTAGGCACCTCAAAAAGACCAGATTTTCTAATTATAGGCATAGATGAAGAACAAAACTCTCACTGGGCGGTGGTGGCACATGCCTTTAATCCCAGCACTCGTGAGGCAGAGGCAGGTGGGTCTCTGTGAGTTCGAGGCCAGCCTGGTCTACAAGAGCTAGTTCCAGGTCAGGCTCCAAAGCTACAGAGAAACTCTGTCTTGAAAAACAAAAACAAAAAACAAAACAAAACAAAACAAAAAAAGAACAAAACTCCCAGGTCAACTGTACAGACCAGATCTTCAACAAATTCACAAAACAACCAAACCACCCCCTCATTAAGGAAAGACACACTTAAATAAATCAAGACGTGAACAGAAAAGGAACTCCCCACAGCAGATTATAGTGAAATTATTTAATGGGCAGAACGAGAAGAGTGTACTGGGAAAAGACAGAGAGAGAGAGAGAGAAACAACAGTCATACATAAAGGAAAACACGTCTGTAACATGAGGGCCGGCTTGTTGGGGTATCTGTTCCCACCCAGTACCCCACAGTCGGCAAGTCCCAGAGAAAAACAATCACACAGAGATCTCTATAGGTTATAAAGCTGATTGGCCCATTAGGTCAGGCTTCTTATTAGTCCTTATAACTTATATTAATCCATTATCATTATCTATGTTAGCCATATGGCTTGGTACCTCTTTCAGCTGTCAGCTCACATGTTGTTGCCTCTTCGGTGGTCTGCGCAGGAATGGCGGAGGGAGCTTCCTGTTTTCCCAGAATACTCCCAGTCTCTTTGCTCCACCCCTACTTCCTGTCTGGCTTTCCCGCCTATACTGCCTGCCTGGCCGATCAGCATTTTATTAAAATATGATTGACAGAATACAGACAATTCTCCCACACCACACATCAGAGTAAGAGCTAATTTCTCAATGGAAAAACTTAAAAGCCACCATAGCCTAGAGAAATGGACTTCAAGTTCTAAAAGATCATAGATGCCAACCTAGACTACTGTAAAACTATCTGTCAGGGTTAAAGGAGAAAGAAAACCTTCCATATACAAACAGACTTAAAGAAATCAATATGAAGATGGGAGAGATGGCTCAGCAGTTGAAAGCATTGGATGCTTGGAGGTTCAGTTTCCAGCACTCACATGGCGGCTCACATCTCTGCAACACTAATTGTAAGGGATATGATGCACTCTTCCGGCCTCTTCAGGCACCAGGCATAAACATGGTGCACAGACATACATGCAGCCAAACATTTATACAAATAATATAATAAAGAAAGTCATTTCCCACAAGCCAACCCTACAGAATATACTAAGCATACCCAAGAATACAGAAAGAAAACAAATGAAACTATAATTACTGAAACACAGAGAGGACTAAGAACACAAACAGCAAAACCAATGAACAACCCTACCCTAAGGAGACAGTCATCAACAAACACCTTTAAAACAACAACTTAAAGCATTGATAACCCAATTCGCCAACTAAAAGACACAGGTTTGTTAAATGGGTTAAGAAGCAAAATCTGTGTATTGTCTACAAGAGATATCTAACCTTCAAAGAGAAGACTCACCTCAAAACGAAAGGTGGAGAAAATGTTTGAACAGCTTAGTGTTTTGTCAACTTGACCTCTATTGAGAAGATGTTTCCATCAAATTGGCCTATGCGCAAGTCCATGGAGCATATTCTTGATTAATGATTGATGTGGGACAGTCCAGCCCACTGTGGGCAGTGCTATCCTTGGGCAGGTGGTCCTGAATGCTACCACAGAGCAGGCTGAACAAGCCACAGAAGCTGCTCCAAGGCCTCAGTGCTGCTCCAAGGCCTCTGCTTCAGTTCCTGACTTCAGGTTCCTGCCTTGACTTTCTATCCTGACATCTCTTCATAATGGACTTTAAGCTGTAAGCCGAAATAAATCCTTTTCTTCTTAAGTTGTTTTTGATCTTGTGGTTATCACAGCAATACAAAGCAAACAAACACAATATTCTAAGCATATGTTACCAAGAAGCAAGCCAAATGGCCCTATCCTAATATGACAAAATAGACTTCAAATTAAAATACGAAGTCAACATCACCCTAAATGGAGAAAAACTCGAAACAATACATGAAAATCAGACTAAGACAGGGCTGCCCACTATCCCCACTCCTTTTCAACACAGTGCTCCAAGCACTAGCTAAAACAATAAAGCAAGACAAAGAAATTAAAGGGATACTAAGAAGGAAATAGTTCATATCACTGGTTTGCAGATGATACATTATACTTAGGAGATCCCAGAAATGTCATTAGTAAACTTCTACAAATAATCAACACTTTTAGCAAAATGACTGGATACAAAATCAACTTACAAAATTCAGTACCCTTTCTTACACCAACAACAATTACTTAGAAAAGAGATCCTGGGCACAATCCCATTATCCTCAAGGAAAGTAAAATATCTAGGAATAAACCTAAGCAAAGAGCAAAGACCTCTACAGCAACAACTTTAGATCTCGAAATAAAGAGAAGGAGAAGTACACTAGAAAGTGGAAAGCCCTCCCACGCTCATGGACTGATGGAATTAATATCGTGCAATTCACCATCCTATCAAAAGCAATTCACAGATTCATTGTAATCTCAATCAAAATCCATATGAAATTCTTCACAGAAATTTTAAAAGTCTTAAAATTCATACTGAACCAAAAAAGACCCTGGATAGCTGGAGAGATTGCCACACCAAACTTCAAGATATATTATAGAGCTATCATTTAAAAAAAAAAAACACCATGGTCCTGGCACAAAAACAGAAATGCAGATCAATGGACTATATAATAAAGAAAATGCAGTGTTTTCAACAACCATGCAGGAAAACTAGAACAAGACACAGGGAGAGGCTGGCGGAGAGAGAAATCATATCAAAGATGTATGAAAAAGCCGCAGGAAAGCAGGACATTTTATGTCCACTTAAATTACACAGAATATACATAATGCATGTGCACGTGTGTGTATTCATTTAAATGACGCTGTGCCACTTGGAGTGACACTATAGACCACCTACCAGAAACTAGAGGATCAGTCATCCAAGAAACCCTTGGGAGTTGTCAATCGGGGGAGTCTGAGAGACTCCCAAAACAACAACATTGCTCCCAGAGTTTGAAGGTAACTCCTTCTTGCTGATGACAACATGTAGTTCAGACACAGCACTTGGAGGAATCGAACTGGATATGACCTAGAAACTTCTTCCTTAAAGAGCAGCTCTCTGTCCTGGAAGGAGCTGGGCAGTCTGCCAGTGGAGAAAATGACCAAAATCCTACTCAGGTGTACCACTTACACACTTCAACAATGGCCAGAAAGGCAGTATATCCCAAAAGGTGCCAAAGTGGCTGTGGAGGTCTAAGTGAGAACTGACCCCATAGGCTCATATATTTGAATGTGTGGTCCTTGTTGGCGGAATTGTTTGGGGAAGGATTAAGAGGTGTGGCCTTGATGGAGGAGGTGTGCCACTGGGGCTGGACAGTCAGGTTTCAAAAGCACACACCAGGCCTAGTCAGCCAGTCTACCCACTCCCAGCCACACCCACCGCATGCCTAAGGATCAAATCTGAGCTCTCAGCTACTGCTCCAGTGAGTGCCATGGCTGCCTGCTGCCATGCTCCCCACCACAAAGGTCCCGGACTCACCCTCTGAAACTATAACAAGTCCCCAGTTTGGTGATTTCTCTTACAAGTTGCCTTGGTCATGACAATGTCTTTTCACAGCAACAGCAAAGTGACTAAGGTGCCGTAGAACTGGACTTACGGGCAGCCCAACAGAAGAGGCAAAAGTCTCATATCATGAAGCTAGCCAACTACCCCTGAGTCATGGATCCTAGAGGAGAACCTACTTGAGTAAATCAGCGTAACTTCTAACTGCACAGTAAAGACTCATCCTCACGCCCACGAGTAAGCTTCACTCTCACCCCTGAGCAAGAAGCGTCTTTTGGTGGCAAACAGAAACTATGACAGAAAGCCACAACTGAGAAAAATGCAGAACACAACCAACTGGGGGGTAGCCAGCCTCCTCCAACTGTGGCTCAGGGAAGCTATCAGCGGAGAGGGTGGGAAGACGAGGAGCTGAACGACCAGGATGTCAGGATGTCTGCTGCAAGGCGGTATTTTCTGCATGTGACAGGGAAGCAGCAGCGGCAAAACCTGGTATGGTTTCTTAAACAAGACCTGAACAATGACCACACCTTCTGACATGCTAACATGCACGGGGGAGATTTTACCAGGCCCCCTCTTTGGATGAAGAGCTACAGGCAATTAATGGCTACTAAGAGGGCAAATCAGTCTTCTCCAGGAACAAGCTCCCTGACAGGTGATCCAATCCTCCAACCTCAAGTGGTCAGGCTTAAACATACATACATATAAACAACATGAAAAGGACTCAACAAATTGTATTCATAAATGTGCGCGCGTGTGTGTGTGTGTGTGTGTGTGTGTAACAATGATAAATACTAAAAGGTCACTAATTTCAGAGGGAGTTGGAGGGCCAAGAAAGGAATGGAAAGGGGGAAGATAATGTAAATACAGTACTCATATGTGAAATTAAAACAGAACATAACTGGATGTGGGCTATGGATCAGTGGTGGAGCTGTTGCCTAGTATGTATGAGACCCTATGTTCAATCCCTAGAAAGAAAAGCAAAGAAGCAACGTCTAGTCGAGGAAAAAGAGGAAACAGAACACACGTAAAGAAGTGATGCCCTTCAAGTAGATGGTTCAACTGATAGTAAAGAGGATTCTTCATTGTTTTATTCTGGCTTTTCATTTCATTTGTTTGGCATTGGAGACGGGACAAAGGCCCCTGTGTGCCAAGCACTCTCCTGCTGCAGAGCCACATCTGCAGCTCCCAATAGTGAAGCTTAACAAGAGAATCAATTCCATCCTAGGCCTTGGGCTAGTTTTCTCCCAGTGCTAATTTAAATGAGACAAATACGTTGGAGCTAAAGCAGTCATAGTTAGCAACAACAAGCAAGTAAAGAGTTAATCCTTGTTTTCAAATAGTTGATGAATTTTTTTTTTAGTTTAGGTATGTTCCACATATTCTGTGTTTACCTGAAATTCACATTTAGCTGTGAATTCTTTATTTTATCTGAAAATCCTAGTTTTAGCCAACACATGAAATACATTTTCCACACTCAAGAAGAAAGCTAAAAACTAAATCAAGCAACAACAACAAAAATAAACAAGCAAACAAAAAACAGTTTGCCTAAGCATGAAGTGAAGGCAAAGGAAGTGAATTGCCTTGGACCAATGTGTCCACTCCATTGTCCACTCCCCTCACAAAGGACAAACTTTAACATGTGTTTTCTGCCTCCACCCTCCCAGTACCAGGACTATAGACATGTACTACCATGCCCAGCAGTTTTCCCCTCCTAACATCAAATTTCAGTACATATTTTATCAATAAAAATCTCCAGAATCAAGAAGTTAGGGAAGTACACGCTGCTCTTTATTTCAACTTTCCTGGTAACCGCCTCTGCTTGTACTCCAGACTTCACACTCTGCATCCCTTCATTCGCTGTATCAAACAGGCTATTTTTCCTCCCAAACTGAATCTCTCAAAATTCAAAACTTCCTTGCTTCAGATTTTCAACATTTAGTAAAAGATTGTGTTCGCATCATTCCAAAACTCTAGCAAGCGTAGTTCGTACATTCTTTTTTACAGAACGTGATTTGAGTATTCTAAATGAAAGGCTCCACTCCCATTTTGAGTCAGGCAACCAGGTGTGAGGGCTACTATATAAACAGAGGTTGCTTCTCCGGGGACTGATCAGAAATACTGAGGCTTTTTCCAAGAGATAAATTATAGACTAAATTATTTCTCTAATTGCATAATCGAACAAAAAACAGAGAAAAATAATGGAAAGGGCCATACATCACATTTATCTACAGACACCATCAAATTCAACAACAAAAACCAACACAACTCCTAATAAATCTTGACAGCTGTGTGACCACTGTGTGTCCTTAAGTGTAGGACACAATGAAGCAGAAAAGGATTTTTCTTTTTCCTTTTTCTCTTTTCTTTTCTTTCTTTCTTTCCTGTCAAATGGGCTTTCAGAGAAACGTTTCTTCTTGGGGGGGGGAGGGGTTCATCGCGTTAAAGAAACATGAGAACAAAAAGATGAGCCATTATGCGTCTCCCTAATAAGTTCTCTATTAAAAACTTGCCTCAGATGAAGGAGAATCCAAGTCGGTTCCAAGAAAAACAGATGTTTAAAGACAAGCAAAAGGGCGGCGATTAAAATGCAAAGCAGCCTACCTACGCCTTCCCTCCAGCGCTTCTACTTGAGCAGGACTCTCCAGACGCCACGTCAGGCACTCAGAGAGCAGGAGTCCACACTTCCATCACGGGTGTGGAAACTGAGGCAGAGGCAACTGCAGGAGCGGCTGCCTGGTGCGCGCTCTCACAGCCCAGCGGGGGAAGGCTTCACCTGAGAGCGCCGGAGGCTTCCGGCTGCCCGCGGATAGGGTGACCCGACCCCGCCCCGCTGCACGCACGCGGCCTCTCCCGGGCGGCAACCACCGCGCACCCACCTGTCGCGGCCTCCGAGCAGCCACACCCCTGGCGGCCGGGCGCGCGCGGTCCCGCCACGCCGCACCTCGGCGCGAGCCCCTCAGGTGGGCGCCGAGCTCCACCCGCGGCCCGCTTCCTGCATGGCACAGGCCGGACGCCGCAGGGACGCTGGGTCAGGGCGCAGTCTACACCACCCAGCCAGAGGACGCCGACTGACCGGTCACGTGACGCGCCGGTCACGTGCCCGTCGCGCCCCAGGCAAAAGCGTTGCTGGGGCGACCTGAGGCGCTGGGAAGGCGGAGCAGTGGAGGCCCTCAGGGCGACCACTCGGTCTAAGTAAGGCTGCTCTTAGACTCCACTCAGCTTCTCCTTCTCGGCCTAGAGGAAGGGAACCCCCCTCCCATCGGGAAGCTAGCAAATGAAAGCGGCAGCCGCGGGAACTAAGCGCTAAAACGTTTGTTTGTATGAACGAACAGGGTTTTTGTTGATGTTTTCCTTTTGCTCTCAGTCCCTACCCTAGAGAGATACTGATTGTATACAGTAAGAATGTGTAAATATAGAATTCATCAAAATTATAATTTTCATGAAGTTATTGATGTTCATGTAAATAAAAATGTATATATATATTAGTGACTTTTTGACTGTACTTTGTCCACATTAACTCTTTCCTGATTATACCTCTACATTGGTATTCTTTGTGACTTCTCTTCCTCCCCAGTACTGTTGGTTGGACCCAGGGATTCTCTCAGAAGCTATCTCCGAGTTTCATCCCCAGATCTATCTCTTACAATTCTGATATTCCTGTTTCACCTTACAGAAACAGAGGGTCAGTCACTGGCAATTTTACTTACCCCGTAACTTTTTTACACGGTGCATTAAAGAGTTCTTTTTTTTTTTTTTTTGATTCATGAGAGATTTGTAAGCAAATCCCCGCAATCCTCCACTATTTTCTGTTGTCTGTTTAGCTAATCGCATTCCTCCCTATACTCCTGATCACTTTGCATACTTGGCTGTCCAGAGGCAAAGCATCTGGATACATAAAGCAAAGCCCAAACAGGTTCGTGTCTGTAAACCACATGACATTCATACAGAAAATGGGATAGTAAATTTTCTCCGTGCGTTTATTTTGCTGTGGAAAGTGGCAGTTACAACCTGAGAGACTCTTCCTGCCTCTTCCAGCAACAGGTGTTCCATGAGCACAGAACTACTCTCCCATTAATATAGTATATGCCTACAGGGAGTGAGCAAAAAAAGACAGTTCACTGATTTTGGGGTGTGTAAACCTACCATCCCACTGTAGGAAATGACAAAACCTTCCGGCTTCTAGAGGCATCTGTGAGTTTTTCCGGAGCTGGAAAGCATTGTTATGTAGGCAAAGCTAGAGTGAGTCCTAACTCCTGCATCACTACCTAAAAGATGTCGGAAACCTTTCCTCATCCGTCAGAGTCCTGAGGAAAAGGAGACGTCATGCATCTTTCCAAACCCAGAGTCCAAGTTCCTGTCCCCATTTCCGGCTGAGTAGGAGACTGTCAAGGAGGAAACAAAACTCGCGTGGGAAGAAATGTCTGTACTTATCATGTAAAGCTGCTAGTAAGTGGATTGTTTGGAGGTGACAATATGCTCAGTTCAAGAAGCCTTGTGGCGTTTGGCTAAATCCTCCCTGTCTGCTGTGCTTGTAGAGATGCTTTCCCTCTCCTGGAGATTGTAGATTATGGGATGCTAAGTGACGTGTGAACCAGGTGACCACTTTTGCCCTAGAACTAATCACAGTCAACTCTCCAAAAGGTTAAGCATATGAAGCATGAACTGACTTATCAGCTAAGGGGTCACTGCAAACAAAACACGCTGTTCTAGTCGATGTGGTACTGTGCGCCTATAATGTCTGCCCCTGGGAGGCTTTCAAGACAAGAGATCATGAATTCAAGGTCAAGTTTAGAGCTATATAATTGACCTGAAAAATGTGTGTGACAAAATATACTGCAATTTTCTACAACCATACTGGCATTTAGCACTGTATCTGGAGTGTGAGGAACAGGAAGTAGCAAACAAATTTAGAGAAGAATAACTAAGCCTTAACTATGCTGTGGAAGAGCCACCCTTGAAGACACCTCATTTCCTTATTTGCAGTCCCAGACAGCGTTCCATTAGTGTGACACCTGGGACACCTTCTGGTTTACTTTGGCTCTGGGGTGGGGTTCAATCCTAGATGACAGGGCAGTTTTCCTTTGTTGTTGTGTTGTGTTTATGAGGCCAACTTTGAGCTAATCAGAAGGCTCAATTCTTTCTTCTAGAATAAGGTGTTTACATAGTTCTATAATTGGAAAAATTCCAAACTACAATCCCAGAGAGTAAGGACATTATTTTAAGAAACAAAACAAAAATCCTACCATAGTGAAGCAGTGGTGGCACTTACCTTTAATCCCAGCACTTGAGAGACAGACACCAGCAGATCTCTATGAGTTGGAGGCCAACCTGGTCTACAGAACTAGTTCCATGACAGTTCTGGGATTACATAGAGAAGCCCTGTCTTGAAAAACCAAAAATGAATGAATAAATAAGTAAATAGATGATAGATTTTTTTAAAAGTCACAAATCTACAATAATGATGACATATCAGAACACAAGAGTCAGTCACATGAATGTGCTCTAAGTGGCCAAACCTTGAATAATCTGTACAAGAAGACTATAGATTGAGTTTTTCTGTGTCTCAACAGATGCTCAAAAATAATCATTCTGAAACTTATGATTAATTATAAATCCTCAGCCAATAGCTCAGGCTTGTTACTAGCTAACTCTTACGGCTTAAATTAACCCATTTATATGAATCTGCATTCTGCCATGTGGCATTACCTCTCTTTCATCTTGCACCTCCTCTTTCCTCTCTGTGTCTTGCTGGTGACTCTTCTCTCTCCACTCTTCCTCTCTCAGTGTCCTTTGTGTCTTGCTGTCACATCTTTATCTCTTGTTTAACTATAGGCCAGTCAGCTTTTTTAGTAACCAATGAGAGTAATACATATTTACAGTGTACAAAGTTTGTTCCACAACAGAAAACAACAGTGTTGAGTTAAAACCTAAAGAGTAAAAGTCTTATTAAAAGGTATTAAGGGTTAGAACTTCAACATTATGAATTTAGAGATAGAATTCAGACCCAAACTGACACTATATTATGCTGTGGTTTCAAATTAGTTCCTGAAAGCTCAGTGGTTTTAATGGAATAGGTTTACTTCTTGCTAATATAAAACCCAGTGAGCTGAGCAATCTCCTAGGGCAGCTGCCCAGTAAAGTAACTTGGAGACTCAGGCTGTTTACTGAATGTAGCTTCACAATGCTCTGAATTGATATTGTAGCATAAGAGAAAGGTGGAGAGTTTGGGTCTGATTTTAACCTAATTTACTTTATCAAATCTCACCCAAGGCACTTAAGCCACCTCCCCTCAATTATCAAAAGAAAAGTTTCTTAGCAACCATTTGAGAAATAACTTGAGAGACATCAAAGCAGTATATATGACAATGCAAAGACAGTTGCCACTGTTCCAAACGCTTCATTATGTCTTCATTTCTGCAACCCTCATTCAGAGAAGCCAACATCCATGCTCTTGTATATACCCTATTTTCTCATTTTTTCTAAGCCCCATGATTAAGTCTATATTACAATAGCTTTAATTCTCAACTCTGCTTCAAACTGGCCATTCCTAAAATTCTTTTCTTCATCAAACCCTGGGATGGCCTTGTCGAGTCTCCTTTGAAATAATGGTTGAGGGTAGCCATGCAAACCTGAGTAAATATTCCCTCACCACTGACAAAAATGATTCTCCTGCCTCAGCCTCCTGAGTAGATGAGAGTACAGGTTTCCACCAGGACATCCAACTTGCATTTTCTTCTTAGAAGGTTAGATATACACTGTTTTTTTGTTTTTGTTTTTGTTTTTATTTTTTGGTTTTCTGAGACAGGGTTTCTCTGTTGCTTTGGAGCGTATCTGGAACTCACTCTGTAGGCCTCGAACTCTCAGAGATCCACGTGCCTCTGTCTCCTGAGTGCTAACATTAAAGGTGTGTGCTATCACTGCCTGGCATGGGCATACACTTTGTGGATGATCTAGTCTGCTGTACTCTCTTCAGTGGAAGTTTTTTCTTTATATTTTGCTTCTATAAACTTTACATTCTTCTCTCTTGAAATATAATCACCTATAGCAAATATTGTAGCTAAGCAATGCTGTGTCCATTTCTAAATTCGTTTGAAGCTACTTAAACAGAAAAGCAACAAACCTTTAACTTCCCGATTCTCTTATAGTTGCATTCTCATCAGGGAAATGCCACTCAGCCAAACATCTCTCCTCGGAGAGGTAAAGGCTAGCTCAGAAAAAAAGAATCCTCTTTTTTCCCCCTGTTTTTGGGTTTGGTTTTTTGAGCCAATATATATATTTTCTGTATATCTCTACCTCTCTGGGAACTCACTCTAGAGACCAGACTGGCCTAAACTTTAGAGCTTTGCCTGTTTCTGCCTCCTGAGTACTGGGATTAAAGGTGTGTATCTCTTGAAAGCATGCTTTTTATCCTAAGTCTTTTCCCTGTTACCTCCTTTTTCCTAGCTAATTCTTACTTGAGGTGCTTCAACTAAACAGACTCCTCCAGTAGGCCAGGCATCATCTGCTGCTCATTGAACAGTTCTACCCATTTCTCCTTCATATTGTGAAAATCACTGTTAGATAATGACCTGGTTAGCTATTCAAAATCTTTGTACTGCAACAAACTCTACCAGTCTATTTTATCACTAAATAACCAACACCTCATTACAGTCATCTGGATCTGAGACGCACTGGATAAGCATGTGAATGAATCTGATAAAGCACAGCTATGGAGTACTTATAAATTAGGGGTTAGCTCCACTCCACGAATGCTAATTAATCTTACTTCCTAGTTCCCTATAAAATCTCCGAATAGTTGAAGACTCCTAACATCTCAAGATATTAAGGTTGACCAAAAAACCCAAAAAACCAAAAACATCCAAACCAATGATTTGAAAATGTTTTCAATGAAAATTGGTTTTCTTTTTAAAGAGAGAGGGGCAAACTAAGTTATTTGAGCCACACCTCAAACTGAAAAGACTGAGTGAAAAATTATGTGTCTGTGCTGAGCAAGCTAAGGTCTTCCTACAGTTTCAGAATTACTGAGTAGTAGCACACACACAGGCTACATCAGTTTCCCTACTATGACCTTACCAAGACTCCTGGGTTCACTTGATAAGCACGGCCACACCCATCACAAAGGGTTTTTAGGTTGCAGGGCCTAGTTTTTGAGACAGGGTCAAACTCAAAATCCTCCAAAATAATTCATCTCACTAATGTTGGTGCAACAGGTGTGTGTCAGCACACCTACCCATGCCTGGTGTTCATAGGGTGGGTTGATATGGTGTGCGTCCATGTGCATTTGATGTGTTAAGCTCACAAATCAGCATGAATAACTTTACCAGGCTGTGGCTCATGACTGTATCATGAAGCTGTTCATTTTTTTCAATCAGTTCTGCATGTGCAACCTCTGATGGTTATTCAGTTGCCCAAACAAAATGTCACATCTTTCTCCTCTACCTCTTTTAATCAAAATGCAGTAACTGAGAAAATTGGTGCTTACCACCTCAGAGTAATTCAACTCAAAAAACAGCCTGACCGCTAACACTATTCTTAAAACAACAACTATCAAAACTGCCTAACAATGTTCCCCAGGATAACAGTTCTAACCAAATGAGAAAATGCATCCAACACAGAATACACAACAACACAGAAATTCCATCAATATTACTTGATTTACCTAAGGAAGCCTTGAGCATTCTCATGATCCTAGTGCTTGAGAAGCTGAAGCAGGATTGAGAATTCCAGGTTTGGGTGCAAAGGGAAACTCTCCAAGAAGAGGCAAAGAGCTGTGATGTAGCTGAACGGTGCTCCTTGCCCAGCATGCTCAAGGTCCAGGATGCCCAAGACCCTGGGTTCCATCTAGACACAGTAAAAACCAATTTAAAATGCCTCCCAACTGCGAGCCAAAGCTCACAAGAAAGTTTATTTCACCATATGCTCAGGGTTCAGGGCTTATTATTTTTCCATTTCCAAGGTTGGGTGCTTCCCTGCCAGAGCCCATCACACACTGTCCAGGGCCTCAGGGGAAAGACCATGATGCACTTAAATAAGGGTGACAATTGCTAACTGAGAGGGAGCAGAACACATCTGATCAAAAAGGACATTTCTTGAGCACTGAAATGTAACGGGGTTTGCTTTGCTAGGCTTAGGACTTGCTTTAGGGAGCTGCCATCCCTTGCCGGGCCTTCCTTTTGCAATAGTGCTGCCAACCCTACGGCTGACCATTGTTGGATTTTGGAAGCATAAAGTTTCCTGATTTTGCATGTAGGTTTACAGCTGGAAAGAAATTTTGCTTCAGGATGAATCAGACTCAGTCTTACCTTTCCCTGATTTAGATGGTTAATAAGACTGGGTTATCAAATCTAATGGAAAAAATTAAGACGTGGGACTATTAGGATAGAAAATATTTTTCATTTACATTTTTACATAGGAACATGAATTTAATGGGGCCAATGGTGGAACATTATGGAATCAATTCATGTCTCTTCCCAAAATTCATATTGATGCTTTAAGTCCCAGCATGGTTTCATTAGGAATAAGGAAGTAATTAAGAGTAAATCGGATCATATTAGGGGCCCAAATTTTGCCTAGACTCGTGTATAAGACACTGCAATCTTCTTTTTGCGCGCCTTTCCTGTGTGCCCTCACCTAGATTACATACATACCCATGAAAGTTACGTGAGGTACACAACAAGGCAGTCCATACGCAAGCTAGAACCCTCTTCAAATCGACCCTGTTGGGCCTACACATAACACAGGCACCAGAACTGCGCTTGCACAACTGCCACTTAAGCTGCCTAGTCTGTGGTGCTTGGTTATGGGAACCTGAGCAAACCACTATGCTGAAAAAGAGGGACCACTGAGTTAATGTATTGTCCCACATTCTTCACCTGTCACCATACACAGCACGACAGAGTATCTAAATATGCTAACTATTGTGTGTGTGTGAACACAATATATATGTATATATAATTATAATATTGTATATATAATATATAATTCAATAATTATAAATATATACATATATATATATGAGACTGCCAAAAGAACAGAGGTTACCAGAAAAATGAAAAACTGGAAGCCTTCCATGAAATTTTGACTTTTATATCTTTTATTAAAATTATATATATTAATTTTATTAGACTCAAAAATTTAAGTTTTTAAGACAGGGTTTCTCTGTGTATATCTGGCTGTCCTAGAACTTACTCTGTAGACCAGGCTGGCCTCGAACTTAGAGAGATCCACCTGTCTCTGCCTCCCTGAGTGCTGGGAGTATGTGCCCACCACTGTCCTCAAAAATTTAAGTTTTCAAAGGTAAGTTAAAATACTGTCCCTGCATTTCCTAAGGTTTGGTCTTTCAGGTCCATGTATGTTATTTGTGTCCTTGCCACGTGAGCATTCAGTACTTAAAAGTCAAAATCAACCTTTTTCACTTTTTCAATTTAGAATAATTTGTACTTTTATTTCTCTGACAGACACTGAAACTAATTATTTTAGAATGTTTATCCATAAACATTATCCTAAAAGCACCTCAAGTTTCAGGAGTGGCACAGAGGCAAACTTTAAAAAGTACTCCTGGATACAAAATAATGGTGGCTTCAAACCATATTAATTCTAAGAGTAAATTATCATCGTTATTACTTCAGAAGTATTAATGTAAAACATATAAATGAACATTTTAATTTCCTATGACTGAATGATTAAGTTGCACTAGACATAACGGTTACTGGTTTTTTATATTCAGATTCATGAATCCAAGCTGGTCTCTGACTATGTAAGCCAGGGAGGCGGGTGAACCTTACTCCCCCATATCTCCAGTGCTAGGGTTTCAGGTGTGTAGCATCACGTCAGTTACAGGACTCTGTGCATGCTAGTAAGCACTCCAGCACCTGAGCTACATCCCCAGATCCTAAATGTAATTTGGAATATTTTACATAGGTAAAAATTTAAAATATTGGGAAATTGAGGCAGAAAGACCAGTTTGAAGTCAGTCAAGGTAACATTGTGAGTTTCCGGTCTATTTGAGCTACAGAGTAAGATCATGTCTGAAAAATCAAAACAACAAAAAGTTAAGAATACAAGGCCTTCAATGCTGTTAAACCAAAAGTGTTCTACTTTTACAAATTAAAAACTGAATATAAAATGTATTGAGATTTAAAAGCATCTGATAAGTTATATAGTTGTGTGATACAGCAGTTCATTTATTGCAGGGCACACATCACTGAAACAAGGACAGGTCTGTCTGAAGTCTCTAAAACTTTCTCAATAATGATGACATTTTTTGAACTAAAGTGCTCCATCTCCAAATGACTCAGAAACTAGCAAACCAACTCAACTGTGGGCTGGGGTGTGGCTCAGTGGCAGGGTGCTTGCTTAGGCTACAGGTTTCATTCCTAGTATCCAACAAAAAAATGATGCAACCTTGACCAAAACCATTAATAAAACTTATAGTAGGAATTACCTCTACTAATAATTATGAATCAAAAGTACACAGAGCATATATCCAACCTGACCTAGGTATTCATATTTATACCATAAATGTTTCATTTTTTTCAGTGACCTAACATATGAGCTTTTAATTTTTATCTGTCCAAACCACATTTATTACTAGATAAGAGAGTAAAGACAATTTCTCATTGATAAGTGAAAGTATTTGTCATAAACCTTTATTTATTCATCTTTACAAACATGCCTTTCAGGGCCTAAGGAGATGATTCAGTGATTACGAGTGCTCTGTATTGCAAGTGAGCATGAGCAACTGAGATCATGTGAAAAGCTGGGCATGGCTACAGGGACCTGTAACCGCAGCACTGAGAGGGGTGCAGGAAGCAGAGACAGGCAGATCCTGGGAGCTGGTTAACCAGCCAGCCCATCCAAATGGCAAAACCTTGTCTCAAAACATTAAGGTGGAGAGTGATGTAACAGAGAAACACCTGGCTGTCCAGGGATCCAAGGCATTCTC
This sequence comes from Myodes glareolus, assembly GCF_982192425.1. NCBI lineage: Eukaryota > Metazoa > Chordata > Mammalia > Rodentia > Cricetidae > Myodes > Myodes glareolus. Next base: position 34,914,371 of record NC_142028.1, read on the forward strand.
AGAGGCTCCAATGAAAGGACAAAGGGATCCGAGTTCTGTGTCCTTGCCAAGGAGTAGGGCCTAAGAAGTCAAGGTTTTGGTTCCTAAGAATTTGGCTCTGTCCACTCCCAAAAGAGACTGGAGTAATCAGTCCCACAGCCACAATGTACTCAGTCTGTGATGCACTTGAGATAACCTGTGTTCCCATTTGTACAACATTGCTTGACTGGCTTCCTGCTGACTTTGTCCCATTATATGATAGTTACCACTAACTTGGTCCCATTTCTCCCCTGGATACAGTACATAAGATGCTGTACACTTAAGAAGCTTGCTTGGCTTAAGATCTCCTGACCCAGCATTCCCATCTTCTTCACCATCTCTTTTCCTACCCATCCCATTTAGGACCCCGGCACTGAAGCATGCCCTACTGGTCCAGGTCACCTGACATCCTGCTCTGGCCTCTACATGTGTCCTCTGAGTGCACTCATACACTCACATGTATGCATCACATACAAGCATGCCTTCATCAGGGTGTGGTAATTCAAGCCTATAATCCTAGCTGTTGTGGAATATTAGTTGAAGATGTGTTACATTAATTTATGTGGTGAAATATTTAATTAATGATGCAAAGATGTGTTGTATTCTTTTATGTTGCATTTGTTTAACTCTATGAAGGTGGGTTACTTTGCCTGCCTAAAATACCTGATTGGTCTAATAAAGAGCTGAACAGCCAATGGCTTGGCAGGAGAGGGAAGTAGGTGGGACTGCCAGGCAGAGAGAATAAATAGGAGAAACAGGAAAGCAAAAGAGGAGCAAGAAGAGGATGACAACATCAGGAGTCAGCCACCCTGCTATACAGCAAGCCAGGGAGTAAGAAGTAAAGAAAGGTATAGGAAATAGAGAAAGATAAAAGCCCACAGGCAAAATGTAGACAGAATAATTTAAGAAAAGCTGGCTAGAAATAAGCCAAGCTAAGGCCAGGCATTCATAAGAATAAGACTCCATGTATTTATTGGGAGCTAGGGATCAGGCCCCAAAGAGTAAGGAGTGAAAAAACCAAATACACCTAGCACAAGAGAGACTGAGGCTTAAAAATTGCTGCAAATTCAAAGGCTTTCCTTGGCTACAGTGTGAGACCCTGTCTCAAAAACCAAAACAAATCAAACAAAGAGCATGCCTTCTGCCTTTGATTCCAAGGCTCCTCTATTACATTTTTAACCATTCTTTTACTATAGATCTAAGAGCATCTTTGTCCATCAATATTCAGTCTCTCACAAGAAACAAAGTGAGGTGTTGGGGACTGTGGATCCCCAGACCCTGAATTTCTTGTAAACAACTTGTTATACTTGCAGCTGCTCTAAAAAACAACTTGCTTTCCTGTGTTTGCAGCTGCTCTGAGTACAAGACCCTCAGGAGTGGTTTCTGGTGAGTTTGGCTGGGGCATGGCTATCAGTTAAGGATCCCTATAAAAGCTGCCCGGGAACACAATAAAGGGGGCATTCTTGGGGAATTCAAGAATGGGCTGTGTCTCTGTCTCTCTGTCTGTGTGTATGTGTGTGTATGTGTCAATCTCCAGGCCCTTGCTTGGCTCGTGAATGGTACTGTATTGCAGGCTGTATACAGGCACGACAGGATCGTATATACGTAGCAGCATGGACACTACAACAGGGAAGAGTATCAGGAGTTCTCCAGGCAACCCTCACTGGCGTAAGTGGTCTATGAAGGACCAAAACGACCTCCTGGAATCCCTATAGGAGATCAAAGGCACAGCCACTGGCTGGGCTGCCAAACAGCTGTTGCCTGGCATCAGCTTCAGTGGCTTCCAAAGTCCTGAATGGAAAATGATAACACCTAAGGAACATGATCCTGAGACCTGAAAATAATCCTTTCATACTAGCCATCATTTTCCCCAAGTATACTAAATCACTGATTTACCTAAGTATTTTATAAAAGAAAATGTATTGTAAATAATCAAATAAAGTCATTTTGAAGTTGAATATTTATTTGAATATTATTTTCCCATGTAAAAGCACTCAATATGTAAGAAAAATAAACCAAGTTTGTGAGACTTTTTAAAAAATATATATATAGCCATTTTTGAAAAGTGAAAAGTTGGTTTCTGTTTTCAATGGCAACAAGAAAGTTACTGTTATTTTAAAACTACCATTTACAAAGTAGTATTTTAAGAAATGTATACTATATTAACATGATGTGTTCTACAGAATGGATACATATATGAATGCGTATCTGAATTTGGAAGAAATATATGTGTTAAAAATCACACTGGAAAAACAAATGTTCTCTAAAAAAGAACTTGCTAGTAAATCGCATAAACTTTCACACTTGGGGTTTATAGAAAGAAAAACTCCCATCTACCCCATCCCCACAAGAAAAGAAAGAAAAAAGGACAAAATGTGCTCAGTTTGAACAGAGCCATTACAGAACTCATTTCTGTACAACATGGAAGCCTGGGTACACAGCCAATGGTAACTCCTTAAAGTGCATCTTTTGAAGATTTGTCTAATAAATAATTCCAATCTCAAATATAAAATGCTTAACACAGACATGCAATAACAAAACTAAATCATTATAGTGTAAAGTTTTTAAAACTACTTTTAAAACTTTTGATTCACCAAAGAAAAAAGACATCAATACAATAGGCATTTTCATTCTCCAACAGTGAGCACCGTGTGCTCTTGTTATTTGGCAAATCTTTTGGAGTCGAACAAAAATAATGCAGTCTAAACAATATTTCTTCTGTCAATATAATAGGATTCCTCAGGCAGAGCAGGAAAGCGCAGAGGAGAGTTAGATTTTGGGAAGTTTTGGTGCATTAACCACAGGGTTCGCCTCCTGTAAGTATCTCCTCCCTGCACTCTTGTAGTCATAGGTACAGCCGTGAGTTTCTGCATAGCGATGAGATGCACAGAAGTTGTTTCCACATCTAAAGCACAAAAAAAGTTCATGTGAATAGTCAGGTTTCCATAGAGGGCCATCTCCTTAGGAGGGAAGAGAGTGACTTCAGGTACCACAACAAATCCCTTGGGGTCGCCTCAGAAATTTCAGCACTGACAGTTCCACTCATAAGTATAAAGCCCCCAAAAGAACATGGTAACTGTTTATGAATGACAGGTATATATCTTTTTGAAGTAAAAGAAAAACTGAAAAGCTGGTAACATGTCCAGCATATCTCTTACACTTAGTAAATTTGAATTCCAAGAAATGAAGTTTCATGAGAAAATTAGGCTATATAAAAATTAGCTGTTTATGGCTGGGCATGGTGCTATACGCTTTTAATCTTAGCAGGAAGATGAGGGCAAGGCAATCAGATCTTTGTGAATTCAAGGCCAGCCTGGTGTACATAGCAAGGTCTAGGCAAGCCACGTTTACATGATGAGACTCTGTTTTGTAAAATAAACAAAACCTGCAAACTAACAAAAAGCAATGACACGAGAGAGTGTAAAACAAAAAATGTTATTTTTATGTGAGCAGAATACACTCTAAAAGGCCAAAATTCTTTTCAATGTTTATCCTCACACTAAGAGCAGATATCAATCAATGCTAATAAATAATAAAGACATTTATGAAAAGAAAAAATAACCATTTTAAGAATATATATCCATATGTTTTGAAATAACTGTACAAAATGTTAAAATATATAGTAAATGTCAATTTTGGTTAAACTTGGTTGAACTTAAAATAGAATCTAGAAGGGCTCTTCCAAACCACATTCAAACAAACCAATTGGCTTAAATGTCCTGGTTCAATGACAGTGCAATCTCTACTTATGCCCTTTGGAAACTGATGAGCTATCTCTCTCGGGCCAATTAGGAATTCATCTGAGGGTTGATACTAGAACATCATCTTGATATTCTAAGTGGCCACTTAAACATTGTTTTATTCTACAGAATCCCCATGCTGAGTCTCCACAAAGAAAACCTCTCAGTTTCTCCAGGGACACGTGCCTGCATTCGAAGCTAGTGGCCAGTCCTGTTTTCTTTCCACAAAGAAAACAATGTTTCATTATTTTCTTCTTTGTTTGAAGAGGGGCTTTCACAGGTGGAAGGTGGTGGGTGCTTTCTCCTGTTTAGAGAAAGAACACCTCATTAATATAAAATTCTAAATTTGAACAACTACTAAGTATAACATTACTGACTTAATCTATACAAATTAAATTTGTAATATTTTATGTCTAAAAGAATTATGAAATCTACAAGTGAGGGGGCACTAAAATTTGTGTGCATGTGGTATTTCTAATTAGGATTTGGATTTCTTAGGTCTTCTTGTAACACTAATACTGTTTTGACCACACTTAATGGTGACCAACTTAATACAGTATAGTAGACATTTAAAAAAATTAAGAAAAATCCTAATTGTTGGACCCTCTTGAAACAATATAATCATTCTCTTTGTAAATACCAAGAAGTACCAGAATATCATGAAACTGATCTTTTACACCACAGAAAGTAAATTTGTCAACAATAGACAGATGTTTGTTTCAAAACTTTCATTTGATTACCTTGAAGATAACACAGGGGCTAATGAAAGGGCCTAAGGGAAAGGCAACCTGAATTCAATAACTAAGACCTACATAGAAGAAAGAGAAAACTAACCCTGCAAGTCCCTGGCTTCTATCGGCATGTACCTGCCCCATTCTTCATGGGAGAGGTCCTTGTTGAGAGGGAATTTGGAGTCTCAAAAGCAAAGAAAAAAACTCTTTAAAGGAAATAGTAAAACAATGTTTTATGTGTTTTAAATGCCAACTCAGTTTATGTATGGAAAAAGCCTCTGAACATCTGTTTTTTTTTTTTTTGTATTGTTCTGGTTTTTAGAGACAGGGTCTCTCTATATAGCCCTGACTGTCTTGAAACTCACTATGCAGACCAGGCTGGACTCGAATTTAGGTATCTGTCTGCTTCTGCCTCCCAAATGCTGGGATTAGAGCTGTTGTCTACTACATCCAGCTGTCTCTGAACATTTTAAATGTGTTATAATTATATAAAAGAAATTATCCATGGTGACTGAGTATATTTAGTTTAATTCTACAGTTACCTCTAGCTTTCCAAATATAGTTACTAAATTCTATACCATTGTAACAATTTGATGTTTTGGCTTTAAAATAGGAGCACATTTGTTATAATAAAATAAATAAGTCAATCATTAATTGCCGAGTTATATAGTTTTTGAAATGGACCAAAATGTCCCTTAGGTCGTAAGCAGAGAGGTTCAAAGGTGCTGTCCATAGTTGTTAAAAGGTGCGATACAAGTGCACAGAGATTTCTGTTAGTATTCAAAGGTCAAGGGATACAGCAAGAACTAGTCATAGGAATGGGCAGGGTACTGTTCATGGTATATCGTCATTCTCCATTCTCCATCACTGAAAAAGGTGTGAGACTCTTTGTTGGAGAAGGGGGCTGCTTGTTGGTTCCCAGTCGCCTGGCTAGCTTAGACCCAAAATAGTCACACAAAAGCTGTATTAATTAAATCACTACTTGGTCCATTAGCTCTAGCTTCTTATTGGCTAACTCTTATATTAATTTAACCCATTTTTATTAATCTGTGTATTGCCACATGGCTGTGGCTTACCGGGCAAAGTTCCCAGCATCTGTCTCAGGCAGTAGATCCATGGTTTCTCCCCTCCACCTTCCTTCTTCCAGTATTCAGTCCAGTTTTCCCTGCCTACCTAAGTTCTGCCCTATCAACAGGCCAAGGCGGTTTCTTTATTCATTAACCAATAAAAACAACACATAGACAGAAGGACCTCCCACATTAACTCTTAATCTCAGGGTCATAGGTTTGGGCCCCATGTTGGGCATCATTTGTAAGTGGAGATTAAAGCTTCGTTTCCCAGTCATCCAGACCTGAATCATCACACAGAAACTATATTAATTACAACATTGTTCAGCCAATGGCACAGGCACATTTCTAACTCTTACATCTTAAATTAACCCATTTCTATTAGTCTATGTATTGCTACATGGCCATGACATTACCTGATTTTCTACATGTCTTGTTTCCTCGGTGGCTGGCTGGTATCTGCTTGACTCCCCCTTCTCTCTCTCTCTCTCTCTCTCTCTCTCTCTCTCTCTCTCTCTCCCTCTCTCTCTCCATATATACACATACATACATACATACATACATACATACATACATACACATACACACACACACATGTTCAGATTTCCCACCTGGCTTTACTCTGCTAAGACATTGTCCAAAACAGCTTTATTTAGCAACACATATACAGAAGGACATCCTACATCAGGGAAGGGCACTGTTGATGGGGTGTAGCCATTCTCCATCACAGAAAAAGGTGTGGGTGGTCTGAGATCAATATTTATTTGGTAATTAAAGATTTGTGAGCTACTTTATGGACTCGTATTTTGGATTTTCATTTAGTGGGTGCTATGTATTTTCTTTTTTAAAAACAGAGACCGAGTAGAGCCCAGAAAATAAATCTGCTTTATTATTTGTCTAAAAAGCACTCCTAGTTCTTACATAAAGCTAATGAATCAAAACTGAAGCAACAACTGAATGACCCTAATGGTGTCTGGAGCACCAATCTAATTAATAAAACCTTGCTTTTTCAAGTGTCACTGGAAGTTTCCAAAACATCTCACTAAAGTGATGGAGTAACTTTTTTCTTCTTAAAGAAATAAGAAAGAATACTGAGGGAATCGCTAGTGGGAGAGCACATGCTAAGCTTTCATATGGCGTTGAGTTTAAGCTCCAGCTCTCAAATAAGTGAATAAAGATGCTCTTATGCAGGGCATGGTGGATCTATTACAGACTGGTCAATGGGAGCTCATCCATTAGCAACTGTTTTTGAAATTCAGGCTTAGTATATTCTTTCTTAACTAGTCGTAGAAATCTGTCAACACAACTCAGTTCAGTAAGTCACATTTTCCTTAGAAATAATTTTCTTTCATTTGGAATGCTTAATTCGAGAATTTTTCAACTTTTTTTCATCTGAGTGCTTCTGTGCCGTTCACAGACAAAAACAGTTGTGATAAATAAGAGATGGCACAAAACCAGAATGGCAGCTAGCTTCTGTGAGAAGCTTCTGTGAAAGCCTCAACCCATTCAGAGATAACTATTCCATGCTACGAGCCATTACTATTGTATGCCGTTCTAATATTTTAATTGGTATTGGAGGCTACCTTTCCAGAGACATTTCCTGCCATTTACCATTTTAAGCATTTCTCTAAATAAAATGGCATCCATAATTTCTTCTTCTAGTAAAGTGCTACTTATTCTGTAAGACATTACCAGTTATCAACTGTTCTCCAAAGCATCCTCTCCTATGTGTGTCAAACATAAGTAAAACAAAGTAACGCTCAAGTGAGGGGTACTTCTCTGGACAGGATGAAAGGTATTTGTAATAACTAACTCTGTTGTGGTTCTTAGCTAAATATTTGATCTAATGCAATAATCACTCACCCAACAGAAATCCAAAGGGTGACAAATTAAGGTTCCAAATGCAAACTTGATAGTCAGCTGTCTGAAGCTGATGGCTGTAACTACAACAATGGTTAAAATCTCTAAGGGATACCTGATAGTGAAGAGAACCAGAAAAAGAACTCAGTAATTTACTTTAAAGATATACAGTTCCTTCTTGATACCCAGGATGAGGAAACAGCATTAGGTGTCATAGGCTCTAGTTTGGGGAATGATGGGCTTTTGGCAGTTCCTGATGCCTTCAATAGAAGTTAGATCAAAGCACAGAAAGGTTACATGGGGACAGAAAGACAATTTAAAACAGAAGAAACAGATTTTTAATAAAAGGGTTGGGGTATAGATTACTACTAAATTATTTCCCTGGAATGTTCAAGGCCTTGAATTTGATCCCTATTACCACAAAATAAACAAAACCCTAACCAGGAAGAAAACAAAAGCAAATAAAAACAAAATATTCAATAACTTAATGCTATCTAATTAAGAGGAGGAACAAGAACTGGCAATATAATCTTGGTGGTAAACCATGGGCTTAGCATGAACAAGGCCCTGAATTTGGTCCTCAGCATCATGTCTGAGGGAAAAGGGGGAAAATAATGAAAGAACACCAAAGCTACAAGGACCTAAAACTCATGTAAGATAACAGTGCCACAGCATCCAGGGGGCTGGACCTCAGCAGCAGCAGTCAGGAAAGCAGTGGATGGATGGGAGAAGGAGGGGTGCAGCAGCACAGGCCAGAAGGAAGAGATGACAACAGAGCAAACTCCCCAAAGACTCTACCCTGAGAGCAGGATAGACCTGAGTGTGCGTCAAGGGAAAATAACATTTCTAACATTAAAAGAGGATACATGAGTAACACCTTGGGCAGAAGACCTCTGTTCCACCAGAGGTCACACCCAGATCCCCATGGGCTACACTGGCACCCAGAACCAAAAAGATCCCCTGACTAGACCAGAGGCCACTCCAGCAGCCAGATATCCAGTCCCCAGCTCAAATAGAGACCCTACTCAATCACTGGCTACCCTGGCAAGAAGACCAGAGAGGAAACAGAAACCAGGAAACAAAAACACCCATCCAACAAAGTCAATCTCAGAAATCAGCACCTAGCCTATAACCATCCTAAACCCAGATGCCTAAACACCAGTATAAGAACACAATCAACAACAGCCAGGGCAATATGCCACCACCAGAGTGCAACCATCTGTTTACAGCAAGCCCTGAATATTCCAACACATTGGATTACAAGAAAACAACCATAAAACTAACTTCATAAGGATAATACAGGTCCTTAAAAAGGAAATGAACAAATCCCTTAAAGAAATCCAGGAAAACATAATCAATTGGAGAAAATTAATAAATCCCTTAAAGAAATCCAAGAAAAAAACAAAAGACTTGAAGAAAATGATTAAAACTGTTCAAGATCTAAAAATGGAAATAGAAGCAATAAGGAAAACACAAAATGAGGGAACTGTGGAAATGGAAAATCTAGGTAAGCAAACAGAAACTACAGATGCAAGTATCACCAACAGAATATAAGAGATGGAAGAGAGAATCTCGGGTGTTGAAGAAACGACAGAAGAAATAGATAAATCTGGTTAAAGAAAATGTTAAATCTAAAAAAATCCCTGATATCAAACATAGCATGAAAATACCAAACCTAAGAATAATAGAAGAAGAAGGAGGAGGAGGAGATGGACAGGGAGAGGGAGGGGAGGGGAGGAGGAAGAGGAGAAGGAGAATAATAATAACATTAATTCCAGCTCAAAGGCCTAGAAAAGATTTTTAAACAAAATCATAGAAGAAAATTTTGCTACCCTAATGAAGGACATGGCTATAAAGGTACAAGAAGATTACAGAACACTAAATAGATTGGACCAGAAAAGAAAGGTCCTCACACGACATAACAATCAAAACACTAAACACACAAAACAAAGACAGAGTTTAAAAGCTGCAAAACAAGAAAGTCAAATAACATATAAAGGAAGACCTATTATAATTATACCCAACTTCTCACTGGAGATTCTAAAAGCCAGAAGGCCTGAACAGATGTCCTGCAGACTATAAGAGAACACAGATGCCAGCCCAGATTATTATACTCAGCAAAACTTTCACTCACATAGATGGAGAAAACAAGATATTCCACACTATAAAGTCAAATTTAAACAACATCTATCCACAAATCCAGCCCTACAGAAGGTACTAGAAGGAACACTTAAACCCAAGAGGTTAATTACATCCACAAAAAAGGCAATAAATAGTCTCTCACCAGTAAAACTCTGAGAAACACACACACACACACACACATACATAAGCGCGCAAGCACACGTACGTGTGCATGAATGCATGCATGTGCACCACCACCACCAACAACAACAACAACAATGTAATGACAAGAATTAACAATCATTAGTCATTGATGTTTCTCAATATCAATAGACTTAATTCCCCAATAAAAAGACACAGGCTAACAGAATGGATGCAAAACCAGGATTCATCCTGCTGCTGAATACAAAAAACATACCTCAACATCAAAAATAGATTACCTTAGAGAATAGGGGGAAAATGTTTCTAAGCAAATGGACATAAGAAACAAGCTGGGTATAACCACTCTAATATCTAACAAAATAGACTTCAAAGTTAATCAAAAGAGACAGAAAGGATACATGAAGTATCCTTTAATCAAAAGGAAAAATAAACCAGGATGATTTTTCAATTCTTAATATCTATGCTCCAAACACAATGGTATATGCATTTATAAAGGAAAAACTACTAAAGTTTAAATCATACATCAACAATCTCACATTGTAGGAGGAGACCTCAGTATCTTACCCTCAACAACAGACAAGTCATCCAAACAAAAATTAAAGAAATAATGAAGCTAACAAACACTATTGACCAAATGAATCTAACATATCTACAGACATTTTACCCAAACATAATAGAATATACTTTCTTCTCAGCATCTCATGGAACATTCTTCAAAACTGTCCACATACTCAGTCACAGAGCAAGTCTCAACAGATAGAAGAAAATTAAAACAAAACAAAACAAAACAAAACCCTGCATCCTATCAGACCACCATGGATTAAGACTGGATATCAACAACCAAAACAATAGAAAGCCTACAATTTCATGGAAACTGAACAACTCTCTACTGAATGACTACTGGGTCAAGGCAGAAGGAAAAAAGGAAATGAAAGGCTGCTAGAATTCAATGCAAATGCACAATACACCCAAACTTATGGGACACAATGAAAGCGAGCTAAGAGGAAAGTTCACAGCACTAACTGCCCTCATAAGTAAATTGCAGAGGTCGCATACTAGCAATTTAACAGCACACCTGAAAGCTCTAGAACAAAAAGAAGTAAACACACCCAAGAGGAGTAGATGGTAGGAAATAAACTGAGGGCTGAAATCAATAAAATAGAAATAAAGAGAATATAAAGAATCAAGAAACAGATGGTTCTTTGAGAAAAATCAATAAGATAGACCACTGTTAAAATTAAAAGACATAGAGAGAAAAATCCAAATTAACAATCAGAAATGAGAAGGTGAAAATAACATTAGACATTGAGGAAATATAAAGAATTATTAGGTCATACTTCAAACCTGTACTTCACAGAATTGGGAAATTCTTTAAGAAATAAACAATTTTCTTGATAGATATCATTTACCAAAGTTAAATCAAGATCAAATAAACAACTTAAATAAACCTACAATCCCTAGGAAATAGAAGCAGTCATTAAAAGTCTCATAAACAAAAAAAAACCCAAAACAAAAACAACAACAACAAAAATAAAACAGCCCCAGGGACAGATGGTTTTAGCACAGAATTCTACCAGACATTCAAAGAAGAGCTAATACCAATACTCCTCAAATTATTCCACAAAACAAAAAACAGAAGAAACATTGCCCAATTCATTTTTTAAGGCCACAATCACCCTGATACCCAAACCACACAAAGATTCAACAAAGAAAGAAAATTTCAGACCAATTTCCTTCATGAACATTGATGCAAAAATACTCAATAAAATACTGTCAAACTGGATCCAAGAACACATCAAAAAGATCATCTACCATGATCAAGTAGGCTTCATCCCAGAAATATAGGGATGGTTCAATATATGAGAATATGTCTATGTAATTCACCATATAAACAATTTGAGAGAGAGAAAAAAAACATGATCATCTCACTAGATGCTGAAAAAGCCTTTCGCAAAATCCAACAAGCCTTCACAAAAAAAGCTGTGGAGAGACCAGGGACACAAGAAATATACCTAAACATAATAAAGGCAATTTATAACAAGCTTATAGTCAACATCAAATTAAATGGAGAGAAACACAAGCAATTGTACTAAAATCAGGAACAAGACAAGGCTGTCCATTCTCTCCATATCTAAAATACTTGAACTTCTAGCTAGAGCAATAAGACAATTAAAGGAGATCAAAAGGACAGAAACCGGAAAGGAAGAAGTCAAATATCACTATTTGTAGACATGATAGTATATATGAGCAACCCCAAAAATTCTACCAGGGAACTCCTACAGCTGACAAACACCTCAGCAAAGTGGAGAGATACAAGATTAACTCAAAAGAATAAGTAGCCCTCCTATATATAAACAAAAAATGAACTGAGAAAGAAATCAGGGAAACAGCATCCTTCACAATAGCCACAAATAATATAAAAATATCTTGAGGTAACTCTAACCTAGCAAATGAAAGACCTGTGTTACAATAACTTCAAATCTTTGAAGAAAAGAAATTGAAAAAGATACCAGAAATGGAAAGATCTCCTATTCTCATGGATCGATAGAATTAACATAATAAAGTGAACATCTTACCAAAAGCATTCTACAGATTCAACACAATCCCTATCTAAATTCCAACATAATTGTTGCATTTATCTAATTACTCTATATCAATAAAAAATTGGGAGTCAGATATTGAGGTAAGAACTTGAATAATAAGAGAAGCAGCAGAGAAGTCACTAGTGACTTCTTATTTCTTCTGTTTCTCCATCCAGGACTGAGAATCTCCCTAAGCCCTGCTTTGCTACTTCCTGTATCTCTGTCTGACCTCAGTCCCCCAAAACCTCTATGGTTAATTTTGGTCTGCTAGTGGCTAATTCTGCCTTTTAATTCAAAGCAAGCTTTATTATCAAAATGCAATCAAAATATAACATGTTTCCCCCTTTTGTCTAAATAAAAATGGAAGGTTTTAACTTTAAAATACTAAAACTATATACAACAAGAACAATTATCAGGTAAGAATTACGTTCACAATGTCCAATCCATTTGTATTTGACAAACTCAGAGAAAATACTTCATTACTCATCTATCTTGATGAGTCAAAAGTTTTATACCCAATTTACTTTCTATCCTAACTTGTATTACCAACCCAAAATTATCCTTTTATATCTCTCAACCTTATATACTTATACCTCTGTTTTGAGTTTCTTTTCTGAATTTGGTAAGAAGGAAAACTGTAACTATAACTATCTAGTCTTCAACTCCATCAGAGACCCAGGAAGGATATATTACCTGAGTAAACAGGAGAGCAGAGCAAACAACTTCCAAAACTATAGAAATGACAGAAACAGTTGGCTGCATGGACAATCAACCAAGGTTCTTCTGTAACATTGGGGCATCTATCTTTGGCCTACAAGCCTAGGACATATGACAGACTCTTCTGTGAAGCAAAAATTTTGAAGAACTTTTCCACCATATCTTGGCAAGGTTTGACAGTAGCTTTCTTTTGTGTCCTGTTTGTCCAATTTGGACATCATAAAGTTAGCAATCATGGGAAGGGCAGTTTCTTGCCCAGTGACTAACTTTTGTCACAAAGAAAACAAAGTCCATCTGAAGTTTCTTTGATGGCCACCATCTTCACTGACGTAGATCAGTGCTGCCAGGAACAAACATGTCTCATTGTCATATAAAGCCTTATATTATTAAAACACTTTAAATGCCATATTCTGTAGATCTCTGAAGTATTTGAAGACCACCTGTCTACCTAAACTATATATCCATGTTAGACCTTGAAAACATACCTAACTTGATTACAAGTTTGATTGTAATAGGTGACTAACTACCAACCTGTATTTCTTTATTATCCTAGACAGTATGTATTAACAACTTTCAAGGATGAGAAATTTATATTACATTGTTAAATGAGCTGCATAGGCACAATATCTTAAACAAGAGTAGAAACATATGTACAGTATGTTCTAACAAAAATAACCTTAAATTTGTATCAATATACAAAAATATCTTTTTAAGGTATGGCATGGATTTTATTTATTATTATTAGGATTATTTTTGTTGTTGTTGTATGGTTTTTAGGTGATTTTTATTGAGCTTTACATTTTTCTCTGCTCCTCTCCCTTCCTCTCCCCTTCCCATTTCAACCCTCCCCCAAGGCTCCCATGCTCCCAATTTACTCAGGAGATCTTGTCTGTTTCTCCTTCCCATGTAGATTAGATCTATGTAAGTCTCTCTTAGTGTTCTCGTTGTTGTCTAGGTTCTTTGGGATTGTGGATTGCAGGCTGGCTTTCTTTGCTTTATGTTTAAAAACCACCTATGAGTGAGTACGTGTGATAATTGTCCTTCTGTGTCTGGGTTACCTCACTCAAAATAATGTTTTCTAGCTTCGTCCATTTTCCTGCAAAATTCAAGAAGTTGTTATTTTTTTCTGCTGTGTAGTACTCTGTTGTGTAAATGCACCACATTTTTCCTTATTCATCCTTTGGTCGAGGTGAATTTAGGTTGTTTCCATGTTCTGGCTATGACAAATAATGCTGTTATGAACATAGTTGAGCACATGTCCTTGAGGCACGATTGAGCATCCTTTGGATATATACCCAAAAGTGGTATTGTTGGGTCTTGAGGAAGGTAGTTTCCTAATTTTCTAAGAAATCGTCACACTGACACCCAAAGGGGCTATACCAGCTTGCATTCCCACCAGCATTGCAGAAGTGTTCCCTTTTCCCCACAACCTCTTCAGCATAAGTTGTCATCAGTGTTTTTGATCTTGGCCATTCTTACAGGTGTAAGATGGAATCTCAGAGTTGTTTTGATTTGCATTTCTCTGATGACTAAGGATGTTGAACATTTCCTTAAGTGTTTTTCAGTCATTTTAGATACCTCTGTTGAGAGTTCTCTGTTTAGGTCTGGACTCCATTTTTTTTTATTGGATTATGTGTTCTTTTGGTGACCAATTTCTTGAGTTCTTTGTATATTTTGGAGATCAGCCCTCTGTCTGATGTGGGGTTAGTGAAGATCTTTTCTTATTCTATATAGGCTGTCATTTTGTCTTGTTGACCATGTCCTTTGCTTTACAGAAACTTTTCAGTTTCAGAAGGTCCCATTTATTAATTGTTTCTCTCAGTGTCTGTGATGCTGGAACTATATTTAGGAAGTGGTCTCCTGTGCCAATGTGTTCAAGTGTATTTCCCATTTTCTCTTCTATAAGGTTCGGTGTGGCTGGCTTTATGTTGAGGTCTCTGACTTGGACTTGAGTTTTGTACTTGGTGATAGATATGGGTCTATTTTTATTCTTCTACATGTTGATATCCAGTTATGTGGCACCACTTGTTAAATATACTTTGTTTTTTCCATTTGATATTTTTTGGTTCTTGTCAAAAATCAGGTGTTCAAAGATGTGTGGATTTATATCTGGGTCTTCTATTCAGTTCAATACAAAAATATCTTAAACAAGAGTAGAAGCATACACAACACACAATTCTTTACAGACCTTGAATAATAATACTCAACTTCATAAGAAAAAACAAAAAACCCAGGATAGCTGAACCAATCCTGTACAGTAAAAGAACTTCTAAAGGTATCACCATTCCCAATTTCAAGCTGTACTACAGAGCTATAGGAATAAAAAAAATGCATTGTATTGACATAAAAACAGACATGTTGATCAATGGAATTGAATTTAAGACCCAGACATAAATCCACCACATATACCTAATTTTTGATAAAGAAGTCAGAAATATGCAATGGAAAAAAGAAAGCATCTTCAACAATGGTATTGGTTTAACTGGATGGTAGCATGTAGAATGCAAATAGATCCGTATCTATCATCCTGCACAAAACTCAAGTACAAGTGAATCAAAGATCTGACCATAAACCTAGATACATTGAACTTGATAGAAGAGAAAGTGGAGAATAGATATGAATGCATTGATACTGCAGACAATTTTCTGAACAGAATACCAAGAGGGTAGGCACTAAGATGGACAATTAATAAACAGGACCTCATGAAATTAAAAAGTTTTTATACGGCAAAGGACAGTATCAACAGGACAAAATTTTACCAATCCCACATCTGACAGAAGGCTAATATCCAATATATATCCTTAAGAAACTAGATTATCAACAAACCAAATAATTCAATTAAAAAATGGGGTACAGACCTAAGTAGAGAATTTTCAACAGACGAATTTCAAATGGCCAAGAAGCACTTAAAGAAATATTCAGTATCCTTAACCATCAAGGAAATGCAAATCAAAATGATTCTGAGATGCTGAGAGCTGCCATGAGAGTATACAGTAGGTGATAACTAGTGTTCAGCAGATGGACCCACCAGACGAATGACTCTCTGATGGGGAGCCCTACTTGGAAAAGCCACGGAGTTCCGGACTGTAAACGACTGGTTGTGTCTCTCTAAATTTTCTCATGTGCCACTACATTCATTCGTTCTCTAATAACAGACTGTGTGTTTATCTCATGTATATATTCCATCTATTGGGTACACAGGTGGTCAGGAAGATGATTTCTGCTTAATATGTATAATTTTGATGAATAGAAATACTAAGATATTTTTTCATTATTCAGACTGACATAAGAAAGTACTAGTATTCTCAGTCACAAAGACACCAAAATTTAAAATTCAGAACAAACTCAAAGCAAACTGGCTACCCCTGGAGATGGATATCTAGTTGCCCCTAGAGACAAATACAGGAGGTCATTTCCCTAGGTATTTATTGCTGATTCAAGGTCAGAGCTTGAAGCAACTTTAGTAGACTTAACTTTCTCAGCAACAGACTTTCTGCATGTACTCAATCTCAAGGTTCAGTCAACTAACTGTTTTCTAATTGCCTGGGAAAGAGCTACATGCATAGCCAAGCAGTACTCACTGGTCAGTCAATGTGACCTCCCTCGCCTGAGAAAAACAGTGTGACTCATCTTGTGTTATATAAAGGACATTTCATCATACCACAAGGACACTTGTTCATAGCTCTATTTATGATAGCTAGAGACTGGAAACAACATAGATGTCCCTCAACTGAAGAATGGATGAAGAAAATATGGCACGTTTACATGATGGATTATCACTCAGCTTTAAGAAGAATTATGAAATTTGCAGGCAAATAGATTGAAACGGCGGAGAGAGAACATGCAAATTAACAAGATCAGAAATGAAAAGGGGGACATAACCACAGACACAGAGGAAATTCAGAGAATCATTAAATCTTACTACAAAAGCCTGTATGCCACAAAATTGGAAAATGTGGAAGAAATGGACACTTTTTTAGATAAATACAATTTACCAAAATTAAGTCAAGACCAGTTGAGCAGTTTCGATAGACCTGTAAGTTGTGAGGAAATAGAAGCTGTCATTAGAAGCCTCCCTACCAAAAAAAAGCCCTGGCCCAGATGATTTCAATGCAGAATTCTATCAGATCTTCCAAGTAGAGTTAATACCTATACTCCTTAATTTGTTTCACAAAATAGAAACAGAAGAGTCATTGCCTAACTCCTTTTATGAAGCTACAGTCACCCTGATACCCAAACCACACAAAGACTTAATCAAGAAAGAGAATTACAGACCAATCTCACTCATGAACATTGATGCAAAAATTCTCAATAAAATACTGGCAAACAGAATCCAAGAACACATCCAAAAAATTATACATTGTGATCAAGTAGGCTTCATCCCAAAGAAGCAGGGCTGGTTCAACATACAAAAATCTATCAACGTAATCCATCATATAAATAAACTGAAGGGAAAAAAACCATATGATCATTTCATTAGATACTGAAAAAGCATTTGACAAAATTCAACACCCCTTTATGATAAAGGTCTTGGAGAGATCAGGGATACAAGGTTCATTCCTAAATATAATAAAGGCAATATACAGAAATCTGACAGCTAATATCAAATTAAATGGAGAGAAACTCAAAGCCATCCCACTAAAATCTAGAACAAGACAAGGCTGTCCACTCTCTCCATACCTCTTCAATATAGTGCTTGAAGTTCTAGCAATAGCAATAAGACAGTATAAAGAGATCAAGGAGATTCGAATTGGAAAGGAAGAAGTCAAACTTTCATTATTTGCAGATGATATGATAGTGTACATAAGCAACCGCAAAAACTCTACCAAAGAACTCCTACAGCTGATCAACACCTTTAGTACTGTGGCAGGATACAAAATCAACTCCAAAAAATCAGTTGCCCTCTTATACACAAAGAACAAAGATACATAGAGGGAAATCAGAGAAACATCACCTATCACGATAGCCACAAATAGTATAAAGTATCTTCTTAACCAAGGAAGTGAAAGATCTATTTGACAAGAACTTTAAGGTTTTGAAGAAAGAAATTGAGGAGGATACCAAAAAATGGAAAAATCTCCCATGCTCTTGGATTGGGAGGATCAACATAGTAAAAATGGCAATTTTACCAAAAGCAGTCTATAGATTCAATGCAATCCCCATCAAAATCCCAGTGAAATTCTTCACAGACCTAGAGAGAACAATATTCAAGTTTATATGGAAAAACAAAAACCCAGTATAGTCAAAACAATATACAATAAAAGTACTTCCAGAGGTATTACCATCCCTGACTTCAAACTCTATTACAGAGCTACAGTAATGAAAACTGCTTGGGATTGACACAAAAACAGAGATGTTGACCAATGGAATTGAATCGAAGACCCAGATCTTAATCCACAAACATATGAATACCTGATTTTCGACAAAGGAGCTAAAACTATACAATGGAAGAAAGAAAGCATCTTTAACAAATGGTGCTGGCATAACTGGATGTCAACCTGTAGAAGAATGAAAATAGATCCATATCTATTACCATGCACAAAACTCAACTCCAAATGGATTAAAGACCTTAACATCAATCTGACCACATTGAACCTGATAGAAGAGAAAGTGGAAAGTAGTCTACAAGACATAGGCACAGGAGACCACTTCCTACGTAGAACCCCAGTAGCACAGACAATGAGAAAAACAATGAATAAGTGGGACCTCCTGGAACTGAGAAGCTTCTGTAAAGCAAAGGACACTGTCAGTAAGACAAAAAGGCAACCTACTGATTGGGAGAAGATCTTCACCAACCCCTCATCAGACAAAGGTCTGATCTCCAAAATATACAAAGAACTCAAGAAACTAGACACTAAAACTCTAATTAACCCAATTTAAAAATGGGGTACTGAACTGAACAGAGAATTCACAACAGATGAACTTCGAATGGCCAAAAGACACTTAAGGTCATGCTCAACCTCCTTAGCGATCAGGAAAATGCAAATCAAAACCACTTTGAGATACCATCTTACACCTGTCAGAATAGCTAAACTCAGAAACACCAATGATAGCCTATGCTGGAGAGGATGTGGAATGAGGGGTACACTCATCCATTGTTGGTGGGAATGCAAACTTGTGCAGCCACTGTGGAAATCAGTGTGGCGGTTTCTTAGGAAACTGGGAGTCAACCACCTCCCTCAGGACCCAGCAATTCCACTCTTGGGAATATACCCAAGAGATGCCCTATCATACTACAAAAGCATTTGCTCAACTTGCTATTGTGTTCATAGCAGCACAATTTGTAATAGCCAGAACCTGGAAACAACCTAGGTGCCCCTCAATAGAAGAATGGTTAAAGAAGGTGTGGAACATATACACATTAGAGTTTTACTCGGCGGTAAAAAACAATAACATCTTGAATTTTGCATGCAAATGGATGGAAATAGAAAACGTTTTACTGAGTGAGGTATCCCAGAACCAAAAAGAGGAATATGGTATGTCCTCACTCATAAGTGGATTCTAGCCATAATTTAAGGACTTCGAGCCTATAATTCGTGATCCTAGAGAAGCTAAATAAGAAGGTGAACCTGAAGAAAATCATGTAGTTATCCTCCTGGATACTGGAAGTAGACAAGATTTCCAGGCAAAACTTGGGTGCACAGGGGTCGGGGGTGGGGGTGAATGAAAGGGGAGATGGGTAGAGAGAGGGAAGAAGGTGAGGATTGGGGAAAGCTTAGGGGAATGGGACGGGTGGGATGGAGGAAGGGTGGATATGGGAGCAGGGAAGTAAATATCTTAATTAAGGGAGCCATTTTAGGGTTTGCTAGAGACTTGTCTCTAGAGGGGTTCCCAGGTCCAAGGAGAGGTCCCCAGATTGTTCCTTGGGCAGCAGAGGAGAGGGTGCCTGAACTGGCCTTGTCCCATAGCCACACTGATGAATATCTTGCATATCACCATAGCACCTTCATCTGGCGATGGATGGAGATAGAGACAGAGACCCACATTGGAGCACTGTACTGAGCTCCCAAGGTCCAAATGAGGAGCAGAAGGTGGGAGAACATGGAGGAAGTCAGGATCACAAGGGGTGCGTCCACCCACTGAGACACTGGGACTGATCTAATAGGAGCTCACCAAGGCCAGCTGGACTGGAAGTGTTGGAGCATGTGATCAAAATGGACACTCTGAACGTGGCTGGCAATGAAGGCTGACTGAGAAGCCAAAGACAATGGCACTGGATTTTTATTCTACTGCATGGACTGACTTTGTGGGAGCCTGGTTTGTTTGGATGCTCACCTGTATAGACCTGGATGGAGGGGGGAGGACCTTGGACTTCCCACGGGGCAGGGAACCCTGACTGCTCTTAAGGCTAGAGAGGGAGGGAGAGGTGGGGAGGGGGAGGAAAAATGGAGGCGGGGAGGAGGTGGAAATTTTTAATAAATAAAAAATAAATTAATTAAAAATAAAAAAATAAAATAAAAAAATAAAAAAAGAATAAAGTTGATACCCTACAAAAGAGTCTGTTTACATGTCAGCCACCCAGTTCTGGTTATCCCATGTGAAGTCCTGCAACCCAGAACCCCAGGTATTATCCCCATAAATCCAAATCCTCCTACCAGTCATCCCACCCACAAGGCCCCCTGGGACCTTATGGCATCCTGCAATCTGACCACAGTTGGAATGAAGGTTGAAAACACAGATGACTGAGATAATAAAAATAACTCTAGATGTGAAAATAAAATTTGATAAAGAAAGCATCTCTGAAGAAAAGCCAAGCTGAAATAAAAATCCAAATAAAAAGAACTTGGAAAATAAAACACAATTATCAGACAAAAGCCTTATGAGTAGATTGGATCAGATAGAATATGGAATATCAGTTGTTGAAGACAAGGTAGTAGAGACAGATCATCCAGCCAAAGAAGGCTGAAAATAATAAGATAGAAATAAAAAGAACAACAAAAATCAGTGATTGGAATAGTTGGTTGTTAGAAAAGATTAACAAAATTGACAAACATTTAGCCAACTTAATCAGAATAATCAAATTCATAAAACCAGAGATGGGAAGACAAATATTACAATAGATACTGAGAAAATTCATAAAGAAAAACTTCAAATGTATATTTTATTAAAATGAAAGATATAAAAGAAATGGACATATTTCTAGATATATGCTCTACAAAAATTAAATAAAATGTGGTAATTTAAATAGACCTATAACAACCAATGACCAAGTGATGGTAGTATACAACTTTAATCCCAGCACAGAGGTTGATCTCTGTGAGTTTGAGGCCACCCTGGTCTACAGAGCAAGTTCCTGAATAGCCAGAGATGTTAAACAGGAAAACTCTGTCTCAAAAAATCAAAACCAAAACAAACAAAACAACCAATGACATAGAAGCAGTAATTCAAAGTATCCAACTGAAAAATCCCAGGGCCACATAGTTAAAAGGCAGGATTCTACCAGATCTTCAAAGAAGAACTACAGCATTCAAATAATCCATAAAATATAAAAAAGAAATTTATACAAATCACAAGACAAGGACTTTAAAATAGCAATTATGAGTACATTCCCAGACCTAAAATAAAATTCAAAGAAATGCCTAAATGAAGACTAAAAAAAGTTAAATGAAATAAAAACAACTGAAAATAGGAAAACAATTTAACAAAGAAACAGAATTGCTAAAGAAAGGCCAAACTGGAATAAAACATGAAAACCCAGGAAATAAGACAGGAATCTCAAAGGAACGCCTCCCCAGCAGATTAAAGGACATGGAGGGGAGAATTTCAGGTCTTGACAACAGGGTTGAAGAAATGGATAAGACAGTCAAAGAAAATGTTCAATCTAAACACATTAACAAAACATCCAGAGACAAGACATTGAGGAAGTCTGGTACACTATGAAAGAGCCAAGTCTATAAACAATAGATACAGAAGAAAAGAGAAGCCTAGGTCAAAGCCACAGAAAATACTTTAACAAAATCATAGAAGAAAATTTCCCAAATCTAAACAACGAGATTCCTATCAAGGTGCAAGAGACATACAGACAGAATCAAAAAAGAAAGAAAGAAAGAAGGGAGGCAGGGAGGGAGGGAGGGAGGGAGGGAGGGAGGGAGGGAGGGAGGGAGGGAGGGAAGAAAGGAAGAAAATAGAAAGTAGAAAATAAAATAAAGAAGAAACTCCCCATGACAGACAATAACCAAAACACTAAGGGAGGGAAGGATATTAATAGCTGCAAGGTGAAAAGACCAAGTCACAGAAAGATAGGCCTGTTTAAATAGCACCTGACCTCTCAATGGAGACTCTGAAAGCCTAAGGGCCTTGGACAGACATTTTACATGCCATCCCAGACTGCTACACCCAGCAAAACTTCCAATTACAATTGAAGGAGAAATAAAAACATTTTATGATTAAAAACAGATTTGAGCAATTTCTGCCCACCAATCCAGCTCTGCAATTCTAAACAGTTTATTCACAAAACTCATACTTCCATAAAACCAACAGTAATATATCTAAAACCACACACTGATGCTAACACAGTAAGGGAGCAGAACTTCATCACTCCATTTTCACCTAGAGACAGATCATCCAGACAGAAATTAAATATAGAAATTGGAATTAAATAACATCATAAATAAAATGGATATACAAGATGTTTACAGAACATCACACTCAAACACTAATGAGTGTTTCTTTCTCATTTGCACTTTCTTCTCAGCAGCTCACAAAACTTTCTCCAAGGGGGTTGGAGAGTTGGCTCAGCGGTTAAGAGCACTGTCTGCTCTTCCGGAGGTCCTGAGTTCAATTCCCAGCAACCACGTGGTGGCTCATAGCCATCTGTAATGAGATCTGGTGCCCTCTTCTGGCCAGCAAGGAGACAGACAGAACACTGTATATATAATAAATAAATCTTAAAAAAAAAAAAACAAAAAAAACCAAAAAAAAACCTTTCTCCAAAATTGACCACACGTGAGGATACAAAGCAAGATTCAATACAGGAAAATTGAAAAACCATCCTGTATCCTATCTGACAACAGACACAACAAAGTATGCAAACTCATGGAAACTAAATAACTCACTACAGATTGAAATTCAGTCAAGACCAGAATTAAAATAAAATTTAAAACTTTTTAGAGTGGAATAAAAATAAACAGAACATAGCAAAATCTATGGGATACAGTAAAGACGGTTCTAACAGGCAAGTTCATACCACTAATTCCCACCAGGACAAACCTGGGAAGGTCTCATATAGTAACAACACATACGAAAGCTCTAGAAAACTAAAAAACAAAAACAAAAAATTACACAAAAAGAATATACAGGAAGAAATAGACACAGAGCTAAAATTAATTAAATAGAAACAATAACAACAAAACAATATAAACAATCAATAAAATCAATAGTTGGTTATTTTAATACAATCAACAAGATTGAAAAACCTTTTACTCAAATTAACTGAAATAGAAAAAAATCAAATTAATAAAATTAGAGATAAAATGGAGACATTACAATAAATGCCAAGAAATTTCAGAGACTCCAAAAGAAGTTTAAAAATCTGTATTCCAGTAACTAAAACTCGTAAGATATGAATTTCTCAATACATGTGACTACTAAAGTTAAATCAAAATCAAATCAGCAATTTAAACAGACCCAAAACCCCAAGAGAAAGAGAGTCAGTAATTAAAAGTCTTGAAAAGGCCCAGACCCAGATGGATTCCACACAGAATTCCATAAGACCTTACAAGGAGAATTAACATCAATACTCTTTTAATTCTGTAAAACAGAAACTCAAGGAACATTTTGTAATTTTTTCTTATGAAGTCACTATTACTCTGAAATAAAACCACAGACCCAACAAAAATAGAAAAGTATAGACCAATAACTCTTATGAACAAAGAAGTAAAAACTGTCAATAAAATACTTAAAAATCATATTCAAAAGCACATAACAAATTATTCAACAAACTGACTTCAGCTTAAAGATGTAATGATAGTTCAATATACATAAATTAATAATCTACCACATAAACAGAAAGACAAATTTCACATGATCATCTCATTAGATGCATAAAAAGCCTTTTTTGATAAGAAGTTCTGAGGGATACAAGGAACATCATCATTTCATCATTTATGCCCCGGCAATGAGTAAGCAAGCAAGGGCAGCCCGTTTATGGTGGTTCTCCAGTTGTTCCTATCCTCGGCAGTCCTGGACGCTTGTGTTAATTGTCATACCCAAGGCTCCACAGTCTTCCTTTACGCTATCTATCCAGTGTTTTTTTGGACCTTCCTTTTCGCCTTATCCTGTGCACTCCTCCTCCAAACAATGCTATCTTCGGGTATCTGCCATCATTCATTCTCATAACATGACCCAAGTATCTCAAGCACTGTTGCCGTACCCTGTAGTTTACTTCCTTCTGTAGATGGAGATATTTCTTAATGTCATCATTGTGCAGCTTATTTCTTCATGTGGCACTTAGAATCCTCCTGAGACATGCCATCTCGAGCACATTCAGTCACTGTGCTGAGGAGCGTTTCATTGTCCAGGTTTCAGAGTTGTAAAGAAGGCATCTCAAGACAAGCGTCTCATACACTTGTAATTTTGTTGTTGTCATTACGCCTCTTGCTGACCAAACCTTTTCTAGTCCTGGAATGCAGCCCTCGCTATCCTGACGTCTGAAACAGTTTCCTCCTTTGAACTGAGGTTTCCTCCCAGATAGACAAAGTTGACTGTTTGCTTGAGGTTCTGATTTTTTATTCCAGTGTTAAAATCCTTGTGCACCCATCCCATGTGCTGTATCTCAGTCTTCTTGATGTTTACTTTCATACCAAGTCTTCTCAATGTTCACTTTCATACTAAGGTATGATACACGGCACATACCTCAACACATAACAAAGTCAGCTGACAGCAATCCCTCAGTCAACATCAATCTAAACTCAAAGAATTTCCACTAACGTCAGGAGCAAGACAAGGATGTCCACTCTCTCCAAACCTATTTAGTAGAGTACTTGAAGCCTAAACTATAGATAAAACAACTGAAGTATCTTTATTTTTAGATGATATAATTTTATACATAAAAAACCTTTAAAACTATCAAGGAAACTTCTACAGTTGATAAACACTTTCAGCAAACATTGGATTTGGCAGTCATTTCTGGGATATGACACCAAAGGCTGGGTATCACTGGAGAAACAGACAAATTAGACTTGATTAAAATTAAACTAAAAACTTGTACATCAACTTGTACATGTTTTCTTTTTTAAAAAAAGTTTTCGTATATTGTGGAATAATGTTTTAAGATATTTTACATTTTTTATGCTGTGGAACATTTGTTTAATGATGCAAAGATTGTTTGCATTCTTTCATGTGGCATTTATTTAATTCTGTGAAGCTGTGTTACTTTGTCTGTCTAAAACACCTGATTGGTTTAATAAAGAGCTAAATAGCCAATAGCTGGGCAGAAAAAGTATAGGTGGGGCTGCCAGGCAGAGAAAATAAATAGGAAGAGAAATCTAGGAGGAAGAAGAAGAAGAGGAGAAGAAGAAGCAGGAGGAGGAGGAGGAGCAAGAAAATGGGGAAGACATCAGGGGCCAGCCACCCAGCTACACAGACAGCCACAGATAAGAAGTAAAGAAAGGTATATAGAACAGAGAAAGATGAAAGCCCAGAAGTAAAAGGTATATGGGATAATTTAAGAAAACTGGCTAGAAACAAGCCAAGCTAAGGCTGGGCATTCATAAGAAAGAATAAGTCTCAGTGTGATTTATTTGGGAGCTGGGTCATGGGCCCCCAAAAGAGCCAAAGAACAAAGAGTAAAAACAACCAACAACATTTTTCCATCTACGAATTTTATTTGGGTGCACACATATGCAACACGCATGTGAAGGTTAGATGACATTTGCCGGAGTTGATTCTTTCCTTCAACCATGTGGGTGCTGGGGATTGAATTAAGACCATAAAGCTTGCCAGGCAGTGGTGGTTCATGTATTTAATCCGAGCATTTGAGAGGCAGAGACAGATGGAGCTGTATGAGTTTGAGGCCAGCCTAGTCTATAGAACAAGTTCCAGAACAGTCAAGGCTACAGAGGGAAACCCTATCTCAAAAATTCAAATACATAGATGATCATAAAACTTGGCAGATAGTGTTTTACCTGCTGTGACAACTGGCTTGCTCTCAAAAGATGTTTTTAAGAGAAAAAAAGGCATTCATAGAATAAGAACTTCAATAAAAACCTAACCTGAATCAAAAATAAGCAAATGACAGAAATATGTATTTCTCCAAAGACAGACAAATATCCAATAAGTATATTATGCAAATGACATCACTAATTAGGGAATAAATATCACTTATCATTACAGAAAAGCAAATATAGAACACAGCAACATAGCAACTCATATTCATTCTAGTAGCAAGTACAAAACCAACAAAAACCTAAGTCAGAAAACAAAGTACTGTCAAGAATGTAGAGAAACTACACTCAATATATACTATTACTATATATTACTATATATAGTATATTACTATATACTATATATGATACAGAAAAGCAATTCTGTGATTTTTTTAAAAAAAATTAAAAACTAAAATGTATATGACCCAACCATTTTACTTTTGGCATATATACTCAGAAGAAGTGAAGGTGTGTTTGTGACATTCATAGTCACACAGTACCACAGTATGTGCACAACCAGTGTGATACTGACTGATGGATGGAGATGCAAAACTTGATCTATGTGAACAATGGGATCTCACGAGCCTTAGAAAGGAATTCTGACACATGTGATAACATAAATGAACCCCAAAGGTATTATCAGTAAAGTCTGCCATCCACGAAGACAAATATTACCTATGAGGTATTTAAGTCATAAACCGTGGAGATAAATAAAATAACAATTGCCAGAGACTGTAATGTGTAGAAAAGAAGGAGAGTGCGAGTTTTTTTTTTAATGGGAGATTATCTTTATTACATTAATCATGGTGGGAGTGGGTGGGATCCCAATTAAAACTCACTTAAGCCAAAGAGAATGGACCCTAATTAATCCTGCCCAAGCCTCTTACTTTATCACGATTACAAAAATATGGGGAAAATGAACTGGATAAGTCCCTGGTTGCCTATAGAGGCTGTGAGACTAGGATCTGTTATATAATCTCCAGTATCTAGTTGTTCTTGTAGAATTTTTGTGGTATTGGGTTGTGTTTGTTTTGATACCTTTAGGACAAGACCTCACTAGGCTTATGCAATCCTTCTGCCTCTGTTTCTCAGCCTCAGCTTTCCCATTAGTTACAACCATAGGTACATGCCACCTAGTTTGCCAGATATCCAATGAATTAAAAAAAAATGGTCTGACAAAAAACTCTGAAGAGTTGCAGAAAACTAGTCATGAATGTGGTCACGGTTGCCCAGCATGTGGCTGTACTTAATGCTACAGAACATTTTTTAAAGATACAATTAAAAATGATGAAAAATGGCATCATTGAAAATCAAAACAAAACAATGATTAAAGGCCAGGATTAGTGGCATATGCATGGAATCCAGTATCTGACAGGTTGAGGCAGGAGGATCTTAAGCGCCTAAGACACAGAGTAGGACCATGTCTCAAAAAAAAAAAATATTGAGCAGGGCACATGGAGGTAGAAACAGAAGAATAGAAGTTCAAAGCCATCTCAGCTATGTATTGGGTTTAAAGCCAGCCTAGGCCACACATGGTCCTATCTCAATCAACAACAAAATGCATAGTTAAGAAGAATTTTATATACAGTTTACCACAATGAAAAACCTTTTAAAATGTAAATGACTATATCAGAACTTTATATTCCCAGGCCTTACAAACAAATGGGAAACAATCCTACGTGTCTCTTAAAAAAAAAAAAAAAGTCCACAAGATAGAAAATTATTTTTGAAACTTCAAAGCTACAGAAAGCACATCTTGGGTGACTTTACCGCCACTGGCTTAGGGATTAAAACATAAAAGGAAGAGATATTAAAGGTCTCCTTCCTCCTGGACCATAACAGCCAGTCAAGGCATGCATCTTCAGCGAGCTAGCACTGGAAGAATGTGTTTGTTATTTTAGAGCTGCTTCTGCTATTGTATATAGGAAGGGCTGGTCCTGGGGGATTATCCTTTTCTTTGTTCAGAAATAATCAGTTCATCAAAAAGAGATTCTTACCACTCCCTTGAACTGGACAAAAATATCAAACACATTACAGAGCCCAATCAGAACCCACTATACTTTTTAAATGGCCAGCCACCAGTAAAGGTGTTAATTCATCTAAGACTTGTCTTTTCAGAGACTACAGTGCTCTGCAGACATGAAATAACAACTGGAGAAAGTTTTCTTTCCACATGTGCTGCCCTTGCAGTCAGGTCACAAGTTATTTTCTGAAATGAAATGTTTAGGAGGGTTTACACTGTACATACCACAGAGAACGTTCTTTCCATCTCGCCTTGAAAAGTCAACAGAATGTTAATGTGATTCTTACGTTGTTTCCAAAGTTAGCTGTAGCTTACCTACTCTTTTCCCTGCTGCTGCATTATTTCCACTCATTCCAATACCACGAGCAGACTACAATTAAAACACAAAACACCTACAGAGGTGAGTAAATGCAGAACAGATCACCAAACATCACTTACTTGAATTTTATTACTAAATAGAATATACTGATGGGCATCCATTGTAAATTATTTATTCTATTTTTGTTTAAATTAACGTGAAATCTAATCTTCTTGTGCTTATTATTTATCCTTAAATGAGTAAAATTTGATGGTTTAGATAAGAGTCTTGACACTGGAAAAAGTCTTATTAAAACTATGTACCACTGACAACTATAGAGTAACAATGAGCACGGCAGTGATGCCTGGAATCCCAGCGCTTAAGAGCTGGAAGCAGAATCAGAGTTCAAGGTCATCCCAAAAGTACCAGGCCAGCTGGGCTACATGAGAAACCTGTCTCAAAAAATGAAAAAAACAATCATTAAGTATGTTTCCTACAAATTAGATAAATATTTTAGTGAAATGTATGGGAAAACAATTTAATTGTAGGTATCTTTATTTATGTA
The DNA here is from genome assembly GCF_982192425.1 of Myodes glareolus. NCBI lineage: Eukaryota > Metazoa > Chordata > Mammalia > Rodentia > Cricetidae > Myodes > Myodes glareolus. Next base: position 34,943,400 of record NC_142028.1, read on the forward strand.
AAAAAAAAAAAGGCCTGAATTTGAAATAGTCATTAGCTACAAAACTAGAAAAATCAACTGAAAAGAAAATACTTACTAGAAAAAATTCTGTAGGTTCTGACTGGGGAGAACTTTTCCTAATGTTTTCATCCTGAAAGTGCTGGAAGTTTGTAGACAACCCAATTCCAGAGGATCGAAGCCTTCCTGTCCCACGCGTATTCTGCAAACTGTCTCTGCTTGCACTCCGTGCCAGTGAAGCCAAAAATCCATTATTATTTACACAACCAACAGGCTCTTTAGAAGCTTTGTTAGCCATTTCTGTGATATCTCGAGCTTCGACTTTGGAAATAACATCAGATCTTTTCCCAGGTGAATCGACTTTAACACCACGGAAGCGAGCAGTCCTAGAGAAAGAAGAATCGGCTATGGTTCGAATGTCCAGTTCCCGCAGGGCGTTTTGAGAAGCAGGCGCTGAGGGGTTGCCAGACTCCAAACATTTCGACTGTCTCTGTGGCTTCACCAGAGAATTATGTAGTGACACTGGTGCAGCACAGAGAAGTGGCGACAGGAGTCTGTTCTTGTGAGAGCTCGGCTCTCGGTGGTTAAGAACTGCATTGTCTACTGGGTCACTGCTCAGCACTCTTGCCACATGGTTCAGAGGCTGCTCTGCCGCTCTCAGCCCTCTATCTCCTTTAGTGAGTGGAAACTCTGAAGTTACCTTCCCTATGTCTTCTAGACCACTGCTCTCCTCGACACCATTTCCTTCTGCAAATGGAGCAAATGAACCTACTTCCGGCAGGAGTAACTCTTCAGATATACATTCTTCCGGCGGAGGAAATAAGACGACATCATCCTCATTATTAGACGGCAGGTTCCCTAGAAGGTGCTTTGTCCGTCTAGGCAGGGGTGATCCAAGATGAAGTACGGAATCTGCAAGCTCTTTGTCGTTTTCCAGTTCTATGTGGGTCATCTGAGGTAGCAGCCTGATGCTACCTGTGGGATGAGACAGTGTGTTAACCTCCCAATTATCGTCCTCCTTCAGCAGTTCATTCCTGAGAGATGATACTGGTCTATCAGCTGGAGCCTGAGCTGCTGCACAACTTGCAGTTGCATTCCTGGATGTTTCGGGGAGATAGGCATTCCCAGGAGAAGGTAGACAAGACTGCCCGATGTGAGGCAGGACTCGTAGCAGTCTATGCCGGGCTGCTGCCATGGAACTGCTAGGAGGTCGAGGCGCTACTGGTGGACGAGGTTTGACCTTGACAACTTTCTTAGGCTAGAAGAAAAGAGTACACAGGTAATTCCTCAACATAGTTAGTTTTGCCCTGCAACAAGACTCAGTGGAGAAAAGGCACTTACCATATTGGCATTTTTGTTACCTCAATTTACAGTGCTCAAAAAAGCCGGTGTGGTGTGCCAGGCCTATCATACTAGCACTTGGAAGGCTGAAGCAAGATGTCTGTCATGAGTTTGAGGCCAGCCTGGCTTACAGAGTCCACTCCATGCCAGCCTAGGCCACAGATGAGTCTTCTCAATACAAAACAACAATAAAATGCTTTAAATATTAAAAATCTTAAAAGATTATGATTAAGGATTTATTATATTACTTTATTGAGCATTATTTTTCTGAAGATCTTAAAGAAAAATAATTTTGTTTTATTTCTTCACAATTTTTTCTTGGGCTTTTGCTAGAAGAAAATGTTGGCTATATGAGATATGGCATTTTTCCTAGTAAGATGAATGTGTATAGATACTCAAAAAAAAAAAGCTAACAGGATTTAACTGCTGCCCTTGAAAAGGCTGGCCCTTTGTTGGTTTCTATGGACTTCCATTTCAGGAAAGGTTCCTAGCCAAACCCATCAGGGCAGCTGTGCCTCAACTGCTTGGGCAACTGAAACAGTTTATAATGAACAACTGCTTTTTTTCTGAGTCTGAATTGTACATATACATAGCAGGCAGAGGGTGCACATAGGAACAAGCCTAAAAACAGAAAAAAAGACAAAAAAAACCCCTTGTCCATTGTTGCTAATGGAGTCCCAAGAGCTGAGATTCTACATGTGTTGTCACTACTCACTGAGAGAAATCAAGTCTGTCTTAAGATGGCTTTTGAAGAGGCCTTCACAATGCCTGTGCTTGCTTCACCTGAACTTGGATCCATGTGCTTTTTCCCTCTGTTAATTTTTCTTTTGTTTCCTTTTGCTGTATAAGTGTCTTAGCCACAGTGAAAGTGCATACTATCTATATCCATGAGCCTAGTGTCTCAGGAACCAAGGCCAGGACCTGCCTGCCACTGCCAGCACAGAGAGTTTACATAGCAGTTATCACACAAAGAGTGAAGCTGAGAGCTCCTCTCGAGCTCAAGAGAGGAGCCTATGGCCTTAAGCACAGGGATGGTTAGTAAACACAGGATGACATTCCAACAGCCTGGCCTATAAGAAATACATACTGAAATTTTAGTAGGTACCAGTGGAGAAAAGGAGAAATAGAAAGGCTGGATAGATGTAAGTCCCTTGCCAAAGGAAGCTAGTTCTTATGCCCACTTTTACCCTAAAGTCATTGTCTTACCAACCTGCAGCAATATCTATGAAAAGTAATTTTTCATAAATGGAGGTTGCCAAAACCTAAATAGCAACATATATACTCACAAATAAATAAACACAAAAACACCCAAAGAGATCAACAATACAAGCCAATAAAATTACCCATGGCCCAAATCGTCAGCAAGAGAGAGAGAGAGAGAGAGAGAGAGAGAGAGAGAGAGAGAGAGAGAGAGAGAGAGAATAAACTTCAAATTAGCCATAAGGTTGGAAACAATAAAATGCAGGAGGCTTATATGCAAAGCATATGCCTGTGGTGACAAGCAAGAACATAGAGCTTCAAGAAGAAAGAAGAGAGGTAGGACAGCCTAGGAACAATATATACCTAGAAAAGAGAAAGTCCCACCTGTGTAAATGCCAAAAAAATAATATCTGGGTTATCAAAATAGGCTAATAGAAACCCAAGGAAACAAGCTGAAGTGGTTTGGGATCTATACTAATGGTATGTTTTAAGGAGGCTCTACTTAGGCAGAGAGGGGTATCAAGAAAAAAATATAAATAACAGAATCAGGAGATCCGCCTATTCTTCCATGCAATGGGACTGTCAGTGATTAAAAACAAACACAAAAAGAGTGCTCTTGAAATAAATGACCTACCTACATAACACCCTTACTTTATGTATTAACCCATAACTCTTAACATGGACCTAAGTAAAGTTATAAGAACAGAAAAGGGGCAACACCTCCATATTAGAATAAAATGGAAAGTGAAAATCAGAGCATTTTAGATACATGAGTTCTCCCCAAACGTAACACAGAAGAAGAAACCTTCACCACAATACTCCAATCTGAATTAAATATATTTACATTATTATTTGTATTTTTATTTATCAACATGTGAGCTATATGTACATGTAGGTATATGTGTGTAAGTACATGTGTATGCATGCACATGGAGGTCAGAGGTTGATACAGGCATCTTCCTCAATTGTTGCCTTCCTTACCCTTTGTGACAGGGTCCCTTTCTGAAGCTGGAGCTCAGTAATATTACTACATTGATTGGCCAGTGAGCTCCTGGGAGCTGTCTGTCTCTGCTGCTGTTATTACAGATGCAGGCTGTCACGTTTGGCTATTTATGTGGGCTCTGGAGAGTTGAATTCATGTCCTCATCTATAAAACATTCCACCCAAACACAAAAGATTATACCTTCTTCTTAGCACCTCATGGAACCTTCTCTAAAATTGATCACATACTCGGTAATAAAGCAAACAACCACAGATACAAAAAAATTGGAGTAACCCCCTGTGTCTTATCGGATCATCATGAAGTAAAGCTAGAATTTAACAACAATATTACTCCCAGAAAGTCTACAAACTCATAGAAACTGAACAGTCAACTACTGAACTGCCACTGGGTCAAGGAAGAAATAAAGAAATTAAAATCTTTCTTGAATTCAACAAAAATGAAGGCACAACATAACCAAACCTTGGGACACTATGAACGCAGTGCTAAGAGGAAAGTTCATAGCACTAAGTGCCCACATAAAGAAAACAGAGAAAGCTCACATTAGCGACTTAACAGCACACCTGAAAGCTCTAGAAAAAAAAAAAAGAAGCAGACTCACCCAGGAGGAGTAGAAGATAGGAAATAATCAAATTGAGGGCTGAAATCAAAATATTGAAATACAGGAAACAATACAAAGAATCAATGAAACAAAGAGCTGGCTCTTTGAGAAACAATCAACAAGATAGACAAAACTTTATTCAAACTAATCAACAGGTGGAGAGAAAACATCCAAATTAACAAAATCAGAAATGAAAAAGGGGACATAACAACAGACACTAAGGAAATTTAGAGAATCATTAGGTCTTACTACAAAAACCTGTATTCCACAAAATTGTAAAATGTAAAAGAAATGGACAATTTTTAGATAGATACCATATACCATAATTAAATCAAGACCAGGTGAGCAATTTAATAGCCCTATAAGCAGCACGGAGATAGATGCTGTCATCAAAAACCTCCCGACCAAAAAAAAGCCCAAGGCCAGACGGTTTTAGTACAGAATTCCATCAGAACTTTCAAGAAGAGCTAATACCTATACTCCTCAAAGTGTTCCACATAATAGAAACAGAAGGCTCATTGCCAAACTCTTTTTTGAGGCTACAGTTCCCTGATATCAAAACCGCACAAAGACTCAACCAAGAAAGAATTACAGACCAATCTCACTCATGAACATAAAAGCAAAAATTCTCAATAAAATACTGGCAAACAGAATCCAAGAACACATCAAAAACATCATGATCAAGTAGGCTTCATCCCAGAGATGCAGGGCTGGTTCAACATATGAAAATCTATCAATGTAATCCATCATATAAATAAACTGAAAGAAAAAACATATGATAATTTCATTAGATGCAGAAAAAGCATTTGATAAAATTCAACACCCCTTCATGATAAAGGTCTTGGAGAGATTAAGGATACAAGGATCATATCTAAATATAATAAAAGCAATATACAGCAAGCCGACAGCTACATCAAATTAAATGGAGAGAAACTCAAAGCAAGTCCACTAAAATCAGGAACAAGACAAGGCTGTCCACTCTCTCCATATCTCTTCAACATAGTTCTTGAAGTTTTAGCAATATCAATTATTCAACATAAGAAGATTAAGGGGATTCAAATTGGAAAGGAAGAAGTCAAACTTTTGTTATTTGCAGATGATATGATAGTGTACATAAGTGGCCCCAAAAACTCTACCAGAGAACTCCTGCATGGCAAGTACTTTAGCCAACAAGCAATCTCCCCAGCCTGTTCGGTTTTGGAGAAAGGGTAAATCAAGCCTGGTCTAGAACTTGTGCTTTAGCCTCTACTGTGTGAGGATTACAGGAACATGCTCAGCTTTTGTAGATATTAAAATAATAAATCAAATCATAAACTTACAAACATGACACGAACAAAAAATTAGAAGGCACTATATAAGCTTTCCAAGCTCAGATGCAATCAGCAAAAAATGAAATCATTTCAAAATGAAAATTAAACCATAAAACACAGAAAGAAAATCATATTCAACAAGACATTTAATCAAGAGTACTGAGAAAAGTTATAAAAAGATCCAAAAGAATGAAAATAAAACACAAAGAATTTTAAAAGATAACAAAAAAGTTACTATAAAATGAAGTCGTAAAATATATACAGATGATGTCTGATTCCCCTCTGTATGCTATTAATATGTTTTATTGCTAACAGTTAATAAGGAAGCTGCATTGGCCTATGGCAGTGCAGAACATAGCTAGGCAGAAAAGCTAAACTGAATGCAGGAAGAAAGAAGGCATATAGCATCCCAAGAAGCAAGATGTGAAGTAACAAACCACAAACCTTGCATTTTTATTTCCCTCCTGGATTTTTTTTCCTAATGCATTTTATGATTTCACTGTAGAATTGAGATCTAAAGACATTATCAGAGAACTACCTGTAAAAAGCAATTCAGAGTGGACTTTGAAACATCATTTTAATACTTCATTTTAATTGGAATGTGCTCTTGAATAAAATTAGATTCTGCAATTTACAGAGGTAAACTCAGAAATATTATCTAATATGTTTAATATTCAGAATGCATAACTGATTTAATCAGCATGACTGTTAGGCACTTGCGTGAATGAACTGCAGATACATAATCAACAAATATTATTTCTAATTGACTTAAATGCCAAAAACTAGTTTATTATGAACTGTTGAAGATATTTATACTACTTGGAATGTATTCTTCTGTTCTATGCTCAGAATTGTGGGAAATTAGGTATTGGTTTGTTTGAGTCTTTCTCTCTTTGTCTCTATCTCTCTTTTCTAAATTATTTCATTATTTTCAAAAGTCTTAAACTGTTTGGAATTCTGTATAGTTCAAACTTAAATTAAATGGATACCTCACTAAAAAAAAATATATAAAATACTAGAAATGAGTTAAGATTAAGATAAAAGCTAGCCAGGAATACGCCTGAGCTGCTGGCCAAACAGTGTTGTAATTAATATAGCTTTTTTGTGATTTATTCGGGTTTCAGTGTCCAGGAAAAGAAAGTATAGTCTCCATTTACATATAAAGGAAGTTCCCTACAAACAAAATGAAACAAAAAGTTAAACATCATAAAAGTAATTAGTTATAAGAAATAATGGTAAAAATCCAGGTGTTCATAAAAACCTAGAGCCTCTCAACTGAAGAATGGATAAAGAAAATGTGGTACATTTACACAATGGATTACCACTCAGTAGTAAAACAATGATATTTTGAAATTTGCATGCAAATGGATAAACTAGAAAAAAAAAACATCTTGAGTGAGGTAATCCAGACCCAGGGAGACAAACAGCATGTACTCACTCATAAGTGGATAGTAGCTGTAAAGCAAAGGATAAAAGAGTCTATAGTCCACAACCCCAGCGAAGCTAAGTAACAAAGAAAGCCCTAAGAGAAGCATATATAGATTCCCTAGAAAAGGAAAATAGATAAGATCTGAGAAAATTGGAAGTGTGGGGATGGGGGAGAAGAGAAGGTGGGAGGGGAAGAGGAGAAGAAAAGGGGAAGGGGAGAAGAACTGGAGGGAATGGAATAGTTGAGAAGGGGGAAGGACAGAAACAGAGAGCAAGGAAAGAAATATCTTGATTGAGAGAGCCATTATGGGGCAAGCAAGAAACTAGAGAAATTGGCACTAGAGAAATTCCCAGAAATCCACAAGGATGATCCCAGCTAAGATCCTAAGTAATAGTGGAGAGGGTGTCTGAACTGGCCTTGCTCTATAGTCAGAATGATGACTACCTTAAATATCATCATAGAACCTTTATCTAGCAACTGATGGAAGCAGAGACAGAGATCCACACTGGAGCACTGGGCTGAGCTCCTAGAGTCCAGTCAAAGAAAGGGAAGAATGAGAATATGAGCAAAGAGGTCAAGACCATGATGGGGACACCCACTGAAACAGATTACCTGGGCTAATGGGAGCTCACCAACTCCAGCCTGACAGTGAAGAAACCAGCATAGAATCAAACTAGGCCTCTAAATGTGGGTGACAGTTGTAAGGCTGAGGCAGACTGTGGGGCCACCGACAGACAGTGAGATCAGGATTTATCCCTACTGCATGTACTGACTTTTTGGAGCCCATTCTCTTTGGAGGGGTACCTTGCTCAGCCTAGATATAGTTGGTTCTGACTCAAAGCAATGTAGTAGACTTTAGACTCCCCATGGGAAGCCTTACTCTGTCTGAGGAGTGGATGGAGGGTGGAATGGGGAGGAAGATGGAGGGAGTGGGAAGGGGAGTGAGAATTGGGATTGGTGTGTAAAATGAGAAAAGATAACTTTTTTAAAAATTAATTAATTAATTTAAAAAATATTTAAAAAAGAGGAAAATAAATAATGGTGAAGTACTTCATGTTTAAAAGGCAAATGTGTTCAGTGAAATTGCCCCAGAATATCTTCTAGTCATATCCTTAAAAGACAAAAGCTCAGTGCCACAGTGCATGCCTAGCCTGTGTGAGGCTCTAGGGTTAAGATTCAAAACTAGGAGTGAGTGAGAGGGAAGAGGCATAAGAGCAGGGCAAAATCCAGCATCACCTGATAGCACACACATGTAATCTCAAAGATTGCAAATTCAAGGCCAGTCTGGGTACACAGCAAGAACCTGATAAATAAAATAAAATTAAGTATGAGGGATGTGGTGGTTTGAGTAAGAATGGCCCCTATAGGTTCATAGATTTGACTGCTTAGGGCACTATTTGAAAGGATTAGGAGGCATGGCCTTGCTGGATTAAGTGTGGCCTTGTTGAAGAAAGTGTGTCACTTGGGGTGGGCTATGAGGCTCCCAAGCCAGGCCCAGTGTTTCTCTCTTCCTGATGTCTGAAGATTCTAATGTAGAACTCTGAACTTCTTCAGGACCATGTTTGCCTGTGAGCCATCATACTCCCCACCATGATGACAATGGACTAAATCTCTGAAACTGTAAACAAACCCCAATTAAGTGCTTTCTTTTATAAGAGCTGCTGTGGTCATGGCACCTCTTCACAGCAATAGAACACTAAGACAGGCAGTTACTTGAAATTTAAAAATGAAGTCATTTGCAAAGAAAAGTCAGGTGCATTGGCAAGATGACCTTTCACTTCAGTATAAAAAGCAGCGGCAGAACATCACTGTTTAAAGCCCCAGACATTTCTTATCTGAATAAATCATCACCAATTATAGTACTGAAAGTACTCGTCAAATTATCACTTAAGGTTTTTTCTTAAGTTTTAGATTTCTGAAAATCCAATACTTACAAGTGTTTCCTTTCCTGGGGAATTTATTAAGATATGCAACTAGCCAAAAGGTATAGGAAAAGTTCAGTAAAAGGTTCCTAGCAACCATGGCATTGACACAAAAACATCAGTAGGACTAAGGATAGAAGAGTGATTTATGTCACATATTCTTTAAAAATAGAAATGCTGCTCATCTAGAGAATGGAAACAAATGGAGAAAAGAGAAAGCGCAGTAAGTTTTCTGTTGTTTAGCTAACATGCAGGAGGCAAAGGTGCTAGGACTGCAGATGACATCGGGAAAGCAAGTGTAAAATATGCAGTCCAGGACAACAAGTGTCCTCTGACCTTTAGGATCAACACAACCAAAGTGCTACTGACACTTGTCAGACAACACAGCAGATACTCCTGTAAGGTGGAAAGAGACATACAGAAACCTTTAGTGGATTTTCATGTATCACGGTTCTCAGAAGAAACCAAACTGACAAAATAAATCATACATATCTTACAGATAGATACCTGTAAAATTTTTACTCTGAAGTTAAGGGAATAAACTATCTTTTTAATATACATTGGGCACACATGGAGAATATCCGATGTCTAATTAAATTCTAAAGAGCAGAACTATAAATGACATTGTCTGATTTCTATGCAATCGAAATAAAAATTAAACACAATGAAAAATAAAGCAGCCTCCACTACCAAAACTTATCTAAATCTATTCAACCACTTTTGAGCTAAGAGGAAAATCCTAAAATGGTAAATTGAAAATATTACCAATTGTCATAATGTTTCTATGGATGTATTATACAAAGAATACATCTTTTATGTGACATTTATGCCAAAGAAGTAACCAATGTCTAATCATAATGTAACTCACATAAATCAAAACTGAGGAACAATTTATAAACAATGGGTTTATATTCCTTCAAATATCTAATACACTTGTCATCAGCTGTGCACCCACTGCTGAGCTTACCAGGCTCCACTGGACAAGGCCAAATTCATGGTCACATAGACAGACAGTCCCTGGTTAAACTCAGGGTTACAAAACAAAACAGAAATAAGAGAGATTTGTGGGGAAGATGGGGATTGGACAGGGGTGGTAGAAAGATGAAAGAGGGTCTACACGCTGTGTACATGTCTCAAATTATCGAAGAAAAAAGTAAGTGTGTGTGTGTGTATGTGTGTGAAGCCAAAGGACCAAAGAAGTATTTACCATATTTATACCACCAATATTCACAATAGTCAAAATGTGAAAGCAACCTAAATGTCTACTGATTGATAAATGAATAAACAAAATGTGGTACATATGTGCAAGGGAATTATCCAATCTAAAAACGAAAAGAGATTCTGGTGTATGCTACACTATGAATGAATCTTAGAGATGTCATACGAGATTAAATAATCTAGCTACAAGTACTATGATATTTCATCTATGTATGGTATCTATAGTAGACAAACTCAGAAATAGGAAGTGGAATGGTACTTGCCAGAGGTTAAAGGGAGGGATATAGGAAGATGGCTTTAAGAAATACCGAACTTCAGTTTCATAAGATAAAGTTCTGAAGACTAATTGAACAAAGACGTAAACATACTTAACACCGCTAAGAGGATTACATGTAAAGACCATTGAAGCTCATATGGTTGCACATTCCTGTCGTGGGACAATGGTCTGTACCCTGTCACTTATATTTTAAATAAATGCTGATTGGCCAGAAATCAGGCAGGAAGTATAGGTGGGGTGACCAGGCAGGAAGTAGAGGTGGGGCAATGAGAATTCTGAGAAGAGGAAAGCACATTCTGCAGTTGTGACCCAGTCACAGAAGAAGCAAGATGTAACTGCCTGGCCAAAAAACGTACCGAGCCACATGGCTAACACAGACAAGAATAATGGGCTAATGTAAATTATAAGAATTAATAAATAAGAAGCCTGAGCTAATGAGCCAATCAAGTTGTAACTAATGTTGACCTCTGTGTGATTTCTTTGGGACTTAACTACTGCGGGAACCAGGTAGGACAGAAACCTCAGACAACACATTCCTATAGTCCCAGGATGTGGGAGGTAGAGACAAGAAAATTAAAAGTTCAAGACTGGCCTCAAATATATAGTGGGTTTGAGGCTAACCTAGCTTATGTGAGACTCTGTCAATAAACAAACAAATAAATAAAATGTACAGTAAATTTTATATATTTTCCATTATATAAAATAAAATTAAATGTTATTTAAAATAAAAATAAGTTAAAAATAATAATTAGGTGGTAGTGTCCTCTCTGAAATTCTCTCAATTTTGCTGTGTGATAGGAAATTGAAGATTACTTCCCCTCAATGGAAAAAAAATCCTGAGAAAAACATTAGCAAAAATTTAGAAACATGAAAAAGAAAATACCAAGAACAAGTCATGACAACACAAAATTACCTTATATTCTTAAAAAGTCAATTATCCTGCACTATCAGAATTATTTTATTCAGTGTAATATGTTTCAACTTCTCTTTCTATTTTTTGACCTATGAGTTACTTAGAAGTGTGATATTTTAAAATATCAGATTTTTCCCAGATTGATCTATTATTGATTTCCAGTTTTATTCTTTTGTAAACCAAAGCATTTTTTAATGATTTGAATCTTCCTGAAATTTATTAAAATTTATTTTATATACAAAATATTGTTTTTGTTTGTGGTAAATGTTCTACATGTATTCCCTTGACAGGAAGTATGTATTCTGTCATAGGATGGAGCATTCTGCAAATGCCACCTAGGTCAATAAGTTGATACTGTTCTTAAGGTCCTCTCGGAAACCTTCCCAATTCTCTGTCCTAACAGCTACGCTGAGCGGAAATCTTTGAAGATAAGCACTCATCTATTTCTTGTATGTTTTGCTTCATATATATCAAAGTTCTATTACTATATATGCAATAATTACAGCATAGATGTTTTGTCAATTGTTCATCATCTGAGTGAAAACAAAAGATCTTTACTCAAGTTTATATCCAAAAAAGAAAAAAAAATCAGAAGAATTGTAGATCTAAATTTAGAAAGAAATAACCACCTAAAAAGTATTGGAGAAAAACACAGAAGCATGTCTTCAAGACTTGTGATAAGAAATATGTCATAAAATTATTAAATACTAATCAAAAAAACAAAACTGATAAAGTATATTAAAATTAACAATAATCACCAAAATAGGTGAAAGAGTAAGTCAGAGAGTATTAGAAACTGCAAACCATACATCTGACAAAGACTTTATATCATACATATAAATATATGTGTACTAGTTGCTTTGAGATAGGTCTCATGTAGACTAGATTCAGACATGCTAGACAGCTGAGGCTGACTTTGAACTCCTGATGCTCCTGCCTCCATCTTCAAAGGCCTGGTATTACAGGAGTGCATCACCACACTTAGCTCCAAAATACATTTTTAAAATGTCTACAAACCAATAAATATAAGGAAGATAACCTAATTTTTAAATGAGCAAAATATTTGGCAACATATAAAGGACAAAATTTTAACCAAATAAAGAGCCAACATTTTTTAAAATTTAATATTATTACTTATAAGAAAAATTAAATAAAAACCAGCACACAACCCCAGAATGATTGAGATGAAAACACTGATGAATATTAAGTGTTGGCGAGGTTTGCTGGTACAAACCAGAACTCTCCTGTTATTAATGGGAGTCTGAAGTAGTTGAAAACCTATGCAAAACAGTCCCTGTAACTTCTTCGTTCTGCTTGTCTGTTTTGAGACAGGGTCTCATTATGGAGCTTAAACTGGCATAGAACTTACTTAGCCACGCTAACCTAAAACTCACGATCTCCTACACCTCACAAAGTGTAGGACACTAAGGTATATATCGAATACCTGGATATTTGATATAACACAATGTTATCTTTCCTATGACTCTAAGTTTCCTGCTAAGTACATGATGCAGAGAACAAAGGGCAGGTATCCATTAAAGAAAATATAAATATGCTCCAGTGGCTCTGTTAATAGAAACCCAAACTCAGATACCTGAATGCTTATCACAGAACAGAGAGGAACAAAAAGAACTACTGTGTAGTTGAATAAATTTAATTTTTTAAAAAAATTATATTGAAGAAAATAAATCAGAATTTTATAAAAGATTGTATTGTCTATGGTGTTTATTTATATAAAGTTCCACATCAGACAAAAATTACTTGTGGATATACTTGTAAAACAGTGGTTATTTTAGGGAAGACTGTGATGGGCTCTTTACAGAAAGAGGCAGGGGAGCTGGTGTAGTGGTACATGCCTTTAATGCCAGCAGAGGCAGACAGTTCTCTTTAAGTTTGAGGTCAGCCTGATCTATAGAGTGAGTTCCAGGAAACCAGGCAAATAAACAAAAAAGAAAGGGAAAAAAATGGAACTACATTGAGTTATAGCTAAATAAATATATTTAACTCTAAAAATTCTTCAAGCAGAGCCTAAATTTTACTATTATTATTGTTAGATGGTGATGATTATTATTATGATGATGATGATAATGTGATTTGCCATGGTATGCATAAAGAGGTCAGAGGAATCAGTTCTCTCCACCTACCTTAATAGGGATCAAACCTGAGGTTGCAGGCTTATGTGGCAAGTGCCTTAACTTGCCGATCCACCTGGCCAGGCTTCAAGCAGTATTTTAAGTTTGTTTATTTTATATGGGAAGGCACTAACAGAGTAAAAAGAAGTCAAGGAATAGTACAGATGTGTGTGGGATCAAGAGGAGAAGGAAAGAGACAGAGAGAAAGAGGGGGGGAGGGAGGGAGGAAGGGAGAGAGAGAGAGAGAGAGAGAGAGAGAGAGAGAGAGAGAGAGAGAAAGTTTATATCCAGAAACAAAACCAACTGTCTAGAATGTGGAAAATTGCAAATCTAAGCCAATGATAGAAAGAATGCAAATCCGTTATTCACTTTGGTACTACTTTAGAAAATTGGCCTTATCCACTAAAGCTAAAATTGTAACTATCCACTAGGCATGGTGGCATGTACCTATAACCCAGGCATTCAGGGGACTAGGAGAGGACTGCTGGGAGCTCATGCAGATCGGGGATAGCTACTAAGTTCTAGCCCAGCCTGGGCTATAGTGTGCCTGTCTCAGTGCCTGTAATGAGTAAATCTTGAAATCATACTTTTGATTATTGAAAGATTAAGCTATCTTTTACTACCCTTTTTCATGTTACAGTTATAACATTTTAAAGATGAATTATACTCAGTGTGCATAACCCTTTCAGGTGTGTTGCTAGACTAAAAACTGCAATGTTCATTTGTCACATCTTAAAAAATAAGTTGAGACCAGAAACGTGAAATGAGTAATATTTTATAGTTCTCCACAACTCCCAGCAGACTCGGTGCTGCGAGTTCTGCCTTTGTAAGCTAGAGAAATGCTTGGCCAAGAGTCAACAGCTTCACCTTTTTGCTGAGATTCATGTTTTCCATCTTAGCCTTCAGCAGTTTCATCTTATTCATAGTTATTGAATTTTCAATGATCTGTTGCCCAGAAGGGGAAGGCTCAGCTTCTTCATCCTCATCTGTGTACAGATTATACACAGAACCACCACTGCAAGGAAAACGGTAAGTACTTAAAACATGCTTGACACCTGCTGAGGACTAACAGTTCTATGTACAACTATAGCTCCTACTACAAGGGAAATACTAATTACATTTTGTTATTGAAAAATAAATTTTAAAATGTTTCTTTTGCTCAAATTGGCCTGAAGCTTGCTATGTAGCTGAGGAAGGGCTTGTTCTTTTGCTCTTTCTGCCTCCACTTTCTGAGTGCTGGGATTAGAGGTGTGTGCCACCCACTCAGTTTTATGCAGCTCTAGGACTTGAATTTAGGGTTTTGTGTGTGCTAGGCAAGCATACTAGATACAGAGCAACATACATATCCAGCATACTCAAAATGTATTTGGGAGCAAAGGACACAGCTCAGTGGGTAAGGTGCTTGCCTTGCAAGCACAAGAACCAGACTTCAGTTCCAAAAACTCAATCTAAAAAGCTGGGGATGCGGGGGGGGGGGGGGAGGAGGAAGGATGGATATGGGAGCAGGGAAGTATATATCTCAACTAAGGGAACCATTTTAGGGTTTACAAGAGACTTGATTCTAGAGGGGTTCCCAGGTCCAAGGAGAGATCCCCAGATTGTTCCCTGGACAGCAGAGGAGAGGGTGCCTGAACTGGCCTTGGCCCATAACCATACTGATGAATATTTTGCATATCACCATAGAACCTTCATCTGGCGATGGATGGAGATAGAGACAGAGACCTACATTGGAACACTGGACTTAACTCCCTAGGTCCAAAAGAGAAGCAGAAGGAGGGAGAACGTGAGCAAGGAAGGCAGGATCAGAGGGAACCTTCACCCGATGGTGAATGGAGATTGAGACAGAGACCCACATTGGAGCACTGGACTAAGCCCCCCAAGGTCCAAATGAGGAGCAGAAGGAGGGAGAACATGAACAAGAAAGGCAGGACTGTGAGGAGTGCGTTCACCCACTGATACAAGGGGACTGATCTAATGAGAGTTCACCAAGGCCAGCTGGACTGGGACTGAACGAGCACGTGATCAAACCGGATTCTCTGAATGTGGCCGGATTCTCTGAATGTGGCTGGCATGGGGACTGTCTGAGAAGCCATTGATAATGGCACTGGTACTTGTTTCCTCTGCATGTTCAGGATTTTTGGGATCCTAGTCAGTTTGGATGCTCACCTTCCTAGACCTGGAGGGAGGGGGGAGGAACTTGAACTTCCCACAGGTCAGGAAACACTGACTGTTCTTAGGGCTGGAGAGGGAGGAGAAGAGGGAGTGGGGGGAATGGGAGGGTATTGGGAGGAGGGGCGGAAGTAGAAACTTTTATAAATTAATAAAAAAATAAAAAAAAGCAATCCACCCCCAAAAAGTAAAATAAAAAGCTGGGTATGGAAGCATGGGCTTGTAATCCTAGCCCAGGGAAGGCAGAGACAGGCACATCACTGAGACTCACTGTCAGTCTAGCCTCCCCCATAGAAATGTAAGCCAGTGAAAGACTACTTCAGAAAACAAGGTGGACAGTGCTGAAGAACAAACCTGAGGTCTACTTGCAGTCTCTGCACACACATGAACATACACCAGCACACAGTACCACTCCCTCACATGTGCACAAAAACACCCCCACACCTCCTAACAGTTCTTAGGAGAAAACAATTGAGGGAAATGCTGCATTACTATTTAACACCGCTGAAATCAAGCACAGCTGAGAGACTGTCCCCGCAGCACACTGGCAGCACTGCCTGCCGAGAGCTGGATGCTTGCTCTGTCAGCGCTCCTCAAAGCCCGTTTCCTTACAAAATTACATAAGGCAGATATTATGTCCCCTTATTTAAAAGAAAAACTGCAATTAAGAGTGATGGGAGCAACACGATTCCGTGAGGAAAGGTGCTTGCCACTAACCCTGATCATCTGAGTTCAATCCCAAGAACTCGCAGGGTGGAAAAAGAAAACAAATTCCTGGAAGTTGTCTTCTAACCTCCAGATGTGTGCAGTGGCAGCACATAACCACTCCCCACACTAAATAATCTCCAGATGTATGCAGCGGCAGGCACATAACCACTCCCCACACTAAATAATCTCCAGATGTGTGCAGCGGCAGGCACATAACCACTCCCCACACTAAATAATCTCCAGATGTGTGCAGCGGCAGGCACATAACCACTCCCCACACTAAATAATCTCCAGATGTATGCAGCGGCAGGCACATAACCACTCCCCACACTAAATAATCTCCAGATGTATGCAGCGGCAGGCACATAACCACTCCCCACACTAAATAATCTCCAGATATGTGCAGCGGCAGGCACATACCCACCCCCCACACTACATAATCTTCAGATGTGTACAGCAGCAGGCACACACACAGCCCTGGCACTAAATAAATAAATAGATTTTGAACACTTAAAGCCTGGAGTAGTGATGTACCCTTCAATCCCAGCACTTAAGAGTTAGAAGTGTATGGATCTCTGTAAAATTAAGACCAGACTAGTCTAGATAGTGAGCTCCAAGCCAGTCAGGGCTGCATAGTGAGATCCTGTCTCAAAAATAAATAAATAAACTAGTGTTTTTAAAATAATGTTTTATTTATTCTTGTAAGACTTTTAATATATTTTGATCATATTCATTACCCTCCCCCAACTCTTTCCAGATCATCCCTTACCTCCCTACACATCCAACTTCATGTTTTCCTTCTCTCTTAAAAACAAAACAAAAACCATGGAATCTAGTTTGTGTTCATCAACCCCAGATTGAGTTAATATAGCCATTGTCCATTGAAGAAAATGAATTTTTTTCCCCAGAAGTTGTTAGTTGTGAATAAGTCCTTGGCTAGAAGTGGGCATTCTAGATGAAGCACACATATCTAATCCTTAATAGTGAACAACCACATATGAGAGAAAACACACAGTATTTGTCTTTCTGGGTCTAGATTACGTCGCTCAAGATGTTCCACTTCCACCCACTCACCTGAAAACTTCATAGCTTCACTTGTCTTAACAGCTGAATTCTATAAATGTACCACACTGCCATTGTGTACTAATGGGCTGATGGACATCTAGGCTGTTTCTAATTGTTACTACATAGAATCAATGAATATAGATGAGCAAGTACCTCTGTAGTGAGATGTATCCGCGCAAGAGTTGTATAGCTGCATCTTGTGGTTCATCTATTTTCAGCTTGTTGAGGGACCTCCACACTGACTTATTTCCATAGTGACAACACCAATTTACATTTCCACAAGGTGTGAATACATGGTTCCCTTTTCCCTGCATCTCTTATCATTAACTGTTATATAATTCTTGGCCATTATGACTGGGATAAGATGAAATCTCAATTTAGTTTTGTGTTTCCCTGATTGCTAAGGATGTTGAATACTTTTCAAAGGGTTTTCAGCCATTTGTGTTTCATCTTTTAAGAATTCTATTTACATCCATGTCCCATTTAGCTGCAGTTTTTAAATGTTTAAGATACGTGAAATTGCTAATTTTCCCATTCTGTAGAATGCCTCTTCAAAAAAGGAAATCCTTTGCCCTTTATTCACTCTTAATGTCTCTGCTATCATAGAGGCCTCTCCAGTGCCTATATGTTCAAACTTGTTTCCTACTTTCTCTTCCATCTGATTCAGGATATCAGGTCTTATATTTCAGTCCTTGATCCCTTTGGAATCCAGCTTTGTACAGGGTGAGAGAGAAGGGTGTAGTTTCATTTTCTGACAGGCAACTATGCAGTTGAACCAGGACTATTTGTTGAAGATGGTGTCTTTTCACTAAAGTGTACTTTCAGCTTCTTCGTAAAATATCAAGTGTCCCTGGATATTGGAACAGGTCTTAAATTCTATTCTATCGATCAATGCCTCTTTTCTAGTTAAAAATATTTTGTATGAATATGTGTCTCTAACTGCATATATGTCTGTGTACCATGTGTATGCAGTGCCGTTGGAAGCCTAAGGAAATGATGGATCACCTAGAAACAGATGCTTGTGAGCCACAATTTGGGTGCTGGAAATCAAACCCAAACCCTCTGGCAGAGCAGACAGTCCTCTTAATCTCTGAATCACCTCTCCAGCCCCAATTTGTCTGTCTCTCTCCCCCCACCCTCAATTTCTTTCTTCAATGTCTCAAAGTTTTTATTAAATGCATCTATCATTTCCTTACTTATTACATGATGTGTGTGTGCTACTATGAAAGTTGTTGCTTCCCTGATTTCATTCTAAGTATCTTTGTCACTTGTATAAAGAAAAGTTACTGATCTTTGTGTAAATTTTTGTATCCTGCTACATTGCTGAATGTATTATCTGTAGATATTTTCTGGTTGGAGTCTTTTACTTTATAAAATCGCATCTTCTATAAATAAGGATACTTTGACTTCTTCCTTCCATATCTGCTGTAGAATATTATTTTAAGATGTGTTACATTTGTTTAACTCTGTGAAGTTGTGTTACTATGCCTGTCTAAAACACCTGATTGAGTCTTAAAAAAAGAGCTAAACAGCCAATAGCAAGACAGAAAAAGGGATAGGCGGGGCTGGCAGGAAGAAAGAATAAATAAGAGGAAAAATCTGGGAGGAGAGATCCAGGAGCAAGAAAAAAAAGAAGGACTCAAAAGGACAGTCACCCAGTCACACAGCAAGCCACAGAGAAAGAAGAAAGGTATATAGAAACAGAGCAAGTTAAAAGATAGATGGAATAATTTAGGAAAGACTGGCTAGAAAGAAGCCGAGGCATTCATAAGAAAGACTAAGCCTCCATGTTTATTTGGGAGCTGGGTGGCAGCCCCCCAAAAGAACAAAGAGTAAGAAAAAAAATCAACCAACAACACCTATCTATGTCATCTCTTTCAGTTATCTTACTCTAGTTGAGGCTTCAGAAAATATAGTGATTTTAGTGAAAATGCTTTGTGTTACTGTTTAGAATGATATTGGCTGTGGGGCTATAGAAGCTGTTTATTGATTTATATATGTTGAACCATCTCTGAATATCTGGCATGAAGGCAACTTGATCATGGTGGATAAATTTTTTTGATGCATTCTTGAATCACTTTTCAAGTATTTTTAGAATTTTTGTGCCTATGTTTATAAAAAAAATATTGGTCTATGACTTTTTTTATCTGTTGAGTCTTTGGCCTTGGTATCAGGTTATTAGTGACTTCATAAACAGAATTTGAAAGTGTCCCTTCTTGCAGAATAATTTGCAAAATACTGGTGCTTCTTTGAAAAGGTCTTGTAGAAAACTGCTGGATCCATCTGACCCTGCATAGATTTTAGTTTTAAGTTAATGTTCTATCTCATGTTTGTTTGAATTATTTACTCCATCTTGACTTAGTATTGGTAGGTTGTGTATATCTAGAAATTCACCCATTTCTTTTAGATTATCCAGTTTAGTGGAATAACAATTTTTAAAATATGATCTTGTGTTGTAACATTTCCCTTTTTGTTTATAATTTTATGGATTTATATTCTCTCTTCTTTTGTTAAATTGGCTAAAGAATTATCAGTGTTCTTTATTTTTTTTAAGAAAAATCAACTCTTCGCTTAAAAATCTGTATTAATTTCAGCCCCAAGTTTATTTCTCCCCATCTAATTTTTGGGTGTGTTATTTCTTCTTGTTTTCTAAAGCTTTCAAGTGTATAAGATGTTAATGAGATCATTCTACTTTTTAATTTTTTAAAGGTTTGTGAGCATTTTGCATGCATATATGTATGTGCACTACATAAGTACCTGGCACTGGGTGTTGGATCCCCTGAAAATGGAGTCATCAGCCACAATGTGGTTCTGGGAACTGAACCTGGATTCTCTGCAAGAGCATTAAGTAATCTTAACCTCTGAGCTCTCTCTCTAGGCCTGCTCCTGTGTTCTGATGCAGGCACTTGGTACTAGAAACTTTTCAAGTAAGGCTGCCTTCTTTGTGCCCCATAGAGTTTGATATGCTGCATCTTCATTTTCATTCAGGTCTAGAAAGTTTTGCATTTCCTTATTGATTTCTCCCCTAATTGTTATTCAGTATGTTTTTAGTTTCTGTGAGTTTGTGTGTGTTTCTCCTGATGCTATTGCTGATATTCACGGTGGTCAGATAAGATGCAAGAAGTTATTTCAATTTTCCTGTTTTTGTTGAGAATTGCCTTGTATCCTAATATGTGATTAATTTTGGAGAATATTCCATGTGCTGCTAAGAAAAAAGTGCATTCTTTAGTGTTTTGAATGTTCTGAAGATCCATTTGATTATGATATTTAACTGTACTTTATCTGTTTTTGCCTGGAAGACCTGTCTACTCATGGGAGTGGAATATTGAATTCACCCATTATCACTGTATTGGTGTCAATCTGTAATTTTACATCTAATTGCTTCTTTTATTATATTAGCTTCCCTTGTGTTTAGAACATAAATATTTCTAATATCCTCTTGGTGGGTTTTCCTATATTAAGAGTACAAAGTGTCCTTCTCTGTCCTGTGTGACTAGCTCTGGTCTACTATGTCAGGTAGAAAAGCTGCCCCTGCTCAGAATATCTTTTTCCAACCTCTTACCCTAAGATGGTGTATGTTCATGATGTGAGGTGTTTATTGGAGGAGGCAGAAAGACAGATCCTATTTTATGATTCAATCTGTAAGCTTGTTGGGTTTGGCGGGGGGGGGGGACGACTTGAGACCATTAATATCTGGAGTTGTTATTCGGCAGTGTCTGTGGTGTTAACTGGTGTTAACATCTGGCCTCACCTTTGTTTTCTATTACCCCAACTACTCGGGTTGTAGACCAGTTGAATGATGGTTGGTATCCTATTTGGTCTTTTTTATTAACTTGAAGAACTTCAACAAAGAGATTTTCCCTATCAGATTGGCTTGTAGGCAAGCCTATGGAGAATATTCTTGGTTAATGATTTACGTGGGAGGGCTCGCTGTGGGTAGTGTCATCCTTGGGCAGTTGGTTCTGGGTGCTGTAAGAAAGCTGTAACAAGCCAGTAAACAATGTTCCTCCATGCCTTCTGCTTCAATCCTTCTTCCAAGATGTTATTTGAGTTCCTGTCTCAACTTTCCTCAGTGATGGAGTGTGATCTGAGAGTTATAAGCCAAAATTTCCTCCGCAAGTTGCTTTTGGTCATGGTGTTTGATCACAGCAATAGAAACCCTGAGATGCTGTGCTTTTGGTCTTGGGGCCACTCTAGGGTTCCAGATGAGATTCCACATGGTCTGATATGAGCAGTGTACAGGGAGATGATTATCTCCAACTGTGCTTCTGGATTGGGATCAGGAGGTCCCAGGGATCAAGAGCGGGTAGAGGGCTGGGAATTGAGGCTCTAGAAGTTCCCTCTTGAATTTGCAGTTCAGATTTGTACAGTAAGTGGGGTGGCTAAAAATGTGTGCAGGTGAGGGCAGGTAAACTGGCTCTGGGAGTCCCTGTTTGAGATGAAGCTTTGATACAAACTCCTGCTCAGACTCAAAACAGTCTCAGATCTGCACGGTGTACTAGGGTGGCTGATAGGTGAAGTGTGCAGGGGCAACAGAGTTGGAGGACAGCGGCAGAGGGGATGGCACACGCACACAGACACAGACACTGATTCTGAGTGTGTTTAAGCAGTATTTGGGTCTGGCTCACCAGGGCCCAGTGGTGGGTGGGCTGCCTACAGTAGGAGCAGTAGTGGGCTCTTGGAGAACCTACCTAAAGTTCTGGTTCCAACTTGGGTTCAGACCCCAATAAGTCCCAGATTGGCAACAGTGGGTAAGAAGCTGAGGAGGTGGATCTCTATGGGTAGCCTGGTCTACAAAAGAATTCCAAAACAGACAAGGCTGTTACCATTTAACCCTTATAATGTCTGCTTAGATTTCCCTCTTAAAAAACAAGGTAGCACGATTTACTAAAATGATTTGGGACTATAAAAAATTAATAATTCTTATGTGAATGAATCTGATAGGTCTCTTAGCAAAACAGGACTATGGGTCAAAGTTGGTCTGCCACCTATTACATGGCCCATGAACTAAGGTTTTTCACACCTTTAAATAGAAAAAGATAAAAATAATTGTTTCATAACACATAGAATTGTACAGGATTCAAGCCTGCTCATGAATCCAGGTTTCATAGAACAGACTGCCTGGCTAGTCTGTACATTACATGTCACTGCTTCTGCACAATGGTGGGACTGACAGCAACACTTAGCACTGCACATTAAAATCTAGCACATTCAATTTACAGTGATGCAATCACAATTCATCCACATTTTGATGTCACGGGTATTTAGTATTGGCACCATGTGATTTCTTTTTTTTTCCCTTTTTCTTTTCTTTTTTTTCCTTTTTGAAATAAGGTCTCACCATGTAGGCTTGAATGGCCTAGAACTCCCTACTTTTAACAGGTTGACCTCGAACTTGCTCTCCACTCTCTCACTTACCAACTGCTGGTGAGCATCACCATGCCCAGTATTATTTCGTAACTTAAAAAAAATCAGTAGCTGTGCAGTGGTCGTGTATGCCTTTAATCCCAGAACTCAGCAGAGGCAGGCAGATCTCTGTGAGTTTGAGGCCGGCCTGGTCTACAGAGTGAGTTCCAGGACAGCCCAGGGCTATTACACAGAGAAACCCTGTCTTAGAAAGCCAAATAAATAAATAAATAAATAAATAAATAAATCAGTGTACATCAAACACGTCAAAACTTTAAAAGTGAACTTACAAGCATACCCATGTTACATCAGATAGAAGTGAAATCATTTGAGAATATTTTGAAAACTGGATCCCTATCTTCTTTGTAGGTCTTCTAACAAGACGTGTCTTGTTAGATCCCCTGGCAGCTTAGGCAGCTGTGTTGGAGTCTATAGACTGTGCTCACTATGTGGCTAATCCTCTTCTCAGTAATGTTCAGTCTGAAGAAATAAGAGAGTGACCTGTACTGTGGTCCCTTGAAAATAAGGCCCACCATCTTTGCTTCTCTCTGCTAGTGTTATGGGAATGAATAACCAGGTACAGATCCTCAGGAACCTTTAACTGTATGTACCTACTTGAGGTCCAGTTCTTAGCTATGGGCTTTTATGACCTCTTTTTTCTAATTACTAATAATTACTATTATTAGTGTGTGTGTGCTGTGGTGGAGTGCCATGAGACACACACTGAGGTCAGAGGACAGCTGTGGAGAGTCTGTAGCTGTCTTCTCCCTTAATGAAGGCCGGGGGTCCCACTCAAGTTTGTCAGGCTTGCATCATCAGGGAGCAGATACCATTACCTACTGAGCCATCTTGCTGGTCCTGATGTGCCCTTGTTTTTAAGTAGGGATATTCCCTGAAGTCCCAGCTGAGATGAATCATGGTAAGCAGGATATAATTTCTCTTAGTTAAGATGGAGAATGGCCCAGTAGTAAATCATCTACACAAAGTGCTCAAAGCGCTCCATCCCTAGCACTGTCTGAAAAGAGGAACATGCTAATGCAAGCAAACCAGACACAGAAATAAAAAGCAAAGGAAAACTACAATATATAAAATGCCACCAACTGGAATGGCAGGCTAAATAATACAGAGCAAAGATAGGACTGTAGAGATGGTTCACTGTGCCATTGGAACTTGCTGCTGAACACAACAACCTGAGTTCAAGCCCCCAAATCCACATGACAGAATTCTCTCAAGCTGTTCTCTGCCCACCATCTATATACATATGCGCTCACATAAATAAAAATGACATAAATTGTTTTAAAATGATAAAATTACCTAAGAACAAAAGAAAGAGAAAAGGTCATAAAATATCAGAGAATTTAAGAACTGGGAATATTAGCTCATTGTTTACAGCTGCCTAGCATGTGCAAAGCCCTGGATTCAAACCCAGGAAGAAGAAAGAGAAAAGGAAACAAGTGAGAGGTAGAAATAAAGTCAATAATATGAATTTTAAAAAAGGTAGTGAACGACAAAGAGAAAAATGTGAAGCAAAATACATGTACCAAACAATTGCCAAAATAATCTTTTTTTTTTTTGAGACATGGTTTCTATGTAGCTTTGCATCCTGTCCTGGTAGTTCTTGTAGACCAGGCTCACCTCAAACTCACAGAGATCTGCCTGCCTCTGCCTCCTCAGTGCTGACACATTAAAGGTGTGCACCACTACTACCCGGCTGCCAAAACAGTCTTAATAAAAAAGGAAAGTATCATCTGTACTGAAAGGGTCCCCTGCATATATGAAGAGAGGATACCCACTACTATCCAGTCAGCTCTTATTTCCATGTCTTGGTTAGTTATATGTCTCCGAGAGCGCAAAGAACTAGGTTAGGCTCTTCAGACCCTTGTGAAGTCAACTAGAGGTAAGAGCAACTACCTAAACTGAGGTCCGCAATCCACCACAGTGTTCAGCTACCATCTAATCAGGTGCATCTGCTTGCTTCTTCCAGCTTCTAAGATAGCACCACAGCTTCCAGTGTTAAAGAGGAAGTCAGTTCTTCCAGCTTCTTTTAAACTAGCACCAGAGCTTTCAGTGTTAAAGGGGAAGTCAGTCCTGCAACCTTTTCTTGTTGCCCACCAAGTACCCCTGGCACAGAATTACAGTAGACAATCTTCTCTATGGTCAACCTGATTTTCAAAGCCATTCACTGAAAGCATATTCATGTTTGTAGAAGGTTTCAGTACAGAAGGAAACAGTAAAATACAGGGGCTTGTTTCCCAAAGTCACAAGCCGATGCACGCCTCTCCCTTCTCAAGAGCACCAGCTCCCTCACAACAGCACCATCAATGTGTGTTGGGAATGCAAGAAGATTCTCTATCAGTAACCTGCTTTGCAGATTCCTGAAAAGCAGCGTTGAGACTGCCCTTCTGCACCATGTTAACTCCATGTTAGCTGTGCTTCCTAGGTATCTGCTTTTTTCTGGAACCTCTTCCATCTGCTGTGCTGCTACGGGCGTGCTGAATGGAGACACTGCCACTCTCTGCTCCAGTCTTCAGAGTCTGTGTTTCTTCATTTCTCTTCCTATCCACTCTTGAACTTCTCACGTTCTCAGTCTCACCTCCTTGAGAAGTTACTCCCTAGGTGTTTAAATTCCAACTTGTAAATAAGTGGGTGAGTACTAGCTGCCTCTAATTGTTATTTTTTATCCTCACCATAGCATACATCTGATAAATATCATGCATCATGACACTGGTAGAATCAGCATGCGTTTATTGTCATCACTTGGATGGCTTAGTGGGAACAAAGTTTTATCTCTGTGTTTCAGCTCTTCCACTGTTGTGACAAATAATTGGAATGACTAAAAAGGAGGGAAGATTTATTTTGTCTCATGATTTTAAAAGTTTCAATCTAGGGTCACTTGGCTCTGTAGTTCCTGGACATTCATAACACAAAACATTATGGTGGGAAGCACATGGCAGGGCAGAGCTACTCACCCCATCACAGCCAGAAGGAAGCAGAGAAAAAGAGAAGAAAGCATTCACAAAGCCTGACACCCTGAGTTCAATCCCCAGAACCCATAAGGGGAGAGAAGCAACTCCTGAAAGCTATCTTCTGACATCCATATTCTACACACATATATATGCACACAAATAAATAAAGATTTTTAAGAGAAAAATGACACAGCTGGAATTATGGTTTCCAGGGCATACCCCTCATATTCATTTCCTCAACTAGGCCCCACCTCCCAATATGCTATCATAAACCCATCATGGGAAAAATCTATTAATTATGTCTGAGTGCTTAAGATTCAATCACTTCCCAAAAGCCTATCAACTAACAACAAGGCCTCCAAAGAGGATGCTTTGGGGACTTATCAAACTCAAACCATAATGATCACTCAATTGCTGTGGGACAATAGACATTTATCCTGTCACTTGTATTATTTTTAATAAACACTGATTGGCCAGTACCCAGGCAGGAATTATAGGTGGAGCAAAGCAGCCAGGAAGTAGAGGTGGAGCAATGAGAACAGGAGAATTCTGTGAAGAGGAAAGAGTCAGTCTGCAGTCAACACAGAGGAAGCCAGACACTGAGCAAGCAAGATGAGAATGCCTCACTGAAAGGTACCGAGCCATGTGGCTAACACAGACAAGAATAGTGGGCTAATATAAAACATAAGAAAAGAGTTAATAAGAAGCTTGAGCTAATAGGCCAATCAGTTTAGGACTAATGTAGACCTCTGTGTATTTCTTTGGGACTGAATGGTTGTGAGACTGGGCAGGACAGAAACCTCAGTCAACACTTAATCATGTTTTTTTCCCACTATTTTTGGTGACCTGTACAGAAAGTACACGTAAACCTCATGAGCTTTATGACAATATTTGGGTTCAGGGGTAAACACAAACTGAAATTATAGGCCAGCAAGATAGCTTGGTGATAAAGGTACTTTTTGTGTAGGACTAACACCTTGAGCTCATCTCTGTGACCTAGGTGGTAGAAAGATAGAACCAGCCCCTGCAAGTTCCACTGACCTCCAAATACATTCACATGCATGTGTGTATAACACACACACACACACACACACACACACACACACACACACACACACACACCAGGAGTCTAACCTCTCTATTCCACACACTCTGAGCAGAATCTTAGAGGAAATTGTATGGCTCTCCACCTCTGGTATTTATAATCACTACATACTGTCCTTGAGTGTGGGTATGACCTGAGCTGACTGGTCTGGCCAACTTAATATAGTAAGAGTAAAGGGATTCTGACGATGTAACTTAGGTCCCAAATCACTTCAGTCTGAGTTCATCAAAAAGGAACTGAGAAAAGCCTCTAGCCAATGAGGAGCCAGAAAAACTCAGTTCTCTCAATCACCTAAGTGAAAGGCAATGAATTACATCACAATGTGAATATGACCATGAAAGCAGGGTCTTCCCCATAACAAACTACAGAACATACACTGCCATCACTATTAGTGTAAGGCACGAGGGTGGGGGATGGAGGTGATACCCCGAGCAAAGCACTAGTCATACTGTACTTAGATGACACAGCTCTCCAGATCACAAGCTGGGTTTTGTTTTTTTTTTTGAATGATTTTAGTACTAGATTTTCATCTTTTTGTGAATCTCACTTTAGTTACCTGTGGTATCTTTTCTTCCTTTGTCTGTTTAGCAAAGCCTTTCTCCTCATTTAATATTGATTCTCACAGGCCATCTCTGACTCTGCATTTTGGGTGACATGAAGGCCAACTCATCTGATCCCAGAGATCATATCCTCATATCCTTCTGCAACATTGCAGCACCAGGACTATGGCTACTAGATGAATGTTCAATGAAAGTGGAGATTCTCTCTCTCTCTCTCTCTCTCTCTCTCTCTCTCTCTCTCTCTCTCTCTTGCCTCTATATTAGCTAGTAATGGCTATAAACGTTCAGTTATGTTTAATGACTTAAAAGTGAAAAGAGAGCTGAGGAGACGGTTCAACCAGTCAAGGCGCTTGCTGCCAATCCTTATTACCTGAGTTTACTCCTCAGGACCAACAGGGTGAAAAAAGAGAATCTCTCCAAGATGTCCTGACTTCCAAATGTATCATGGTATAATCATGTCAAGACATATACACACAAATAAATATTGTAATTAAAAATGAAAATGAAAGTGAGTGACTCAAAGTAAGTTGAAATGCACAGAAACTATCCTGTCCCAATTCTTTCATTTTTTACTGCCTACTTAAGCAATCAATAGTGTTTTTCTTCTGGTTTTAATAGCAAGATACAGTTTATTTCCTCTTATATAATAATGAAATAAAAAAGAGATTTATACCCATTTTTAAGTAGCACAGTTAAAAATGATACCAAACTTTGGGATTAATCCTTTCTGCTATGTCATGATTATATAATAATATACTATTATCATAAGATTATATTCTAGCAGGCATCTTAGAGTTTCACAAATAAACGGAAACAAACCATTTTTACTTAAAAACTATCACGTAAAAAAAAATTTAGGAATTCCTTTTTAACTATGAATACCATGAAGGATGATTTCAGAATAACTTATCAAGGAAAGGGGTGGAGAGCACATGGAACTTACTTGGCTTGTTAATACACTACAGCTACCTCAATAACCCAAAGAGCATACAAAGGCTCCTGAAGTATGCTGTACGGTATCCGTTTCTAAGTGAAATGTGCAAATCAAACCTATTTACCTTAAAGATTCAGACAACGGTGTTAAAGTGCCATCTCCCCTGTCTACTACACGAAAGAAATTCAACTGATCTCCTTCCCGGTATACCAAAAATGTAACTTGTTTGTTGCAAGAGGTCTTTTCCCAGACCTCGTCTCGACTGGAATCCATGTATTCAGCAAGCTCCCTAAGTGGGTCTTCCACAGGAACTACAAATGGAAAGATTGATAAACAGTCTTTCAATTCACATCAACATTTTTGCACCTTGTTGCAGTAACAGGATATATATGCTGAATTTATACAACCACACTGAACATGTAATAAAAGATGCTTTCCAAAGAGGCTTCTGATAGTTTTACATTTTATACAGCATCCCTTATTAATTTTGAGAATTTAATAAGTATTGTATTTTCATCATCCCCCACATCCCTTCCTCCAATTCTTCCTATGTCTCTCTCACATCTCAAATTTATGGCTTGTTTTGTATTAATATGAAAGAAAAAATGCATCACTATTTTAAATGTCCATAGACAGGGCTTCACTTAAAACATGAGGGCATTTGTAGTCCTGTACCAGTACAGTTGATATACTTGCTAAGTCCACAATATTATCTATCATTACTTTTGTGAACCTCTTTAGCTTCCTGTGCCTTTAAATACTGGTTCCAACAATAAATCACTTAAATGTATTATAAGTACCACTTACTTTAGATTATAAAATAAACATGTGCACTCAAACACAATTGGGACACATGCTCAAGAAATCAGAGGCAAGAGAGAGCTAGTCACAAAATTTGATAATAAAGTGAATATCTAGCATGCCCAAGGTCCTAGGTTCAGTCTGTAGCAACAACAACAACAAAAAAAACCAACAAAATAAAGAAACAAAAAAAAAACAAGTAAATCTTTTCTTCAATGTTATATAAGAATATATGCTTTTATAACTGCTCCTTGAAATAGTTAAAGGTGCACAAATAGGGAAGGCATTTTAGTGTGTTAAAACTGCACTTTAAGAAAGGACCGATATGTGTTCCTTGCTGAGCCATGGTGGCACAGGCCTTTAATCCCAGCACTCAGGAGGCAGAGGCAGGGCAGATGGATCTCTGTGAATTTGAAGACAGCCTGGTCTACAAAGTGAGTTCCAGGACAAGCCCCAGTGCTACAGAGAAATCCTGTCTCAAAAAAACAAAAAGAAAAATGAAAAAAAAAAGAAAGGATCACTATATGTTTCTTGAAAGGCTTCTCTCATGACCCAGGTGTCTTGGTCAGGGTGTGTGTTCATGTCCAGTCAGAGCATAGGAGACTCACAGAGGCCTGCTGGAGCCACTGACACTTCTCCTAACTGGTAAGCCAGTGATACGCAGTTGTCCTCAATTTTCAAAGCAGTCTAACTTTCATAAACTTATTAACAAAGTTGGAATGCAGCAATGCCCTAAAGAAGTGGCATCAACAGAGAATGCACCTGATAGCAGAGTACTTGCCTAGCATGCCCAAGGCTCAAGGGTCAACTGCCAGCACCGGAAACAAGATAAAATAAGAAGAAACACTAACAGAAAAATATTAAATTTCGAAAATGAGGTAAAAATATCAAGGATGCCTCATAGTCTAAATTTAATGCTACTACTTCTGAAACATAACATTTCCATTGGCTCTCTCACAATCATACAATGTTTAAGTATTAAAATGATGTTATTCACACAGCTTCTAGTCTTCTTTGAGACACCTATGAGCCTGAGCTCACTTGCAATCCTCCTGCCTCAGGCTCCTACATGACTGGTGGCAGGCAAACACCACAATATCCAAAACTATGCTGAAAACTTGAATTTGCCACTTTCCACGTGACAGCACTAAGACGTGATTATTACCACAGGTACTAAAGGCCTTTCCTAAAACCAGGCCTTAAGGCAGAAGTAATAAGGTTGTTTATGCATGCATGCTTCTTCATAACTGAATAATCTCTAAGATTTTGTCACCTAAAAGCAATATATGTTAGAATATAAGTTTAGATAGAGAAGATTGCTTTCTTGTGCTGTTTATTTTAAGGCAAAGCCTTAACATTCTATGACCAAAACTGGCCTGTAAATTGTGATCTTGTCTTAGCCTCGTGATGACTCAGATTTATACACGTATATCTTTAATGCCTGCTTCCCTGTGTTATTTAGATAATGACTATTTTAAAAACTAAATATTATTGTAACTCACATGATGAAGGCACTTTTCAAATGATGAATCTGAGGGACTAAATGAGCTTTAAAGATGTAATAGTACATATTGCCAACTTCCTAATATAGAATGCACAAACCATTAAATACTATATAGCTCTAACTTGACATAATAGCTCAGTAAACAGTTTTTGAAGTATCCTCACTAGTATAAATATTATCAATATGACATACAATCATTTCATTTTAAATTTTTATTTATTTATTTATTTATTAATGTGTCTGCATAAGTGTATCTGCACATGAATTTGGGGGTATGGAGGTTGGATCCCTCAGAAATGGAGTGACATTTATGGGATGCCTGGCTAGTTACATGAGTACTGAGATCTAAACTCTAGTTCTCATGATTATGAAGCAAGCAGTTCCAACTGCTAAGCCATCTCTCTAACCCATAACTGATTTCTACTTCAGAAATCAGTTAAGAGAATCTCTGATGACTTCAGAGTGCTGGTTAATCAGTTTTAACATCATTTCTTTTGTTTTCTCTAAGTTATGCAGTTCTCATAAACTGCTATTAAGGTAGATAAGAAAAACTTTTTTTTCCTTTTTCCTTTCTTTTGTTTTTGTTTTTTGATACAGGGTTTCTCTGTGTAGCTTTGGAGCCTGTCCTGGAATTCGCTCTGTAGAACAGGCTGGCCTGAACTCACAGATATCCACCTGCCTCTGCCTCCCAAGTGCTGGGATTAAAGGTGTGTGCTATGACCGCCCAGCTAAGAAAAATTTTAAATCTAATTTTAGTCAAAATTATAAAGCATGGGGATATAATTTGATATGCGAGAATAAACCAGCAATAGAATCTATACTCAATTTCCAGTTTTCTAGTTTGTGGAGGAGCAAACAAATGTGAAGTTCTTCTTAAAATGAGGGTCACAGAGCAGGATTACTCTGAGCATGAGTCTATATGGTGGGGGTGCCTGTGGATAACCCGACTTGGGGGCTAGTAAGCATGCTCCCAGCTCTTCCCTGGATTAAAACCTTGTGGTGGTTTGGATAGGAATGGCCCCATAAACTCATATATTTGAATTCTTGGTCATTAGTGGCACTACTTGACAAGGATTAAGAAGTATGGCCTCGGCTGGAGAGATGGCTCAGAGGTTAAGAGCATCAACTGCTCTTTCAGAGGTCCAGAGTTCAATTCCCAGCAAATGCATGGCTTACAACCATCTGTAGTGAGATTTAGTGCCCTCTTCTGGCCTGCAGCATACATGCAGACAGAACACTTGTATAATTAATAAAAAAAATATTTAATAAAAATAAAAAGAAGTATGGCCTTGTTGGAGGAACTGTGTCACTAGGGGTGGGCTTTGAGCTTTCAAAAGCTCAAGTCAGGCTCAGTGTCTCTCTTCCTGCTGCCTGGAGATCTGGATGTAGAACTCTGAGCTACCACGTCTGCCTACATGCCACCATTGTTCCCCTCCATGGGGATGGTGGACTAAAGCTGTGAAACTGTAAGCCAGCTCCAATTAAATGTTTTCTTTTATAAGAGTTGCTGTGGTCCTGGTGTCTCTTCACAACAATAACACGAAGACACACTTTTTACTAATTAAGCTCTTTGCCCTTGTAATCTTTCCCACAGACCTTTCCTACTGTGCTATTTACATAGATCTTATCACATCCTCCTGTCTATTTTCCACACAGACCTCACAAACACCTGAAATTCCATCAAATTCTCACACATCTATTGGAGGGAGTGTTAGGAAGCAGAGACTCCATCACCTTTATTTACTGCACTTAGGACCCTCACTCAAAGTCCAATAGATGGAGCTGGAGAAATGGGTCCACAGTTAGAAGCACATACTCCTAGATTAAATTCAGAATCATGAGGAGTTTATTCTGGGATTATATATTGGAGTTCCAGGGGTCATACATCTAAGTTGTAAAGACTAATGCTTAAAAGAATCAAAGACCTAATACAGAAAAGGAACTTGGCCTAAATGAGAGCCTATAAAAACATTAACCCCTTGAATAATAGTACAACTAAACTTAAGAATTATTGTTAGAGTGCTTTAATGAATGCCTACCTTTTCTAGTACTTATCGGTCCACCACGCATAGCCAATACCAGCTTCAAGGTACAACCTTCTGAAATGCTGTGAATAGTTAGCACAAAAATAAACTATAATCACCAAATAACAATTAGTGTCAAATGAACCACTAATTATGTGCTGATTTATTAGCCTTACTATACATTTCCTAATATGTGAAGAAAAAAACAAAAATATGAATAAATATATTGTTTGCCTGTATAAATTAGAGAAAGTTTATAAGTTTTCACAAGCTTTTTAAAAAGGAGGCCCAGCCTGGTGGTAGTGCACCCACCTTTGATCCCAGCACTCCAGAGGTAGAGGCAGGCAGATCTCTGTGAGTTCAAGGCCAGCCTGGTCTACACAGACAGTTCCAGGATAGCCAGAACTATACAGAGAAACACTATCTTGAAAAATACAAAGAGTAGGCCCAAGAAAGAAAAGAAACTTAGTCAAAACCCAAAGAATGAGGAAACAGAAAATTTTTTCAATAGAATAAAAATAACACTGCAAATTCACCAGTTCTGCCAACTCCTGGTGTTCTTCCACCTCTCCGCCTCCTAACTCCTTTGTCCTCAGTGAAATAAATTCCATGAGAGAAAAGAGAAAGGTAAAATGTCAGAAAGCACATTTGTAACCACAGGTGCACACAGTACCACTTCTTAAAGAGAAAAGGGGCCTAATGAACAAAATCTCAGTGGAGAGCAACTCTCTCATGCCCAAAACATGACCAGGAAAGAATGGGTCAATATTCAGAGAAAAAAGCAAGAAGACAAGAAGTTAATACAATCACGTAAGAAGGCAAGGACGAAGAGCTCGGCATGAAACACTAAAGGTGAACTACAAACATCAGAGAACGAAGATCAAGAGCAAAGGTGGTACTGAGCCAACACATCTAGAGGTCAGAATTCAAGATGAAAGCTAGGATCAAGCTGTTCAGAAGAGACATGAAGAAAAGCAGCGGTGTGTGGAGTTACAACACTGTGCACCTATAAAGCTGCTAATAGATAGTTACACTCACTTGTAATCATTCAAGCAATAATCATCTTCAAGCTCCATGTTATTCCAAATTAAATGCTGCTGACAGATGGGAATACCTTAAGGAAAGGTGATAATAAAAAGTGTTTAAATTTCAATACTATATCTAAAGAGCACGATAGAATGCTGTGTCATTAAAGAACTACGAATACATATGAATTAAACACATTTCTGGTTCAAGTACTCTGGCCCAACAGCTGTCCTCTTCAATGTATGACTGGCACCACTTTTATTTATCCAGTGGCCAAGAAAGACAATTTCAAGTGTCTTTTGTAATCATCATCACTCTTACCTTTAAAAACTTTCCTTTGCTCAAATTTCTTTAATACTCATGGTTTACTGTGACATATACACTCCCATTGAAATAACACTCTATTCCCCACGAATCTTAGGAGATTTTCTGATTACTATTTAGGTTGCCATGATGTATATCTGAGGATTCTGGCATATATATATATATAGTACATAAGATAGAAACTGAAAGAATCTGCACCATAGGCTGGGTGGCCTAAATAATAGAAATATGTGTCTTGTGGTTCTTGAGACTGGGAGCCCATGAAGTCCAGGTTCCAAATAGGTTCATTCTAAGGTCACTTTTCTTGGCGTGTAAGTAGTTACCAGTCCCCTGTAGAGTTACATGGCCTTTTCTTTCTGTGAGAACACTAATGAGACATGTGAGAACTCTCATGTCTCTTCTTACAAAGATACTATCATGACAACTGCACCCAAAGACCTCATATAGCCCTAAATTATATACTAAAGGTCCCAATCTAGAAGTGCCTTCACATTGGGGATTACGGCTTCAACCAAAGAATTATAGGAGAAGCACTTCCTTTTTACTTTAAAAAAGATTAATTTGGGATAAAAGATAGCACACTACACCCATGCATGGACTGCTAGAATCTCCAGGGAATAAAAGGAAGCTTGTTGGAGAGCAGCCTTCCTGACGGTAGGAACACACTAGCTTTAGCTGGACAGAAAGAAAGAGCAGAAGGAAATTCCGGAGAGCATAATAGGAAGGAAACTGCAAACTGTGATGTGAAGGCCTCAGTGCTAACTGGGGAGTGCTGTCTTCCTAGAAAGGAGGGGTGTGGCACAGGAGGTTGGGACCTCTGCTCCAAAAGACAGCCTCTAACAAAGCGCAAGGTCGCATTGTATTTTCAATAACAGCAGGGAGAGGAGGAGGAAGAGGGAGAGAGTGGGAAGGGAAGGAGCAAGAGAGGAGTAGAGAAAGGTAGAAGACAGACTTTAAGAGCTGCACCTACACAGGGCAGGAAGGTTCTAGGGAAATCCTCCTTTCTTCTGGGCACTTGACTGCAGCAGCCATTTTCAAAAATTCCCTGCTGAGTCAGCCCCTAGGCAGCTCTAGAGAGAAAGACCACAACCTGTTCTGTTCACCCTGGTAACCTAGGGCAGGTGTCTCAGGACTATGGTTGAGGGCTGAGGATAGGGACAACTTTGAATCACAATCACATAGATGGAAATTTGACCTGGTGCCATGTAGAGAAATGGTTCTCAATCTTTGGATCACAATCCCTTTGAAGTCAAATGGCCCTTTCACAGCGGTTGCTTAAGACCATCAGAAAACACAGATATTTACATTATGATTCATAGCAGTAGCAAAATTATAGTTATGAAGTAGTAATAAAAGTGTTATGGTTGGGGGTCACCACCACATGAAGAACTGTATTAAAAGGTCACAGTATTAGGGAAAGTTGAGAGCCACTGACTTAGAGGCAGACTTCATGCATAGAAGGGCAACATAGAAACAGGACCAACAAAAATGTCTGTCTCTGCCCTACTGCCATGAGCAACCAGACAGCTAACGGGCTATCCAACAGCACAGAGCAGACTGGTACATGCGCCCCTACTAGGATCTACACAGAAGCAGGCTCAGTTGTTTCTTGGGATCCAAATCTGCTCCAAGAGGAATTACACAGAGATAGATCAACAACCCCCAATTCCTGGACTTCCCCGCACCCCAGGGACACCACACAGCCAGGACCAGCATCCATGTCACAGTCCCATAAAGTCAGGACCTATTAACAGACTCCTCCAGCAAGAGACTACACAGAGGCAGGCCTTCTCCAGGCCCTCATTCTCTGTTAAGGAAAGGAAACCCTGCACTCCTCACAAAATTCTTTCCTTCATTTTAAAAGAATAACGTATAATTATTTAATGAGTTTCATGTGTCTGTATAATGTATTTTGATCATACTAACCCCCCTTATCCTCTCTCAATCACCCAGCTATTCCTTCGTCACAACAGGTACCCCTTCCTCCTACTTTAGGCATTTTCCAATGACCCACTGAATTTAATTAGGGTTGCCTACATGAGCTTGGCTGTAGTGTTATTTACTAGAGCGTGAAAAACTTAGCAATGGCTGCAACGCTGAAAAAAAATTAGTGACCCCATGCCACAGACATTAATTGGCAACAGCTTCTAGGAGTGACGTCTCATAAACACACCCGCCCCATCCCTTCTAGAATGTTAACTGTTCCATCTTGTACATGTAGCCTCAGCCTTGAGTTCAGTGGAATAGCCATATCTTGTTCAGAAGACAATGCAGGATAACCCTCTCCATCCCCTGGCTCTTAATTCTTTCTTCAGTTCAGTTCAAAGTTCTCTAACCTTGAAGCAGGTAGGATTCAGAAGTTTCATTTGGGGCTGAGGGCTCAACAGTGACTCACTCCGAGCACTCTGACCAGTTAGGAGTCTCTGCATTAATCACTGCCCAATGCAAAAAGAAATTGCTCTAACTACAGATGACAGCAGCAGAAATCTTTAAGTATAAACATAATATTTCCAAGGCATTTTGACAATGGTTCATTTAGCAAAACAATAATAATTTCAAACTCTAAGGCATACAGTCTCCATAGCAACGGACTTTTGACTAGGATTACAGTATCAGGCATGAATTCCCTCCTGTGGTGTGGGCCTCAGATCCAATCAGAGAGTGGATGCCCCGTAAGAGTCACACCACTACTGCACCACTGGTCCCATCTTCCCTTGCAGTTCAGGATTTTAGTATGAAGAGCACATATCTGGGCAAGACAATGATGACTTTTCTCCCCCAATGGCCTGCATCACTTTCAGCACACAGAAGAAGCTCCTAGCTCATTTCCAGTTTGGTTTCTCTAGGTCCTGCTGACAAACTGGGTTATGTCCTCAGTAATAGAGTCTTGCCTTCTAGTTCTGGTGGACAACCAAGAATAATAGCAATAGTCTGTATTGTTTTGTGTACCTCTAGGGACTTCCTGACCAATACTTGTAAAGAAGAATATGACACTTGGCAATGGGATTTTTAAAAAATAACCTATGACTTCTGGGAGTAGCATTAACCACCCATGCAGGATACCACTATGTTCAAACTCCTTTTTAAAAAAATTATATTTGCAATCACATTTTTTTTACTTGCTAATTTTTCTGCTTTTAACTACCTGCCTTTTTTAGTACTAATGTAGATCAAAGGAAAGATGAACCATTTGCATAATTTCCCATTACTGTGTGGAAGCTACATAACTCTAAATAACTATTCCAAAATTGCAAAAGATCATACCCAACAATATAATACCTATAGATAATCATAGTTGTATGAGCCCTCTTCATTCCAAGCAACTCCATCTTCATTTAAAGATGCCTGTTAATAAAATTTTAATTTTTTATTATCTTAAACATTCACGTTTTATTAAAGCACCACTCACTGTTCTCCAACAAGTGCTCCATCATTTGCCCCAGCTAGACCGACACACACTAGACAATGGCAACCACACCAGCCTGCAAAGTCTCCTAGGAGAACCACTGGTTTCATTCTCTGGTAAGAGTGTCTTATCAGTAACATCAAGTTTTCTTTTCTCTACAAATACCTTCATTTGTCCTCACTCTAAGTATACATTGGACTGTTCCCTCAGCACAATGAAGACAACACTCACTGTCCTTGAGCTCCCATTACTATGGATAAAAAGTCTACTGTTAAGCCCAGATCTTGGCTTATAATACCTTCTCCAATTAAAACCAGAGAACACTGCTCCCTGGAAAACTAGTACTAGTCAGATTTTGTCCACTTGAAATAAACAAGAGTCAGCTAGTAAGAAAGAAGCTCAGCTGAAGAATTCACCCTGTCAGCATGGCCTAGGGATAGGTCTATGGGGCATTCTCTTAAGATTTACTTTGTGTATGAGTGTTTTCCTGCATGTATGTCTACAAGAAGTGTACACCTGGTATCTGCAGGGATCAGAAAAGTGCACAGGATCCTCTGGAACTTATAAACTACCACATGGGTGCTGGGAATGGAATCCAGGTCTTCTGCTGAAGCAGTATATGATCTTAACCATTGAGCCACCTCTCCAGCCCTGTGAGTTTCTTACTGGCTAAATTGTTGTGAGAGGGCTCTGCCTTCATCTGAACAGTGCCTCCCTAGGCAGTTGGGTCTGTCTACAAGAAAAGTAGGTAAGCAAGCCAGTCAGAGAAACAAGCCAGTAATCAGAACTCCCCCATAATCCCCTGCTTCAAGCTCCTGCCCTGGCTTTCCTGGATGATGGGCGGTAAGCTGTATGCTATAATAAACCCTTTCCTCCACAAGTTGCTTTTGGTCATGGATTTAAAACGGGAAGCAATGTAGGACAGAAACTAGGACTAGGAACAAGGGTATTACTGCAATGGGCCTGACTCTGGGTTTTCAGCACAGGACTTTTTTGTGAAAGGAAGATGTAGATTTGGGAGCTTTGGAGCTGGAAAAACTACTGGATGCTCAAAGCTTAATGGGCTGTTTCGGGGAAGCTTGAAAGATAAAAATGCTAAAGATATGCAGAAAACCGGAGGCCTGACTTATAAAGTTTCAAAAGTAAGGAAACTAGCCAGGACCACGCATGTGATGCATTCTAATTAAGAATGTGTAGGTTTTGATCAACTGAGAATGAAGAATCAGCGAAGATAACAAGCGGCCAATACCACTGAAGTGAAACTGTTGCTTTATGGGGACAACAGACACTGGTTAGCTGGAGCTGAGATTCAGAGATAATGGATGAGAGCAGGATATTAAGGTGAACTCTTCTGGAAAGTATTTCTTCAGGGTTCGCACATAGACCTGTGGGCCAAGGCTGCACCTCAAGCTGACAGTCAAAACTGGTAATGTGTAAGCGTCTCCCACGTGGTACTGGTTTTGAAATCAAGAAGGGGTTACAGAACAGCTGAAGCTTGGCACTGTGGGAGGCCAAGAGAGGCCATTGGCAGAGGTGCAGCCTAAGTTGCAATGTAAACCCTGGGGTTAATGGGGTCATGAAGAGAAGTTGAGGTTTAGCACCCCAAGAGGCCAAGAAAGGCTACTAGTGAAGGTGCAGTCTCAGTAGCAGTGGAGATCACACTCCACTCCATATTGGGAGATGTCAGGACTGTTAGACCACCACCAAGGACAGGAGCAGGTATAGAGGGAAGCTAGTCTGAGCCTATA
Organism: Myodes glareolus; assembly: GCF_982192425.1. Classification (NCBI taxonomy): domain Eukaryota; kingdom Metazoa; phylum Chordata; class Mammalia; order Rodentia; family Cricetidae; genus Myodes; species Myodes glareolus. The sequence goes on from NC_142028.1 coordinate 34,982,486, forward strand.
AGGAAAGTTGTGTGCACTGTGGATAACAGCTGGCAGGAGTGACTACTCAAGCCCTTTGGAGCCTAGATGATGTGTGAGAGCCAGGCATTAGAAACTAAACTATTTATACTGTTAAGAGTTTGGTTAAGTTGTGCTCTGACTGAAACTGAGCACTGGTTCTTCACTCTTAAGTAAGTATATGTCTTCTTGCTTATTTTACAGGAATCCACAGTTAAGAGACTTTGGGTTTTTAAAGAGAATTTGGACTTTTAAACCAATGGAATTTTTGAAGACTGTGGGATTTTCAAAGATGGACTGTATATTAAATTTGTTTATTAAAGTTTTATTATATGTTTTACTTTGATAGTAACATGATATCACAAGGGAGAAAAAGGTTATGATTGAACAATAATGTGTTGGTGTGTCAGGTTGTCAAGGATGGACTTGCTGGTTAGTTTTTGCCAACTTAACACAAATCTAGACATAACTGGGAAGAGGGAATCTTTGAGGAATGGTCCCCAGACTGGCCTGTGGGGCAGTTTCTTACTTGCTAATTGATGTAAGAGGACCCAGCCCAATTTGGATGGTGCCATCCCCTAGGTAAGTCTTGCCGTACAAGAATGGAAGCCAAGAAAGCCAGAGAAGGTAGCCAGTAAGCAGTGTTCCTCCACGGTCACTGCTTCAGTCCCTGCCTTCTATTCCTGCCCTGGCTTCCCTCAGTGATAGACTTTAACCTGTATGCTTCTGGCCATGATGTTTATCACAGCAACAGAAAGTAAACTAGGACACTGGTTAAGGTAGCAATCACAAGATGGCTGCTGGCTGAGGAAGAAGAATCCCTTACACACACTTAACTGCAGGAGTCAGTTGTGTACACCTAAAATCCCAGACTTAGAATGCAGAGGCCAACTTGGGCTACATCCCAAAACTTTATCTCAAAAAAGAAAAACACAATGGTCACTAAGTTTAGGAAGCAAAAACTGACCCCTGAGTCAATGCTACAAATGCTCAGGCACTAGATTTTTCTCTCCTGCTTTACCTAAGGCTCTTGGGTAACTGCACTTTTGGAAGTTCAAAATGAACACCCACTTTATTGTCTATTTTTGAGGAATCATATTTCCTTTTCTTCTTTGCTTTTGTTTTGAGATAGGTAGCATAAAGTCCAGGCTGACCTCAAAATAGTATGTAGTGAGGATGACCCTAACATCTTGATCCTCCTGCTTCTACCTCCCAAGTGCTGGGATTATAGACATGTAATACCATACCCATGTAAGAATCATACTTTCTTATTTAGGCTCTATTTCTATTATAGATACTAAACATAAGTTCAGAGAGTTTTTTTTAAAAAAAAATCTTTTAAAAAAATCTTTGCCAAGGATTGTGTGTGTTTCATTTAAATTACACATTTCATATATTCATATAAAACACTACATTAATTATAATGTCTTATGATAAATTAAATACATAAAGAATTAGGAAACATTTATACCCTAAAGTCAGAATCAAAAGTCTGTTTAGTTTTGGTTTGTCTTTAAGAATGGAGTCTTGCCAGTCAACATCAAATTAAATGCATAAAAACCTCAAAGTGATTCCACTAAGACCAAGAACAAGACAAGGCTGTCCACTATACCCATATCTATTCAATACAGTCCTTGAAGTTCTAGCTAGAGCAATAAGACAACAAAAGGAGATCAAAGGAATTCAAATTGGAAAAAAAGAAGTCAAACTTTCGCTATTGCTAATGACATAATAGTATACATAAGTGACCCTAAAAACTCTACCAGGGAACTCCTACAGCTCATAAATACCTTCAGTAATGTGGCAGGATACAAGATCAACTCAAAAAAAAAAAATCAGTAGCCCTCCTATATACAAATGATAAAGAAGCTGAGAAAGAAATCAGAGAACCATCACCATGCAAAAAAGCCAGATTTAACATAAACTATCTTGAAATAACACTAACCAAAGAAGTGAAAGACCTATGACAAGAACTTTAAGTCTTTGAAGAAAGAAATTGAAGAAGATACCAGAAAATGGAAAGATTTCCCATGCTCTTGGACAGGTATGATCAACATAATAAAAATGGCAATCCTACCAAAAGCAATCTATAGATTCAAGGCAATCCTTATCAAAATCCCAACACAATTCTTCACAGACCTTGAAAAAACAATACTCAACTTAATATGGAAAAATAAAAAATCAAGGATAGCCAAAACAATCTCGAACAATAAAGTAACTTCCAGAGGCATCATTATCCCTGACATCAAGCTCCATTATAGGGCTACAGTAGTGAAAACACCCTGATATGGGCATAAAAACAGAGAGGTTCACCAACGGAATAGAATCAAAGACCCAGATATTAATCCACAATCTTAGAAACACCTAAGTTTTGACATAGAAGCTAAAATTATAAAATGGAAAAAAGCATCTTCAACAAATGGTGCTGGTATAACTGGATATCAACATGTAGAAGAATGAAAATAGATCCATATCTTCTATCCCCCATGCACAAAACTCAAGTCCAAATGGATTAAAGACCTCAATATAAATCCGACCATACTGAACCTGATAAAAGAAAAAGTAGAAAGTAGCCTTCAATGCATGAACACAGGAGACCACTTCCTAAATATAACACCAGTAGCACAGACATTGAGAGCAACAATTAATAAATGGGACCTCCTGAAACCTGGACGCTTCTATAAGGCAAAGGATACAGACAATAAGACAAAAAAGGTAGCCTACTGAATGGGAAAAAATCTTCTCCAACCCACATCAGACAGAGGTCTAATCTCTAAAAGATATAAAGAACTCAGGAAATTAGACATCAAAATACCAAATAATCCAATTTAAAAATGAATTATAGCTTTCAACAGAGAATTCTCAAAAGAAGGATCTCAAATAACCAAAAGACACTTAAGGAGATGTTCAACATCCTTAGTCATCAGGGAAATGCAAATCAAAATGACTCTGAGATACCATCTTACACCGGTAAGAATGGCTAAGATCAAAAAACACCAATGGTAACTTATTCTGGAGAGGATGTCGAGTAAGAGGAACACTCCTCCATTGCTGGTGGGAATGCAAACTTGTACAAACACTCTGGAAATCAGTATGGTGGTTTCTCAGAAAATTGGGGACCAACCTACCTCAAGACTCAGCAAAACCACTCTTGGGCATATACCCATAGGATGCTTAATTATATTACAAATATATTTGTTCAATTATGTTCATAGCAGCATTATTTGTAATAGCCATAACTTGGAAACAACCTAGATGCCCTTCAACCAAAGAATGGATAAAGAGAATGTGGTACATGTGCACAATGGAGTATTACTCAGTGGTAAACAAACAAACAAACAAACAAACAAACAAAATGATATCTTGAAATTTGTAGGCAAATGAATGGAACTAGAAAAAACACCCTGAGTGAGGTAACCCAGACCCATGGTATGTACTCACTCATAAGTGGATACTAGCTATAAAGCAAAGGATAACAAGCATATAGCCAATGACCCC